>NC_092278.1:18207356-18572356 GCF_036320965.1 Panulirus ornatus
CCATCGCCTCACAGGACGAAGCAGGAGTGAACGATATATCTGCCGCTCTTACGGTATAACTTGAAGAGAAAAAAATAATCAACCTTACACACACACAGACACACACACACACACACACACACACACACACACACACACACACACACACACAGTAACGCTACGGGAACCAGACTTGAGGACCAGAGGAGGGACGAACACTGTGATCACCGCTTGGCTCCCAGAGACCCTGTCGAGCGAGGGGCCCCAACATTAAATGTGTTTACCGCATCAGCTGGAGTCTGGGAAGGTGATAAATCTCTCTCTCTCTCTCTCTCTCTCTCTCTCTCTCTCTCTCTCTCTCTCTCTCTCTCTCTCTCTCTCTCTCTCTCTCTCTCCGCCGAACCTATCATCCCTCAAGACATCTTCCCCCAGCCAGCCACGGCCGCCTCCTCAGCCAATAACAAAAAACAAAAACCACCCATCCTCTCCCATTATCACCACTACCCAATACACACACACACACACAGAGAATCTTTACAGCCGTCATTACCATCACGCCACGATATCCTCTACAACCAACAACACCACCACTACCATGCTCAACTTACTTTTTTCCCTTAATGATAGTTTCGGAACTCTTCTACCTCCACAGCTCCGTCTTGAACCTCACCTTAACCCTACGAGGCGTCGGAAGTGGTCTACTCAACAGCTGGGCTTGGGGACTGTACCTTCTACCTTACGTGCCTACGCGTTCTGCTTTACTCACGGCACTTTTCAGACTTCAGTGGTATCAATGCCTTACGTGCCGGCGAGGAACTGTTTTCCAAGCGCAGACTGGAAACTACGCACTTCAGGATTTTCTTCGCGTATATTATGATGCACCTCTCCGGGCTGGGCTCTGAAGAGTATAAATACGCTTTCAGCCGTTCCCAACAATGCTAATCTTTTACCAGAGTGTACGCGGGGGGCTCTGCATGATCCAGGCACATTTTCCGAATTCGTAATCACGCCATCGCCCGCCTTCAAGAGTGTTAGCAGACAGCAGCATTATGGTCTGGACAGGGGAAAAAGTGCCTGGGATGAGCGTTATCATCAATTTCGCCTCTCTTGCTTCCTGAAGGTCCATGATACCCAGTCAGCCATCTCTGTTAGAAGAGGCGACTGTTGCTCCGTTGCGTTGGCTTGGGGTCAGGTCATCATCATGAGACATTAAGACTATGTGGTCCTGTGCACTGCTCTTCCATGGTATGATGGCGTCTCCTTGTGTCTAACAATTAGTAAAGGTTTTCCTTCCTTCACTTCTCCCCCAGTGGAGCAAACGACCCTCAATCTCCATCACAGAACGTGTTATATTCAGTGGTCAATCAAAGAACTCCACTTACATACACGTACGTTTGCAGTTTCCTGGGGTCTTTTTCACTCATTCAATGTCGCAGTAGGAGACACTACATTATCACTCGTATGAACACCCAGTGTTCGCCCTAGGACCAACACATTCACACACACACAGTCTCAGAAATCTGCACCCTCCACCAAATGACGGTGCTGTCAGGTGATAACTTATCTTCCCAACAGGTGCCTCCCTCGATCACTGCCCTCGGGGAAACACATTTTCATCCCTTGCTCTTCACACTGTCCTGCACCACTGGTGATAGCCAGCGTCTGCCTCTCGGTTCGTCAGGTGCTGGGCGGTTCTCGTCCAAGTGAACGGAATCTATCAGAATAACGAGGGGAAGAAATATATATATTTTTTTTTATTTTTTTTTTTACTTTGTCGCTGTCTCCCGCGTTTGCGAGGTAGCGCAAGGAAACAGACGAAAGAAATGGCCCAACCCCCCCCCCCCCCCCCCATACACATGTATATACATACGTCCACACACGCAAATATACATACCTACACAGCTTTCCATGGTTTACCCCAGACGCTTCACATGCCCTGCTTCAATCCACTGACAGCACGTCAACCCCGGTATACCACATCGCTCCAATTCACTCTATTCCTTGCCCTCCTTTCACCCTCCTGCATGCTCAGGCCCCGATCACACAAAATCTTTTTCACTCCATCTTTCCACCTCCAATTTGGTCTCCCTCTTCTCCTTGTTCCCTCCACCTCCGACACATATATCCTCTTGGTCAATCTTTCCTCACTCATCCTCTCCATGTGCCCAAACCACTTCAAAACACCCTCTTCTGCTCTCTCAACCACGCTCTTTTTATTTCCACACATCTCTCTTACCCTTACGTTACTCACTCGATCAAACCACCTCACACCACACATTGTCCTCAAACATCTCATTTCCAGCACATCCATCCTCCTGCGCACAACTCTATCCATAGCCCACGCCTCGCAACCATACAACATTGTTGGAACCACTATTCCTTCAAACATACCCATTTTTGCTTTCCGAGATAATGTTCTCGACTTCCACACATTCTTCAAGGCCCCCAGGATTTTCGCCCCCTCCCCCACCCTATGATCCACTTCCGCTTCCATGGTTCCATCCGCTGCCAGATCCACTCCCAGATATCTAAAACACTTCACTTCCTCCAGTTTTTCTCCATTCAAACTCACCTCCCAATTGACTTGACTCTCAACCCTACTGTACCTAATAACCTTGCTCTTATTCACATTTACTCTTAACTTTCTTCTTCCACACACTTTTCCAAACTCAGTCACCAGCTTCTGCAGTTTCTCACATGAATCAGCCACCAGCGCTGTATCATCAGCGAACAACAACTGACTCACTTCCCAAGCTCTCTCATCCCCAACAGACTTCATACTTGCCCCTCTTTCCAAAACTCTTGCATTTACCTCCCTAACAACCCCATCCATAAACAAATTAAACAACCATGGAGACATCACACACCCCTGCCGCAAACCTACATTCACTGAGAACCAATCACTTTCCTCTCTTCCTACACGTACACATGCCTTACATCCTCGATAAAAACTTTTCACTGCTTCTAACAACTTTCCTCCCACACCATATATTCTTAATACCTTCCACAGAGCATCTCTATCAACTCTATCATATGCCTTCTCCAGATCCATAAATGCTACATACAAATCCATTTGCTTTTCTAAGTATTTCTCACATACATTCTTCAAAGCAAACACCTGATCCACACATCCTCTACCACTTCTGAAACCACACTGCTCTTCCCCAATCTGATGCTCTGTACATGCCTTCACCCTCTCAATCAATACCCTCCCATATAATTTACCAGGAATACTCAACAAACTTATACCTCTGTAATTTGAGCACTCACTCTTATCCCCTTTGCCTTTGTACAATGGCACTATGCACGCATTCCGCCAATCCTCAGGCACCTCACCATGAGTCATACATACATTAAATAACCTTACCAACCAGTCAACAATACAGTCACCCCCTTTTTTAATAAATTCCACTGCAATACCATCCAAACCTGCTGCCTTGCCGGCTTTCATCTTCCGCAAAGCTTTCACTACCTCTTCTCTGTTTACCAAATCATTTTCCCTAACCCTCTCACTTTGCACACCACCTCGACCAAAACACCCTATATCTGCCACTCTATCATCAAACACATTCAACAAACCTTCAAAATACTCACTTCATCTCCTTCTCACATCACCACTACTTGTTATCACCTCCCCACTTGCGCCCTTCACCGAAGTTCCCATTTGCTCCCTTGTCTTACGCACTTTATTTACCTCCTTCCAGAACATCTTTTTATTCTCCCTAAAATTTAATGATACTCTCTCACCCCAACTCTCATTTGCCCTTTTTTTCACCTCTTGCACCTTTCTCTTGACCTCCTGTCTCTTTCTTTTATACATCTCCCACTCAATTGCATTTTTTCCCTGCAAAAATCGTCCAAATGCCTCTCTCTTCTCTTTCACTATATATATATATATATATATATATATATATATATATATATATATATATATATATATATATATATGTGTGTGTGGGGTGGGTTGGGCCATTTCTTTCGTCTGTTTCCTTGCGCTGCCTCGCAAACGCGGGAGACAGCGACAAAGTATAATAAAAGAAAAAAAAATAATGATAATAATATATATTATCCCTGGGGATAGGGGAGAAAGAGTACTTCCCACGTATTCCCTGCGTGTCGTAGAAGGCGACTAAAAGGGAAGGGAGTGGGTGGCTGGAAATCCTCCCCTCTCATTTTTTTTTTTAAATTTTCCAAAAGAAGGAACAGAGAAGGGGGCCATCTGAGGATATTCCCTCAAAGGCCCAGTCCTCTGTTCTTAACGCTACCTCGCTAATGCGGGAAATGGCGAATAGTATGAAAAAAAAAAAAAAAAAAAAAAAAAAAAAAATATATATATATATATATATATATATATATATATATATATATATATATATATATATATATATATATATATTCTTTCACACGCAGGTATTACTCAATCGGTAGGATGACGTGACCTTTGACTCACACGGAGGTCAATCCTACCCAAGACCCATACCATCGTGTTACTGGGGTTAAAAGCAAACGTTTCCTGTACCTTACATGAATATAATATATGAGGTCGGATATACAGCTGCAATATGTCTCACATCTGCCTCCTAAGCACAACGGTACGACCCTAATGGCACGAGAGGACGACCCCTGAGCGCAAAAATCACGACCCTTGGGTACTGATGGCGAAGCCTTCGACATGACCCTCAAAAGTTGAACCAAAACCCAGGACATAATTGTAGCCAGGGGGTCGTGCGGTCGGGGCTACAGGGTCGTACCCAAGGATGGTGTGTGGTCGTCATACACATGGAGTTAAGGTGAGGAAGAGCTTATGTACGTGCACACACACACACACACACACACACACACACACACACACACACACACACACACACACACCCAGGACGAACCTCAGACAAGGTCAGACCAAGTTAATTACCGCCGGTGTTGACTTATCTCCAATCATCCCCAAGTTATTGGCATTCTCTTGACACATCAAGAGAATGATCAGCTGAGTAACCCACCCGATCATTCACTTCTTTCATGAGTGCAACACGGAGCGCAGCTGGAGAGGATACGTTCCGTGCCAAGGGGTCTAATTCGTTCATGTACACACACACACACACAACGCGGCTGCCTGCCGAGCCTAGTCATTCGACGTTCAAAACCTCCTCCCAAACACTTATGACACCCGCGCACTGCGGTTAGTTTATACCTACGAAGTGCAAGCGAAAATAAGCGTTCAGTTGATAACTGTAAAATACACAGGTAAATAGGAGAGGTTGGTTAATAACTGTAAGACAATACGAGGGAACAAACACTCAAAAACCTTCGCCGGAAGACGATGACGCCAACTGATGAGAATAATCATATTGGGAACAGCTCGTATTTTTAGGCCAGTGACCTGGATAACGAGCAAGATTTGTTTAACGTGGGCTTATTACAGGATGAGGGAGAGAACCCCTTAATATCAGCGTCAGGGAGAGGATCTCCTCCCCTGATACACGCAGATGGTATATAGACATATTGCTTGTTGTCTGTAATCTCTGGGGATCCTATCATGATTAACATGTGTCTCGGCATCGACGAGGGAATACACCTACCTGGCTGCAAATCTTTATCATAACAAATCAGTGGCATCCTTGTTCTTACCGTCCCAGTGTCCCCGGTGACCGATCGTACATCTTACACTGTTGGAAAGAGTGGGGGAGAACACTCGGTGAAACACAAACTGAAGTCCATCTGACTGACAGAGGAAGGGAGGGAGAGAGAGAGAGAGAACAGTCCGCGCTAGGTAATCTGTGGAGGACGGGTGTGCGACACTTTGTACGGATTAGCTAGATTAGTGCCCGTCTGGTTAATTAGTGGAGCAAGGTTGTGACGGCTTCTGGAGACTGCCCTGAGGCGTGTCAGTCTGGTTTATGTGTGAGGGGGCGGCGGTGAGGGGCGGTGAAGGTTGTGGGAACTTAAACGTTGAGTGGTAGGAGGGTTCTCTCTCTCTCTCTCTCTCTCTCTCTCTCTCTCTCTCTCTCTCTCTCTCTCTCTCTCTCTCTCTCTCACTCTCTAGTTAATGTGCGAGGGAGGGCTGTAGTGCCTCTGGTAGCTCTCTGGGTTTGGAAAAGGGGGGGGCGGGGGCGGGCGAAAGAAAGCGGTGTTGAGGATGGAACTCGAGAAACAGGTGGGAGAGGCCACAGGGGCAGTTAAGGTGACTTCAAAAGGAATCCGGACGGTAGGACTGTACAGGTGAGGACGCTAATGGTGACTGGCTCTTCCAGCCGGACATCCGTTCTGTATACAAACGTGGGTTGGCTGGTGCCAAACACGACACACCTCATCACCTTGCCCCCCGACGAGCTCACTAATGGTCAACAACCACACGCGTTTGTGCGACAAGCCACAAAGTCAATGGAGGGACCCATAATGGGGGTAAAACAGGGAAAAAATACTGACGTAATGGCTGGCAAAGGATCCGTGAAAGAAGAGGAGGGGGGAAACAGAGTCAACTCTCCACTGAAGGCAATCCAAACAAAGAGAACTGGAAGGTTCGTCCGTGGCCTGGAGGCCCGCTTGTCGCCGGAACATTAGCGAGGCACAAAGACAAACACTGTCCCCACATGGTCAATAAGCTTACTACCGTGTCTAGTGAGGCTGCTGCTCTGTCCTCACTGTTCTCACTGTGAGGACAGAGCAGCAAGTGAGGAAGTCACCCGAGCCAACAGCTCATCACGCAACGTATGAGATCATCCTATGCAAGAGGCAGACTAGAAACACTTACAAAAGACCAATAAAAGACACTTAAAAAAAGAAACCTTCAAGGACATTTTCAAAAGACCCTTCAAACAACATTATAACAGACCCTTGCAAGACATTTATGAAAGACCCGTCAACACTTACCGCAAGACCCGTCTAACAACACTCACAAGCACACCCGTCAGTGGCATTTACAGCCTCAAAGGTTAGGTCCAAGTACTCTCTCTCCCTCTCATTTCAAGCCGGCCTTCAATCGCAGGCTACTTATGAGGCGAGGCGCCTGCTAGACACAAATGTCATGTAAATCTGCCAGTCAGCTGTAGAAGTGGCGGCCTAGGAATCACCCAGGGAGAGATCCATCCTGCTCGGGGGATTCCACAGTTGTGGCTGTTTGTTGCTCGTCCTTTGCCCCCCCTGCTCGTAGCTGCCGTCTGTCAGGCAGGTCACGAACGAGGACGTGGGTCCACCACTGCATATTTCGGTTCATTCATATGGGACACTGAAACGATCAGGGCAAAGAGGAGGGGACGGTGGGAGATGGGGAGTTGGAGGAGTGACAGTAAGACACGAGCGGTGACTGTAAGGGACTGGCTAGTGCTACTGAAGGAGGAGAGGTGGTGATACCATGTGACAGTGAGCGGTGGTATTAGGGAAGGTGAGGATGATGAATGTCATGTATACAATCATCAATTCTGTGGAAGAGTCCTAGAGATAATGGTTGTGTGTGTGTGTGTGTGTGTGTGTGTGTGTGTGTGTGTGTGTTTACACCATCAGCTATCCTACAGGCAAGCAAGAGGTCACGTATGAGAAGCATGAGCCAGCCGGCCCAACACAACAGGTGGTTCATACTTAAGGAGGGAGGGCTGCTGGTGAGAGCGCTCCCAGGCCGCCTGGATAAGCATTCAAAGGGAGGGTGTGTGTGTGGGGTGTGTGGGGTGGCTACATGGGGGCCGTCCCTGGTTCACATGAAGCTGACATAATAACAGCAACTTCTGATACCAACCATAACACACACACACACACACACACACACACTTTTAAGACAGTGATAATACAGTAGGGGAAAACTTTCATCCTCCCCGCTTCCGCCTATCTTGATCGCCTTCTACGTCACGCAGGAGAAAAACCTGGGTTGGATTCGTATCTCCCCGGCTAGAATCATAATAAATTAACAATACTGCATCTCTAATCCCCACTTATTTTCTAAAAACAGACATACGTTTTCTGATCAACAGAAGTAACATAACTTGCGAACACCATAAAAAGAGAGAGAGGAGTGGAATTTGAGCCAACAATGCGATGATGTTTCATCTCGTGAACAATGAATAAAATGGTTCATTAGTGTCTCCTGCCCCCGGGGCTAGACTCAGCCTCGCGTGTCGGCTACCACAGCCAACAACCAGTTGTACTCGTTTCCCTCCCCACCCCTCGCACACACACACACACACACACACACACACGCGAAACTAACACAGGTTCTATCAACAGCAGGATATGACGTCAGACGAGTGTAAAGTGTACGTAACTCACTGTAAAGTGTTGTAAAGTGACAGCGAATGTCGACGACTTATATGCATGGTCAGTGATCACCCTCCGGCCATGTACGGGGTCATAACAGACGCCGGTAGACGACCAGAGGGAGACTGACGTAGCCAGTGTTGCTCAGGTGAGGCAGCCGTGGTGTCCCTCCAGGCTCTCACTGGTTCCTCCACCCTGGACCTTGGCACATGAACGTACTTGGCTAAGAGTTCCAGTTCAATGTACCGAGGCATGACGCACTGTACAAGACCAGTCCACACGACCACATCATCACTGTTGAAGGACTCACAATGACTGGCTTGCATTATGTGTATGTGTGTGTGTGTGTGTGTGTGTGTGTGTGTGTGTGTGTGTGTGTGTGTGTGTGTGTGTGCGGAAAAAGTAATGCTGAAATGAGGAGTCATCAACAGAAATGCTAATTTCATATTTCACTTCAAATTCCTTGACAAATGTCATCCGTGAACTCCCACAAGTATATGAAATACACTCCGTGGGAACGGCGCGCCATGTTTTAAATGAAATACAGCATTATAAATCAAGCCCATGATAAAAACACATATCTATTATCCTTATTTTTTTTTTTTTCTGAACACTTCATGGTTATGATTCCTTATATCTGAGAGAGAGAGAGAGAGAGAGAGAGAGAGAGAGAGAGAGAGAGAGAGAGAGAGAGAGAGAGAGAGAGAGAGAGAGAAGGCGCCATCATATGTGTCCAGACCACCGCCGTTGCTGGGATACGGGCACCTCTGAAAGACCACGGAGGGCTGTCCACACCGTCACAATGTCACCGCTGCCAACACCGCTAGAATATCTATCCCAACAGCCAAAAGGAGAACCCGCCCATCCTTGGATAGCGATCAGTCGTCGGCTCTATAAAGTGCGCAGGAGTTCTTGTCCTGGTCACTGGCGGAGGGGGGCTTGGGTAGGCGGCAGCAGCAGCTCGAACAAAGCGTGCAATAAAGGTACGGGTCAGGCATTCCGAAACCCCCCGCCCTGAACCAATTTCATCTTCAGTTTAATTTCCTGTGCCCCAGAGTGTGGCATAATACCTCGAACACGCCACTAAGCTGCGTTCAGGAACAAGAGGGAGGGGGTGAGAGAGAGAGAGAGAGAGAGAGAGAGAGAGAGAGAGAGAGAGAGAGAGAGAGAGAGAGAGAGAGAGAGAGAGAGAGAGTGTGTGTTTGTACGTGTAAAAGACGTACCAGTGTCAACACATGAGTAAGACGGACGTACCGTCGTGCTTAAAGAGTATACGTACCGTTGTGCTCAAGCGCTGTAACGTCGTGTACAAGGGCTGTACCTCAGCGCTCAAGCGCTGTACCGTCGTGTTCATGAGCTATGCCGTCGTGTTCAAGGGCTGTACCTCCGCGCTCAAGCGCTGTAACGTCGTGTTCATGAGCTATGCCGTCGTGTTCAAGGGCTGTACCTCCGCGCTCAAGCGCTGTACCGTCGTGTTCAAGACTTATGCCGTCGCGTTCAGGAAGTCCGACTGTCGAAAAATGAGACGAGGTGGCTGCTAGACGACCAACGCAACAGATGTTCCCACTCCCGTCCCTCTTGCTGGAGTCCCCGGGACCCCATCATACATACACCTCCTTCGGGAGGAACTTTCACGTATTCAACACCGCTTCAGTGTGTAACACAGGCTCGGGCAGCCAGAGCGCACCCGGGTTAATATGCAGCCGCCCTGAGACTGTCCTCCCGGGACCAAAGGTTTCACGAACTACCGCCCGGGAATTTCAAGTATGTAAATCTGGGAGGGAGTCCGATCCCAGCTTCCCTAAATCTGGGAGAGACTGTTCGATCCCAGCTTCCCGATCAGATTACATCGCATCCCAGGAAAGGAGAGGAGAGGAAGGCCCGGGGTTTGTGATGAGTCTGGTGACATCCACACTACACCTGGACACCCACCCTGACGGAGCAACACCTCCCCGGAAAGGTGGGTCTTTCTTAATGGTTTCTCCACAGCTTAGGCGAGGGTGAGCCGCAACACACCGTCTAGGTACGTATGAATCTGTCTATCTACACACACACACACACACACACACACACACCATACACACTTCCCTCTCGCCTTGCTGTGACTGGACGGCTCTCGACTCTACCCAGAAATATTCCGCGGGGAAAAACAATGAGAATGAATGTAAAAAAGAGAGTCTCTCCCTCTGGCGGCCACCTCAGTAGGGCAGTACTCGACCTCCTTTATTAAAGTTTAAAGCAACAGTGGTGTAGGGTCTGGCCTCCCGCCCGGACCCCTGTGCTACACAACAGAGCCTCGTCTCACCCCACCATCAGCGGAACAACAGTACCGTTGTGAGAGCATACTGGCTACAGTACCACAGGTGTACAGGTGTGATGGGAACAACAGTACCGTTGTGAGAGCATACAGGCTACAGTACCACAGGTGTACAGGTGTGATGGGAACAACAGTACCGTTGTGAGAGCATACAGGCTACAGTACCACAGGTGTACAGGCGTGATGGGAACAACAGTACCGTTGTGAGAGCATACAGGCTACAGTACCACAGGTGTACAGGCGTGATGGGAACAACAGTACCGTTGTGAGAGCATACAGGCTACAGTACCACACGTGTACAGGTGTGATGGGAACAACAGTACCGTTGTGAGAGCATACAGGCTACAGTACCACACGTGTACAGGTGTGATGGGAACAACAGTACCATTGTGAGAGTATACTGGCTACAGTACCACAGGTGTACAGGTGTGATGGGGACAACAGAACCGTTGTAAAAATGTACTGGGGACAAATACAAAGACAAACCGGACGTTTCTGTACTTGGGTCTTATATTTTTTTTTATTATTTTGCTTTGTCGCTGTCTCCCGCGTTTGCGAGGTAGCGCAAGGAAACAGACGAAAGAAATGGCCCAACCCTCCCCCATACACATGTATATACAAACACGTCCACACACGCACATATACATACCTATACATCTCAATGTACACACACATATATACACACACAGACACATACACATATACACATGCACACAATTCACACTGTCTGCCTTTATTCATTCCCATCGCCACCTCGCCACACATGGAATAACATATATATATATATATATATATATATATATATATATATATATATTTCAGATAGGTACTGTTTCCAAGCTTCCTTCCCTTCCCTTGTGTTCTTGTTGACTTTGGTCCCTACCCCCTTTATAGTGTGGAGGCTGCAACAGGTCCTTCTCTCACCAGTGTTCGACCAACTACAAGGTTGTGACCACGAAGAAATCCTTGTCCTCCCCCGGAGGATGGGGACGACCCAGCACAGTCACTAGATGCAAGTTAACATACACCGAGTCTGACGATGGGGCTACAGTAAACTGGTAACTCCCTCGATACTCCACATGGGTATAAGTTACCAGTAATAAGACATCTTAGAAGGGTGTCAATTATTGGAAATCTCCCCCACATTCCATACAGGTGTATGTATTACTGGTAATCTTGCAAAATCTACTTGTGGCGTAAATCACTGGTAATCTCCAACACACATATCCCTTGGTGTAAATTACCGATAATCTTCCAAACTCGGAATGGGGTGTAAATTGCAATCTACCTCCCAGACACTCCAGATGATTGTAAATTACCTGTAAATAATCCAGATCCTCCACACATGTGTATGTTACAAGTACCTTCCAGATCCTCCACATGGGGGTAAGTTACACCACATTTCCCGCCATTGTCACAAACACACCTGGAACATCCTCACCCACGAATGTAAACTGTGACAGAAATAAGAGGTTGAGGGTCACCCATAAGACATAAGGAATAAAAGATAAAAACAAACATCCTTGGACGAGTCTACTGGCATAAGTAGACATGTGGGGGTTGCCACGTCGCCTGAGATAAGCAGTGATACGACCTCCTCCTCCTCCTCCTCCTTCTAGTCAGGAGGGCGAGAGGTCAGGCCTCCCTCTACTGCACATAATTAACACATTTGTCTTCTGGTGTGCGTTCCCTCTCATTCTCCCTCTCCCCCCGACATAAACACTGTCCCTCTTCCCTCCATGACATAAAACAATTTTCTCTGTCCCTCTCACTGCCATGTATCTTATTTTTTTCCCCTCGTTCCCTCCCCGACACATATCTCACTCCTCTCACCACAAGCATCACTCTCTCGCCCTCACATGCAAAAGCTCTCCCCCTCCTCCTCTCTCTGTTTCCGCTCGTATACATGTTTATCTGCCACTTGTTCCAGGCCTTTTTATTCCCTCGCATCACTCAGATGCCTTTCTCATCTCCTACACACACACACACACACACACACACACACACACACACACACACACACACATGAACACACGTCAAACTATCTCTGTACACGCGACCCTTCCTTATCTCTCTCTCTCTCTCTCTCTCTCTCTCTCTCTCTCTCTCTCTCTCTCTCTCTCTCTCTCTCTCTCTCTCTCTCTCTCCCTCAGCCCGGCAGCAGTAGCAGCGTCACCAAGGAGACATCACATAAAACGCACCTTCCCATTCCCAATCCCGCTGTCTTGGTCATAATGCTGGGAGCGGCCCATTATGTTAATCCGGCGCTATCGTCCCCCTTCTGATGGAGGCCTTCAGAGGTCGATGGCGGCTCTTGCCTGGTTTAACCACGACCTTAAAATTCTACTTCTGCCTCTTGCTACAGCCAGACCCCGGCCCGCCCGAGCTGGCGGGGACCGACTCCATGAGGCGGGTGGCAGCGCGGCTGGCGGGGACCGACTCCATGAGGCGGGAGGGAGCGCGGCAAAGTCTAGTGAGTACAATAGGTTACTGAGACTACCTGACCAAGCAGATGACCCAAGAACTAAGGACGATACAGCCCATATAGCTGTGCTCCTGTTCCCTGGGGGATCATAAAAGCCACTGATACCATCATAAGTACAGCTGATTTCCACAAATCCTTCAAAAACATTAATTAGTTATCATTTAATCTTCAAGACTGACAGACGTCCTGCTGTTACATCACGAACCCGGAGGAAGCAGACACCTGTAAAAGCCGTCACATCTACACACAGAGATATTTGATAAGTTTACTTGCTGCTGCATAACCTGTTAAACCTGGTCATTCTCACGTTGACGCTCGCGTGGAGAACAAAATGTGAAACACAATGGAAAATTTTCTATTGTGAAAATGTAATGAATTACCATAATATGTAACAAAACAAGGTGAAGAACAGGTGCAATACATGTGAAATACATTACCTGAAGGCTTTATGAAAATCTAAAATAAGACAGTTAAAGATAAGATAATCAAGCTAATGAAAAAAATTATAATTTTCGTTAATTAAACCTTCATGTTATCATAACAGAAGCCTCAGAATTCATCCCTGCAGAAATTGGCTTCCCACAAAAGTCTTTTTTTTATCTTATTTCTTATCTTTTTTTTTTATTTGTGTCATTAACTTCGCCACAATGAGGTGTAGACAGACAGCCGCCCAGTGAGGCGTGCGACCCGCGGACTAATAGCGAAACACAACACCTCCAACCCGTCAGATTTCACAGGAGAGGCGTGTGCGACGCGGGGTTAGTCAGGGTCACAGCTCCAACGACAGTCGTCCGGTAGTGTGGCAGGCCATTACACCCAGCTCCTGTACTGGATGAGGCTATTCTGGTGATATATGGGAGTTGGATTACAATAGGGAGATGGTGGAGCGGCAGCTGTGGAGCACGCCAGATACCTCAATATTACACCACCACCAACATCACGACTAATTAAAACACAGTCCAGTCTCTACCCAACCAACGGTAACTGTTGAACTTACACATAATCAAGACCGTAAATGACTGGTTTTCATGACGTTAGAAAGAAAAATACTCCAGATAAAAATGCTGAAGGAACGTGACCGTCGTTTCTTGATGAACAGCTAACATTTCTGACAGAGGGATGATGGGTGAAGAGACGTAATCACTCCAGTAATTCGACAATGTGCACAATACGTTTCGGAGGTGACTGTTCCTACCATAATAGCCCCGAGGGTGCAGGAGGCTGGCGGAGCCTCGGGAGTTACAGGGGGTGTGTCTATGGCAAAGACCCTAATGAAGGTAAAAGGGGCCAGAACGGTGTGATACCGGAGTAGAGGCTCCTGCAGGAGGATGAGGCAAAAATGAACACAGAAGAGGGACGCCTGGAGGAGGGGTGTGGTCCCCTCCTCGGTACTTATCACTGTCGAATATGCTCGGGCCAATACGGCGGAGAAATTTATTAAGACAAAAGGCCATCCAACAGGGGAGATAGAAGGTGACGGTGTGGTGCGGTTACAAATGATGAGGAAGTCTAGCAAGGGACAAATGCGATAGGGGAGGAAGGCATACAGGAGGCTAGCTAGGGAACAAGGTAAACATTGACGGGAATATGAAACAGGCCAGATATGACAGGACGCCGGTGGATTCCATGGTGAAGGCACCGCGTATTTTCACAACTGAACTGTCACGTACATTACCTCTCTCTCTCTCTCTCTCTCTCTCTCTCTCTCTCTCTCTCTCTCTCTCTCTCTCTCTCTCGTCACCAGGAACCTGGGGAGGCAGGTTTCCCGGCACAGTGAACTGCTCCAGATGTTACTAAAGATGATCGAAAGAATCTCATCACGACGGCAAACAACTCGAGGCGCGGCGTCCTGCCGTCTGAGTCGCCCTCACCACCCGGCCTCGTGAGGGTGGAGGTAGGTGGTGATGGTGGTGGAGGCGATGGTGATGGTGGTGGTAGCAGCGTCATGATGCGGTGGCAGTGACTGACAGTGTGGCTGTGATGAGGAGTGATGATAAATGTTATTGGTATAGTTGCTAAGGCAGTTCCTGCTGGGGGAAGAGCTTGACTGTGATCTCCTGCGCTCTTTGCGCTCCCGATGATCCCTGACTACTGCTGGGGGAAGAGCCTGACTGTCACGTCATGTGCCTTACACTGCGGGGGAACCCGACTCCTGCTGGGGGAGGAGGAGCTTAACTGTGACATCCACGGTGTACCCCATCATAACGAGAGAGAGGAGGAGCCAGAGGCAATCTAGTGGTGTTGTGTTTGATACTAAGCTTAACTAGACAACCGTCCATGTTTTCAACTAGATCCAACACATATTAATCCTCTGTAGTGTAATTATGATCTCAATTATTAATCCACAACAGGCGAGCGAACCGGCGCCTCGGGGGAGATTTTCAAACATTTCATCTATTCTTTGTTGCTGGTAATTAATGTGTTAAGCCAGCGAGGGTCAACCCCCGCCCGCCCAGCGGACCACCACACACACACACACACACACACACACACACACACACGTAATACGCAATGATAATCAACGCGAACAAAACGCAGAGAAAACGTGTCATAACTACCACATGATGGCAATCAAATTTTGGCTTTGCGGCGGGTCTGGCTCCGGCGATTTCCACGTTCTGTATTACGTAATGAACGTTAATAACTGCTTTACCATTAAGCTCCTGCAGAGGGCTGTGTAGTGCAGAGAGGGTGGACGGGAGAGCAGCGGTGGATTGCGTGGGATACGGGAGAGGAGGGTGGAAAAATGCATAGAGTAATACTTGGGAAATGAGGGACGGAAGACATTAGTGAGTAGGGAGGGATATGGGTCGAAATTAGGATGGGAGGTAGAGGAAGAGTGAGGAAGAGAAGTACCAGAATAAGCAAGGGCACAGGCAAGAGTGAGGTGGACTGGGCATCACACACACACACACACACAGAGGGTCACTGAACACTACAATAACATGTCTATTACTGTAATAGATACTAAAACTTGACTAGTTCAGGGAAAACGCTAGATGGCTGCTTTCCTCCCTCTGAGAACCACTGATGACGACACACACACAGAAACTGAAGGATGATCCTCCGTCCATCCCCCCCCCCCCCAAAGCAGCCTTGGTTTTCCCTGACGAAGGATATCCTCAATTTCCTCTTGATTTAAATCTCTCTCTCTCTCTCTCTCTCTCTCTCTCTCTCTCTCTCTCTCTCTCTCTCTCTCTCTCTCTCTCTCTCTCTCAGCACCACATAAAACGCACCATCAGCCTCCCCTCCTCCTCACTCCCCCAAAACCTTACCCACCCACCCACCTCCCCACGGAGTCCTGCTGTCTTGGTCGTATAGCAGGAAACGTCGCATTATGAAAATCCAATAGCGTCGTTCTCTGGTGATGAAGGTGTTAAATGCCAATAGTGGCTCTCTGATAACTTAAATATTACCTTAAAAAAAAGATTTCCATTCTTTCGCAACTGGGTACGCGCGGGTCGGTCCGCCCCAGCCCGCCCGCCACCATGATCGCTCGCCTCATGCAAAAATGCATAACAAAAAAAAAAAAAACTTTTTTCCTCTCTCTCTCTCTCTCTCTCTCTCTCTCTCTCTCTCTCTCTCTCTCTCTCTCTCTCTCTCTCTCCCATTACGGTCGCGGGTACTGGCGGAACGGCTCGCGCAATACCGCCTGAATTTTGCAATTTGTTGGTGGAATTAATACTGGGATTACATGAAGGTCTCCTGTGTAATGTGTGTGTGTCATGTGCTGGTTATTTGGTCAGGCAGACCAAGCACTAATAACGTCAGGGAAATACCCGCTGTATAACTGGTGTATGTATGCTGTGTAGATATGCATAGTTGTAGCATATATATATATATATATATATATATATATATATATATATATATATATATATATATATATGTATGGGAACTTATCGTGTTTCATTTTCCCCGTGGACTCATAGGAATGTGTGTATATATATATATATATATATATATATATATATATATATATATATATATATATATATATATATATATATATATTACTCTTTGTTGCTGTCTCCCGCGTTAGCGAGGTAGCGCAAGGAAATAAACGAAAGAATGACCCCAACCTACCCACATACACATGTATATACATACACGCCCACACACGCACGTATACATACCAATACATTTCAACGTATACATATATATACATACACAGATTTTTCCCTTAAAACAGTGTGATTACTTTCCTATGAACTTACCTGACTCACACATGATACATAACTCCCTGCATACGACAGTATTCAGTCTGAAACAAGATGGATCTAACTCCTTAAAGATAACCAGACAATGCAGGGAAGATATTCACACTAATCCGATATACATAAAAAAAATCATCATAGTCTACGTCGAAAATATTCACAGTGTAGGAAGAAGACTTATTCATGCCTTGTTTTTTTTGTCCGTAAATCGTGCGATTCGTAAATCCTGACCAGAGCGATTCCCGGGCCTTCCACGATAATCCCGCACGCTGAATACGCCCATCCACTGAACGTAAAACACTCAGCGTAAAAATAAGTCTTGAGCGTCTGTGCTCGACACGGCCTCCGCCGGCATGAACCTACATCGCAGGAGGAGAGCCGCCACCACCATGGGTGAGGTGTGGCAGCATCATCATCATCTGGTAACCAGAAGAGTTAGTACGGCAGGGCACGCACGCCCTCGCTAACCTGTACGCCCACCACGAGCTGGATCACCTCACCCCACCCACCCAGGAGAACAGCCTTCTTCACGAGGCAACACAAAAGTTCTGAGAGGCAAATACCTCTTGCCTGAAACTCAAGCACACACGCGGGGCTAAGCTCTCCACCTAGCTCCACCCGATATGAAAATGCTCTGCCTGTGGGTAGGGACTTGCAAATTGACTACTCAAAAGCTTTCCCCTGGGTTGCCGGGTTATCATTTATCTATGCGATGAGAATATACGATAATACGTCAAAATCTTTCCAGTCCAGAGGTATGAACCCCAAACTCATTAGCCTCACCTCCGCTGCCACTGTCACGATGCACTGTTAATTATCTATCTTATTATCTATCGCAGTAAATTAAACGCAATAGTTTTAATTAATTACCAGTTGAGAGAGAGAGAGAGACAAAGGGGCCGTGAAAGGGCTCATACTCGACATGTGAAAAGGACCCATGAGGGTTAATAATGATGATGTCTACATAAAGAGCTGTTAAATAATTATAACTATTGAACTAGGGTCATTGAAGGCGACCTCACACCGGCTCAGGTGAACTTGTACAAAGCAGTAATGCCGTGACCTTTGCTGACGTACGGTATATAACTGGAGTCACCTAAGACAACCTTATTTAAAGCGATCTGCGGTGCCCTTGGAACAGTGTGGTATGTGCCATGGTAGACCTGAGCGAGCTACGGCGGTCCTGAAGCTCTGGTTGGGCCAGGCGAGGGAGGCTGGCGGGATGAGAGACGACAGTGGAAGACACTGGCACCCATCTGAGGCACTCCAGGAACTCAGGTCTTCCCCTCTCCACCACCACCAGGAGCTGACCTGGTGTATTAGGAACACCACGCTGACCTCGCCAGCGTGGGGCTGTAGTCAGTCAATACAGAGAACACTGTGGGTTCCATCTGGTTCAAGCAGGGTGGGACAGGGGCATTCTAATAGGCGGGTGTGCTGGCGCAAAACCAACAGGATGGTAATGGTGCTCGTATCTTTAACATCTTGACAGATTATGATGGTAAACCTCCCACTCTCTCTCTCTCTCTCTCTCTCTCTCTCTCTCTCTCTCTCTCTCTCTCTCTCTCTCTCTCTCTCTCTCTCTCTCTCTCTCTCAGGACCGTTCTGAAGATAAAGACCTCCTTATTGGGTACTGCTGATAGTAATGTTAGGACGATGCTCGTAATAGAGAGGGGCGAGAGCGAGGCTTCCCTGGCCTCAAGAACCATTTATATGTCTTCAGCGGGTGCGGCGTGTATATGGAAATACATATTTCTGAAGCACGGGATGGGAGTTCTACACTCGTGGGAAGCCAGATGCAAACACGAATGAAACCCGGCACACCACATCCCACGAGAATCCCATAAACTCTGGCAAGAACCTTAACTGCAAATACTCAGGAAAGCGTTGTGTTGGCACTGAGGGGAAACACAAGGAGCGAGCCAATCAATACACTGGCCGCCAGAGGGCGTTGCTGACAAATCATTACCTTCAAAACAGTGTTAATAATTAGCAGTAACACGAGATGGAAACCAGCCAATACAGTGGCTGCCAGAGGGTGTTGCATGCATTTCCTGGTCTGGATTGACAAACACGGGTGGTATACCTTGGGGGGGGTAAGCTGGGCGGAGGTAAACACCATCATCCAGTAATGGACTCACGTCCTCCGTGGGGTACCGACCGCACCCGGCATGGATCACCATGGGAGTACATGGTGAAGACAGATAACTGAAGATCCTATGGTCTGTGACGAGGTTATCTGCTGAAGTACCATGGGAATACATGGTGAAGACAGATAACTGAAGATCCCATGGTCTGTGACGAGGTTATCTGCTGAATTACCATGGGAGCAAATGGGAAGACAGATAACTGAAGACTTGATGGCGTATGACAAGGTTATCTGCTGAATTACCATGGGAGTAAATGGGAGACAGATAACTGAGGACTTGATGGTCTATGACAAGGTTATCTGCTGGATCATATATGAGAAACCTATGAACAGAAGACCTGATGGTCTATGACGAGGTTACCCCTGAAGTACGTGGGAGGGGGGAAAAAAAGAAGAAAACAGACAATATTCTGGAACATGGATCTCCTGAAATGCTTTGGAGCTTGAGTTTCCGCAACGTGAGAATAATCTGTAATCGTATGGAACATGCAAATAGTCTGGGATGTTCTGGATCGCGAGAATATCCTGGAACGTCCTGGATCAAGAGAATATCCTGGAAAGTCCTGGATCAAGAGAATATTCTGGAATGTTCTGGACTATCTTTTCTTCCCCAAGTCGTATGTTCGTTTATTTGCCCCGAGCCAACATGTATTTAGCAGGAGCAAGACAATACTAATAATGAGCTCCTCTTCCTCGAAAACTGGATTATGTATCAGCGAATTATCATGATAATTCGTACACGTTATATCACTATCTTTCTACCCAGAGCAGAGCGCTGAATACTCGTGTGCGGGTAATAATAATAATAATAATAATAATAATAATAATAATAATAATAATAATAATAATAATAACAACAACAACAATAACAATGATAATAATAATAATAATAATAATGATAATAATAATAATAATAATAATAATAATAATAATAATAATAATAACAACAACAACAATGATAATAATAATAAATATAAAGATAATCATACCAAAACATATCAGTGCTCTTACGACATAAAAACTTTGATATTCAATTCTTTTTTCATTTTTTTTTTCCCACGAAAAAGTCAAGCAATCTGGGCATAATGAGGCGAGATTACAGATTCGCCGTGTGTGGCGCTGTATTTTATTCAATACATTTCAGAATGAGTGTGCGACCCTGGAGTGCGATGGCCTGACCCCTGACCTAACCATCAAGGGTCAGAGGATCGTACCGTCATATTCAAGGGTCGAACCCTCCAAACTCAAGGATCGTACCATAGTGTTTGCCCAATGGCTTTAAACCTATAACATTTATAACACACGCTATGCTTTGCTGTGTACTGTACCGTACCATCTCCAAGTTGTACTTTTACTGAGGCGAGAGGAAAGTTATGGGACAGAAACACAACCTGACCCCTTGCTAATAACTCAGGGAGTATTGAGGTCAGCATAGCTTGTCTTCATGCATGTAGCCTCTACTTGTGTCCCTATTTGTTACCCCGTTTACGTTCCGTGATGGAGGAAAACGTTTGGACACTGAACGTTTACACCATAAACAACGGAGGGGCAGCACACACATCATCACGACATATCTTGAAGACATGTTTCTTGTAACCATGATGATCAGTACACACAAAGGAGGAATGTTCGCCCCTCTTTATCGAGTTAACAACGCCCCTGGCAACATTTTCGGGATTACGACTAATGCAAACACGTCTAACTGGTACACTCTACCCTAAATCTGGTGGTCATACAGATCATCTGCCTCTGTACAACAGCTCGGCCATGTACAACGCGAACCTGCTCATGTACAACACCACCTGCTCGGCCACCGCAACACAAGACTGCCAGTGAGCAACCCTCTGCCTGGCCCAGTACAACTGAAATCTCGTTCAGTACTAATCATAAACATGTACAACATTAACTTGATCATTCGCAACATGTGTCTGGCCTCGTGCAACGACAGCCCGTACATGTGTACCGCCAGGCATTCTAGATGTAGCGGTGTGAGCGAGCACAACAGCAGAGGAGCAACATACAACAGATTGACACGTACAACGCTAGTCTGGCCATGTTCAACACCAACCCGCCGCCAGCCAGAGTGGAACACGAAAGCCTGGCCATGAACACCCCAATCCTGACTATGAACACCCCCAATCCTGGCCATGAACACCCCCAATCCTGGCTATGAACACAACAATCCTGGCCATGAACACCTCAATCTTGGCCATGCACACCCCAATCCTGGCCATGAACACCCCAATCCTGGGCATGAACACCCCAGTCCTAGCCATGAACACCCCAATCTTGGCCATGCACACCTTTAATGCTGACCATGAACACCCCAATCCTGGCCATGAACGTCCCCAATCCTGGCCATGAACACCCCATCCCTGTCCATGAACACCCCAATCCTGGCCATGAAAGTCCCCAATTCTGACCATAAACACCATTAATGCTGACCATGAACACCCCAATCCTGGCCATGAACACCCAATCCTGACCATGAACACCCAATCCTGGCCATGAACACCCAATCCTGACCATGAACACCCAATCCTGGCCATGAACACCCCCAATCCAGACCATGAACACCCAATCCTGGCCATGAACACCCCCAATCCAGACCATGAACACCCAATCCTGGCCATGAACACCCAATCCTGGCCATGAACACCCCCAATCCTGGCCATGAACACCGTAATCCTGTCCAAGTGCGACAACAACAGTGTGAGGTACATAGCAAGTCAAAATCCATCCGTATAATTATGAAAACAGCAACACTGCCTACACTGAAAATGATGTTCGTCCGCCATCATGTCCCGGTCTATCTTCATCCATCGTGCACCATGCGGAAAAAAAAAAATTTATGTAAAAAATACATATGAAGATTTCACCACAGGCAACCAATTTCCCCCTCACTCTGATTGGGTGAAATATAACACGAGGAAATTCGTCACAAACAGCAATTTCACCTTCCTCTGTGTGGCCAAACCACCCGAAGTCCCCGGAGGATGACCCACAGTACACTACAGGGAATAACTTACTGGAGGTGCTACACCAGAGGGCTACGCAGCCGAGAGGACATTATACAACGAGGAAAAGGTCTCCCCACACACGTTCCTGATCCTCCAAGAGCGGCAGATAAACGAACCTCCAAAAACCCCTCACTTCACACACGTACTACAAGAACTGGGAAAACTTCGCCCACGTTTACCACACCAACGTCCACACCCGCCTTTACCACCTCCCTCTCCAGACCGACGTTTTTCTCATCCCCCACGTCTTTCCCAGCGAAGTACCCCACTATCCTCACTGTATCTTCCTCCCCAGACCAAGCAGGCCAATATTTCTCACTCCCGTCTCTCCCAATCCCAGTATTACAACATCCCTTAAATCCCTCGGGGGCTCTGCGTCCAGCACGGCAGCGTCCCTCTTCCTCACCAGCTCTCACATGCCTAAAAGATCAACATTCCTGTCTCCACCGGTTCTGGCCTGGGCCAGCGGACCAACATTCCTCGTCCCTGGCGAAGCCGGAGGGACATCACCCCCCACACACCCACCCTCATTCCACTCAGCGCTTCCAGGTGCTCTTGCAAATCTGGCCACGAGTTGAGGAGAAGAACCAAGTTTACCTCCACATAAACTATCTCCCTTTCTGGAGGGAAAGTGACTTTAACTTTTCTCACTCTAGTTAATGTGGGAAGCGGGGACCCTCAAGGACTTCTCTCAAATCCAGTTTTAGGAAAGACCTGGTGACAGCGTCTAACATCACACACACACGACCTTAGTAAAGTCCTACCTGACCTTGCTCCTATTCAAGAAGCAAGGTTAATGGACTTTAAACAAATGTTTTAAACCCCGTCCGAAGACTGACCGGAGACAACCGTCTAGGCCAGCAGCTTTGGTCTGGGCTCAGGGCCTATCCACCGCCAGGGGGGCTATTATTAAGGTCATCAACGTTAACGTATATAAGACACTAAACGTAAAATTCCGAACATCTTCTTTCAGGTGCTCAAGACAACTCCCAAGACCATACACGCTCTTCTCTCTGCCTGTATGACCCTTGACCTCAAAAGCCCTGGCCCCGGTGCTAAGGGGCCACGGCAGAGACACAGGCCCTTAAGGGCACGGCTCAAGTTTCACTCTGTTTGGAAACACTTAGCCAGGTTTGCTTTTGCCCGAGTGTATTGTCAGCCGACCAAATACATCCACAGAGTCTCGATTCAGGCTTGGCGGAACTTACCGGGTCTTCACTCCAATTTACCACGGCGGCTCCAGACCTCCGTGAACGAACTCACAAGCTCCTCCGCCACCATTAGTGCGGCAGCTGATGGCTCCACCATTAGACTCAATATGAGGGTAAAAAAGACAAGAGAAAAATACGTGGCTGAAAAGCGATGGTTCTGGGCGCGGGGGGGGTGTCGTCGTCATGGACGGAGACGAGGATGTCATCGTTCTAGAGCTGGAAAGATGGCCATAGTAGAGAATAAAAGCTCTAAAACTCAAGTGGTGTATCTAGAGGAGGTACTCGTGGTTCGAGAGATGGTCTGACGTCACTAGACGAGGATTTCACAGTTCTAGAACTAAACCATCGGCTGTAGACGAGGAAGGCACAATTCTAGAAATAAACTATCGGCTGTAGACGAGGAAGGCACAATTCTAGAAATGAACTTTAGGCTGTAGACGAGGAAGGCACAATTCTAGAAATAAACTAATGGCTGTAGACAAGGCTGTCACATTTCTAGAGGCTGACTTCATGCAGGAGAGTTGGTGGCCCCTAGATGGGAAGAGATGGTGTCTCGTGAAATTCAGTCCACTATGAATAAGAGGATCACACGTCAACCTGCCTGACGCACCCTTACATGAAACGTGAATAAGAGGATCACACAACCAACTCGTAAGACCATTATTGAAAAATTACAAACGACAAGCCAACGAGTCTTAGTCACCACGTCGCCTGAATGGTTCATTTCCAGTAACATCCACGCCACCCGTCCAATCTCTGTTCGACTAATAACTAAATCATTTACTGACATTTCCTCCTTCCTTCCTTCTCCCTTCCTTCCACCATACCAGAAAAGAGAGCTGCGCGGCGACCATTCGTACTGCTTGCTATGGTCGCCCTCGTCAGATTTCAGTCACTACAGCCAACCAACACTGAAGACAACGCTACACTACACTTCAGTATCCAGTCTCTGCAGCTGTCTGATGTAAAAGTGACCTTCATCACGGCACGCAGGATTCATGACTCCAGGAAGTGAGGTTTGATCCTACAACCAACGACAGTGGATTCTGTTCCCGACTGCTCCTGCTGATGTTTTACTTAATCAATGGAAAATAAATAATTACCGTCACCTTCATAACATTCTCTTGTTCGATATCAATGAACAAATTCAGGATACACTCACGCACCATTATCAAAACGTTCCAGTAAACAGTCATGTTCTATCCAGGTACCACTGAATCTAATTACAAAAGGTGCAGTCTTCCCCTGCGATGGTAAAGCCAGATTAAAACTTTTCTCATTTGACTCCACATGTCTGGTCGTACTATCATTATCCCTGGTCGTAGTCTCTCTCCTGGGAAGGTAAAAGTTCGAAAATACTTCGGCTTCCATTTTGAGGTCCCAAATGAATATCAAAATTTCACCTGCTTGAGCATGAAGTCAAATTCGTACAAGATTTGTATAAAGTTAAATAACTTCCTCCGGCGCAATCAGACCTGCCTTGGCTGACTTTTGGAAGTGTGGCCTGAGTGCTGTCGAGGTCTGCATGCATCGGGTGATTTACGTGATTTCAGATGCTAACTCGTTCTACCTTCTGGTTGTACGTGGGTAGAGTCGGGTGTGGGGGGTCCCATCCGCTAGTACAACCACACATCTTCACCCTGTCACGCTCATGTTGCTACTGACTGGCACTACCACATTTCTTTACGCCTTTTTAAACAGGTTTCTTATCTAATTCTGGTGTCTGTCTGTAAGTCTGTCTGTCACATCGATGCTTACAAACTATCTGACACTTACAACTTACCCTAAGACCCGAGACCTTCCACCTGATCGTATCTACTCCACAACGTCTTCCACTAGCGCTCCATGACGCTCCTCCACACCGTCCAACACTACGTCATGACCCGTCCACATTACCCACCTTGGCCGACGATCCACCACAGGATGCTTCATGATCACCTGTATCTTAACTCCTCCACACCAGCCGGTCGCCAGTGGTTCTTACCTCACACCACACCTCCCCTCCGCACCACCCACCACCACACCCGCTCCCGCAGCACCCAATAATCTCCCACAGCTGCCGCGTGCACTAGACACGCCCACCTGACAATTTCCACGGTAACCCCGGCCACGACGTGGTTCTAATCCTCCCCCCCACCACACCCACACACAGGTTACCTCCCTCCCTTCTGGTTCATACCACCTCCTCCTCCTCCTCCTCTTCCTCCCACACACGATACACGCTCACCTCTAGCCTTCCTTCAGTCGCTCCTTCCCATCCCTCTCTCTTCCTCGACATCTTCCCTCTACCTTAACATCCTATCCCCCCCCCCTGCACGAGTCTCGCTTGACCTTCCTTTCCCTTCTCCCTCATTCCTTCTCTTCCATCACGCTCCCCCGTCTCCTTCACCGGCCGTCCTTCGCACCTTCCCCCTCCCATCTAACCTCCATCCTGGCCAGTCCTCCTCCTCCTCCCCACCCTGGCCGTCAGCTGTCAGCCGCCAGACCCAGGATGTCCTCTCCCGCTGCTGCTGCTGCTGCAAGAGCCAGTATTTTATTTTCTCAAGGCAAGACCCGAGGTTTGTTCTGCTTTTGTTGGGCGTCTCTCTCATTCTCTCTCCCTTTGTGGCACTTAAAAGAAAGTAAAAGGACATTCTAACACACACACACACACACACACACACACACACACACACACACACACACACACCAGCAGCGGGAGCAGCAGCATGTGATGTGCAGTTCAAACTTTTGGTCATATATCTGTTCACTTGGCCTCTTCCGTTTTAATATACCTCTGCCATCCCTCTCTCTATTTCTTCCACGGAGCCTAAAGTACGCACCACACAAATCTGCCACACATTTCTCCAAATGCATCTCTGATAATCTCATCCTACGTCATGTCCTTCTAACATCTTCATGCTTTACAACCTTCTTATCCATATCTGCTCTTAATTGGTAGTTAAAATGAGGTGAATCCTCCCTCTTATCCTGTTATCAGCAATCGTTCCTAATCAGCACAACACAGCACCATCAGCATATAATGACTGTGGTAGCTACCAGCTACCACACTTGTTTCGTAATGGTTCTGAAGGAAGGCACAATCGCCTCGCCTCACCTCTCCTTTCCCCTCCTCACTTGATGCCCAAAACCAGAAAAAAAATCTTTCAAAGACCATGGCGAGGTTATATGTACAGCCAACGACGCATTCATTCGCTTCAAAGCACACACTTATATTACAACCATTTCGCTCGCACGAAGGACAAGGCTTCTTTCACAAAGCATTCATGGGTCTCTCTCTCTCTCTCTCTCTCTCTCTCTCTCTCTCTCTCTCTCTCTCTCTCTCTCTCTCTCTCTCTCTCTCTCTCTCTCTCTCTCATACGTCTAAACTTCACCTCCTCCCGCCCCACATCTCACAACCCCAATCCCTTCCATGCCTCATTAACTCCCTATTTCCTACCTGCCACTCTGCCTCTACACCCAAAGTCTTGGTACACATTTTTATCCCGTGTTTCATTAATCCTTTACTCCTACACCTCATTACCCTTCTCCCATATCTCTGTACACTTCTCTCACGCCCCCAAGTCAATCCACCTCCCGCCCGCACCTCAGATCGCGCCTGCCCGCATCTCTACACAAGTTTTATGCTCCGAATGATTAATCTTGCCCCGCGCCTTGTCTCCGTCATACATCATTACTCTCCCTACATGACGGCGGCACCACTGATTTTTTCTTCAAGTGTTGTTTCCCCTCACTCCCGAGGCCCCTCAGTCCCTCCAATACCAACTAACGCTCTCACTCTGCCTCTCCTGCACCAAGTGTGAATACACCTCTCGCGCCAATTCACCCACTGTTATAATAGTCCCCCCCCCCATGTCGACTCACTCCTTATTTTCTTCGTTCTCACACAATGTAGAGAAGACGGGAGGAGGTTGGTCGACGACGTGGTTATCCGCCGGGGGAAGAAGACTGAGCAACGTAAATTCCTAATCTATACAGATGACGCCATGACAGCGGGGCAGAGGGGGGCTGCTCCTCCTGCCCCATCCACCCACCTCTCCCTCACAGGGGGTCGGGATGAGCCTCCAAGGCTCTAAAAAAATTTACGGGGCGTGACGAGGGAAACCTCAAGTGTGCCACGTTCACCGCGTTTTCTATGCTAATAGAATTCTAACTGCACAGACAAAAATAATAATAATAATAATAATAATAATGCTAATAATAATAATAATAATGATAGTCCGTTTGGCACCTATATGCAAGGAGGAATCAGAGCCAAACTGGAGCACTACCACAGGTGTGACTCAATCACTAACGAGAAAAACTTAGAGTTCAAATCATCATAATACAATAACCTGAAATGACGTAAGCAAAATGGATGCCACAAAGTGCCACGAATACATCATCAACTCCTTAGAAAACGACGAGACGCAATCGTTAAAGAGCACGACGACGGTACGACCATTGAAGTAAGACTGTACGACCTTGGTTACGGCCAGCTGGGGGGGTCGTACGCTGAAGCCATCACACAAAAGTGTCGTGCCGCCGTGCTCAAAGAGGTTAATAGACAGAACCTCTAACGCGGTCGCGTGCGAGCCTGCAAACACAGCAATGATTCTGTAATGGTAATGAACGCGTGGCAGTTGGCACACACGCCCCCTTCTTGCGTGGAAAAGGCGTGGGGTAATAATTTTGTGATTTCTCACCACCAACGTACTGGTTTCAAATTACTGTTTAGTTCATTCGAGTTCTTGTGCTAGTTTTAACCCAGAAAAGACCAATATGTTTTTTTCTATCAATGTGACTGTCGCTTTATGAAACTTGCATACCTACGATGCTGTGTTCTCTGGTAAGAAGGTTCAATACAGTGGTGTACAGTTTTGTACTATGAGCAGCAACCCGTATGGTTAAAAGTGCATTATGGATCAAATGTCTTTTCAAAATACCTCAAAAAAAACAACCTTTTCATGATGCGAATAAATATACTGCATCAATGAAGGCCATTATTGAAATTTCAGGCCATAATATCATACATCAATTATAACGACTTAAAGGCTAATTAGGATAATCATATCATTCTTTTGAGACATATGTTAATATATAAGAATTATCGCCGGATTAACCCTACAACGGGAGCTGTATTTCTACTCGGGCAATGAGGCGTCCTTACCCTCCTCAAACCCCACGGAAAATAGTTTTTTTTTCATGATTTTGTTTTACGACGGCTTGTTTGAAATTATGGAAACACGGCTGATGAGCAGTAAACATCATCAAACTGGAGTACTTCTTAACAACCTTGCCGTAAGAATCAAAAATCCACAGACGAAAACACACCATCCACACAGACAGACACGCACGTCCATATACATATACCCACTCTCAGACACGGATAAAGATACACACACGAGTAACACACACGTGTGCTAACCAACCCCCCCTTAACACACGCAACTCCCAATCATTGTAACAAAAGTATAAACAGACAGACTCCAAACATTAAAAGCAGTTCCTCCATCATCCAATTCTCCATCAAGGCGTTGCGAGCCAGCCAGCCAGCCCAAGCCTCTTTCCTCTCCGGCACACCTACTTTACTCCCAGCGCAAATTCTCAGTATAACAGGGACAACATAATTACCCTCCCTTTCGCCGAGGCAGGCACACTCGCTACCAGACGACCATAAACCCGCGCCAGCAAGCTAAACTATCCCCCCCGCCGCCGCCCCGCAACCTGGGAACGCGAGAGATTTATTTACTAAGGTTCTCTGACGACTCTTGCACCTCTTTTCCTCCCCCGATGTACCTCACCCGTCGCTTAACATCATGCTAACGTTATATCAATCGATTATACCGGTGATCTGTACGCATTCTGAATGGCTTGAGTCTTCTGCTACTACTACCACTGCTGCCTGAAGTCAAGTGTGGTGGGGTCACTACTGGTGCAGGACTGGCATCTATTTTCGCCAGCGGCGACCTTTATTTTCTTGTTTACAATTCATGAAATGAGGATGTTCGTCCCCCACCCCACCCTGCGCTGCTCCCGCTCACTGTTTTCCCGGTACGTCCGAGGGGGCCCCCATTCCCTGCGCATCATGTTCTCGTCTTGTAACACCTCTATAGTACGACGGTACGAGGACCCCTGGGCACGAGGGCACGACTGTATGATACCTGATTATGACAGTAGTGATAACGTGAGCACGACGGTATGATCAGGGAGCACGACAGTACGATCCCATGAGCACGACGGTACGATAACAAGTGCAGTAGGGTACGACACCAAGTACAGGACAGTACGATACCTTGAGCAGGAGGGTACGATCCCTGAGGAAAACATTATTCTATTCGTCCCGTAAATTCCTTTCACATTCTGCAGGGGAGGTATTCATGCCAACAGCTCTCCCCACTTCACCTTTCCACTCCTATTCCAGCAGAACTCCTACTTTGCATCCGTTCAAACTGGGTACTCCAGTTACGGTAGCACCGAAGCTGTGACTGGTGCTGACTGAGGGGTGATCATAATATTGCTCCACTTCTTTCTGTTCAAGGAAGAAAAATCATGACAGTGTACTCTCTGCAAGCAAGGAAGCATTCAATTCGGAAGAATATCTGTTACTCAAAGCTGTGGACTCTTCCCCTCCATCTTATAATCTAAACGTGACAAAAGCAGGGAGTGCTTTAAGTCTGAAAAAATAAAACTGAATATGATAATATCCAAACAAATATACAGCAAACCCAACCTTACGTTAGAATCACAAGCAGGAACCTCCAAATGATGAACAATAAACAGAGAACCTTGCGCCATCTCACTTCGCGAGATGGTCTGGCCAACATTCGCGAGTCTGTGTGGTTCACTGATGGAGATGCCAAATCTGGTGTGTTCAATAAAACCTGTGGAAGGTGACTGTTTCCCCACACAGCCTCACACCCATCCCGACGATGACCAAAGCCCACGATAAAAGCAGGGATGATTCTGAAGCGCAGGAAAATCAAGGAGCGAGAGAGAGAGAGAGAGAGAGAGAGAGAGAGAGAGAGAGAGAGAGAGAGAGAGAGAGAGAGAGAGAGAGAGAGAGACCTTGCCTAACCACCGACCAAACTCACCTCTCCCACCAATCTCAGACATTATCAACTCCATAAACCGAGGCATTATCGGCCAGGAAACAACAAGACACATGATCAATTAATCAATAAACTCGCTTTTATTTTCTGGAGGATGCAGAGGGCCGGGGGCTTGGGGGAACACGAACCATAAAACAGTATAGTTTCATAAACGATCGACTTTACATATGACGCTCGTATTTACGCTTCATGAAGACTATATAAGTGGCGAAGAACTCCAAGCAAAGCCCCTCGCCTGGAAAATCAGGCCAAATTTGATGAAATTTGGAGTAAATCTAGTCACAAGCAGCCATTATCACGGAATTCATATAAATTCCAAACTGTCGCCTTGGGGGAGAGAGAGAGAGAGAGAGCGTTGTGGATGCACGAACGCAGTATCTCTCTCCCAGTATCTCTTCAGTGCATGCGAAGAAAATTAAAACAAAACTTGGTTGGTATAAGCATCTGCTGTCACTAAATGAGGGACAGTTTATTTAAGAAAAAAAAAATAGGACCTCATATATAAACTACGACGAATGTAACTGGAAAAAAAATTGCTACAGTAGATTTTACTTCTCTGAGACCTGTATGGGTCGCAAAGAAGAGAGAGGGAGAGAATTCGGTGGTCTGAACAAGTTGGTGTGGTCCACTTCAAAATCATTGAGATAACAGGAACTGTAGGGTTACACACCAGCAACTGCCGAACATCGAACACTATAACACTCTTCCACGACGAGTTCAAACCCTCCAGTTATTCCAGGCACGGTTCCTGCAGTACGTAATGCCTGAAGCAACGTGTGGCGCACCCATTTTCTACTTAAGAGTCTCGAAGAACTAGGAAGAGCTTCGAGTTTGACGAAGCTCTCGCGCGAAACATTCCCTTGTTCCTTTATAAACACTACATTACGCAATACTTACGTTCAGACGTACAAAAAAAAAGAAAATACTAAATACCAACTAAATGAATAACTAAAATAAAATCTTTAAAACTAAATGATCAGATTTGCTCACATGCGAATTCTTTTTAGAGTTCTTACGAGGACGGTGCGCCTCGATTAAATAATTACATAATCACATAATTCAAACTTGTGTAGCTTGGGTACATTGTACTGAGGGTCAGTCCACTTTAGCTCTGCATCCCAACTAACTCTGAGAAGTGGCAAACTTATGTCGAAGGTGCTTCATGCAATCTTCTCTGCAATTGCAGGTATACCTGCCGAAGACTGAATCTGTCTTGTCTTCCACACTGACCAGTACAATGCGACAGGGGTGTATAAAGGAAAACTGTGGGGTTTACCAAAGAAAAAGAAGATAAAAGAAAAAAGAAAAAGAAAAAGCTAGATCAGCTTCCCTTAACCTTCTTAGCAGTTAGAATCTATCTAAATGTTCAGTCAAATTTTCTAGTCGAAATATACACCAGTCATATTCAGGATAACGCACGGGCAACATGATGGCTTATGTCAACAAACAGATGACACAGCGTGAGGCAGTGCAATCCCCAGCAGATGAATATAGTGTTGGTAAATTTCAACCGTCCTTTCAGCTCCTAAGTGAGGTTGATATCATCTCTGCAAATATTTTTACAAGTGCCTCGCGTAAATACTTTTTACACCCCGCACTTCCACATTTTCCCTGATTTACATAACATTTATTAACTTATCTAACATAATTCAGTAAAACATAACCGTGCAAGTCATGCTCCATAACTACGTTTTCTCTCAGCACCGCAGAACACAATGTCAGGAACCGGGTTACACAAATAAGTACCCTGGCTATGTAAGATCTTCCAATTCCTTTTCTTTCCGACAATTATCATAATTTCCCCCGCCATTATTGAAGAGAAAGATGAACTCATCTGAGAGATACAGAAGCGGTGAGACTAAACACTTACCTTTATGTTATACGTCAGTAAAGCCAGGAGACGGTTGGCACCAGAGGCTGAAGTGGGGGTTCTCGACACCACGGACCGACGACATAAAGGGTCGTTCCTTACCTGGCAATGGCCTTTGTGATGACGGGCTCTCCAGATGACGTCACACACACACACACACACACAAACACACACACACACCATGGCAAAACTGGGGTTGTCCACTGGGCGGTTGGGGGGGGGTACACTCCCCTCACTACGTCGTCGTGGAAAAAATGTGTGGTGACTTTCCTGCATGACGGCGGAGGGTTGGGTACTGCCAGGCGAGTCACATCTCCGCTGTTGCTATGCTTTAAACACGTCTACTATTTCATCTACTGAATCCTGACTTACCTCTGTGCTGATATCGGAGACTCGTTCTCTGAGGCACTGGAGGTTTCAAGTCGTAATCCAAACTTTAATACCAGTTCATGTGTGACCCAGCGCCTCTCTCGCTTGACACCCCCCAAACAAAACACCCGCACATTAAGTCGCTGTCTCACATCCTCGCTACATTTACCAGAAAAAAAAAATATATAATCATCGACAAAACCACCTCCCTCGCTCGATCGGCACACTTACGGAAGGGAAAGAAACTAGGGGAAACACCACCATCCAACACGGTTAGATATCCTCAACTGATGGCGGGACCCGTCTGGCCGCTCGAACAAACCATTCTCGGGAGCCGGGGAGTCAGTGAATTTACAGCTTAGCGTTCGCTGTTCACAATGCTACGTCGCCGGGCAGGCTTCATGCCCCTGGCATACGAGAGTCACGGGTGTGTACTTTCATATGCGTGTGTGTGTAACCCTAGGACTAGCACGCGCGATGGAGAGTTTATCATCGCTTAAAGTCAAGCAAAAGACTGTGTTTATGTACTTGTGACTAAGGGGAGATGGTTGATGCTAGCAAGTGAGCTAAAGGCCGCGGACTCCCACCTCCCGGCCAGTGTACCGGCTGTGGTTGAAGACGCTTAAATAAATATGCTTAATTGTGTGGTGCAGCGCATTACAGATAATGACGAGACGATAAAATGAATCTCCACTCAACACCACACGTCACAAGACACCGCAGCTCATCCTCCCTAAGCTCTACATGTCTTTAAGAAACACAACCACAGGCACTGTCCCTCAACACCACAAGCCTCCCCCGTAGCACCATGGGTCTTAGGAGACAAACAACACAGGTGTCAAAAGACATCAATAATGTTGCCCCTCGACACCACAGGTGCCAGAAGACATTATCAACACTGCCCTTCAACACCAGAGATCCCAGACGACACCACCACCCCTGCTCCCCTTCAACACCACCATTCCTCCCACAACATCAAAGGGGCCTGAGAGGCACCTCCGCCGGACACAGCCTGTCTTCCCCTGGACCGTATTGTGGCAGAGTCGTCACAGGTTGTCAATTTAGCGCGACAACCAGAGGTGCCTGCTGGGCCCTCTGCCCACCACACGCCGCGCGACACACCTCTATAAGGGCCACGCACTACATCTATACCTTGGAAAATTCCGTTTTTACTTTTCATGTTGTGAGTACCGGGTCATGGACAAGAGTCCTCACCGAGGCCAAGCAGCAATTAAGAACAAAACTATTATGGATTTATTTGTCTACGTTGATTCATTTTACAACAGACAACTGTGGTTATGTACTTATGTGTGTGCCATTCTGGTTCTTGGGTGAGGTTGGGGAACAAGACTGAAACTGTTCCTGTAAAGCGGCTTTTGAACTGTTTTAATGAAGTCCTTGAGAACTCAGTCGTCGTGATCACACGGACAGTAGTACATACGCGAGAGTGCGCACCATGCGTACGTACGCAAAAAACATACGGATAAGACATACTGGTGACGAGGGTACATTTCCTTTTCTTTGTGTGACACGAGCACACGTGTAATCAAGTGCAGCTGGTTAACGAGAGCTCTCCGGCAATTCACTGTCAGTGACAGAGGAACAGAATTGAACGAGGACCACCACCATGTCCAATTACAGGAAGTGGGGAAGGGCATCGTTCCACTGGAGATGAGTGTGACAAGCAAGATGGCTCTCTCCGGAAACACACGTCAGTGTATGCATACACGAGTGTATATGTATATATATATGTACAGTACATGTGTGCGCGTGTGTGTGCAAACGGAGAAGAGCATGCTAGCGTACATGTCTGATTGAACCAGTGCGCGCGTGTGTGTGTGTGTGTGTGTGTGTGTGTGTGTGTGTGTGTGTGTGTGTGTGTTTGGGTGGGTGGGTCGGTGAGTGGGTGTTTGTAATTACCGACTTGTAATTACCTATCTCCACAGTATGGGGAAAGAATAATTAATGATGGGCCGTCATAATTAACAAAAAAAAAAACGGTTTGTAAGCTGCCAGAAACGATATGATCACAATGAAAACGAAAATGAGATGTTTCAGAGTGAAGATGCCTCGGTTAACCCGCAGCTTGGGTTGTGAGGGGAGAGATCGTGCAGATACAGTCGTCTGGACTTCTTAGAACATAGTGTCTACTATACTAGATAACAAGAGGAGATCGTAGAGTGGACTGCATATATTCCAGGCATCGTAAAAGTTATCTAAAACCGCTTCTCCCAACACCCCGACAGCTAGCTCGTAAAATAAAAACGCACGTAATAAACTGACAGGCATAAGACGAGGACGACTACTCCGGTTGTGCGCGTAAGGTAATTAAATGGACACGAACAGCGGACACACGTCAGAGGTGCCTCTTTTCAAACCATGGAATCCTGCAAGGCTCCAGCTCGAGACCGCTGCTTTTCCTCGTCTTCTGCTGGAAGGGACAAGATTCACACAAGAATATTGCGTGTATCTGGACGATGCTAAACGTATGGAGAGCAACAAGGCGTACTGAGGACTTCGACATCCTACAGAGGGATACACTCGAGCTGTAACACTGGCTAGACTAACGCAAATGCTAAGTGGAGATGGATGTGACTATCACCACGCGGACCAAAATTCACTTGTGAGTGGGAGAAACTCACGGTTTGACAAAGAACCCTTTCTGTCAGGATAAAACTAAATATAAAAAGACTGTAAAGAAGGTGATATATAAACAGATTGAAGCGAAAAATGCCTTCAAGTACAAGGATATGACAATTAGATCAACATTTCTACAACTTATGATTATCAATATCACATGTGTGTGAGCATCAAATGTGTCGTAATCCCGACCAAAAGAAACATAAGGATTTACTGGAGACAGTCCAAAGGCAGGCAAAACATTATATCTTGGGTTAAAGAGCCGAGCTATACGAAGAGGATATCGGCCGCAAACTTTCCCCACATTAGAACAGATTTGAAACTTTTAGTTTCTCAAATCCGTCTGACGATGCTGATAGTAAACAGGTTTTTCTGAAGCAGGGAAAACTAATTAAGTAAATGATTGCAAGAACCAAAAAAGAATAGACAAAATATGAAAACTTCTCTCGTAGAAATATAGTGGATGAAAGCAAGAGGCAAAACAAAGAATCAGTAGGGATAAGAAATCAAAAAGTTCAAGAAATATCACAAGAAGAAATGTGAATAGATGGGGCCCTCACGAATACAAAGGTCAGTCCCTTTACGTATCAATATGCAATCGCTACACACACACAAGTACTCCCATATATATACATAACTTGACAAACACCCACATAACCCCTCACACAAATTCCCCCCAACATACAAACACTGGACCAGGCCGTCCAATATAGAAGCGAGCGTTCCCGTGCACGGCAAATTGACGCCCGCAGCCTTGCTCCTCACATCAAAGGAGAGGCACACTGGTGCCGTCTCCTGGACTGCCATCCCAGACTCGACCAGCGTTGGCGCGACCCTGATCACAGGTACGACCACTGCTGGGATGGTGCCAGACCTTAAACCTTGAGAAGTTGCTGTAGAAGACGAGAAGAGGATTGCCACTGGAAATGATGTTGGGGAGTTGCCACAGTATATAGTGGTGGGGCTGTCACGAAATAGGATGGAAGGGAGTGGTTGACTGCCACAGCAGATATATGAGGGGTACCATGGTAGATGAGAGTGGGGGGTTAGTATGGGATTACTACAGCAGATAACTGAGGGGTGCCATAGTAGATGGAGGAGGGAAGTATGGGGGATTACTAAAGCAGACAACTTGAAGGGTACCATGGTATATGATGAACGAAAATGAGAGACTGCCAAAGTAGATGATGGAGGATTCAAGGAGGGAAGTGTGGGGTTGCTGCAGGAGATAACCGAAGAGTGCCATGGATACGAGGAAGCAGAAGTAACTTCAGTGGATCGTGGAGCGGTCGCACAATAAATGAAGAAGTGAAGTGAAGGGCAGCTATAGTGGGTTGTGTCTTAGTGTGATGCATGCAACGACATACGACAGAGGGGGTGATGTAATGGACAGCTGAAGAAGATGATGGGAAGGATGCGAGGTGTCTGCCACTGTTGGTGGTACGAGTTACTGAAGGGTCAGTGTGGCACATGATGGAGGGAGGTGACGGAGGCTCTGAAACCCGCCATCAAATTCACCAGCACCTTACCACTGTTAATGAACCGGTCCACGACTTCACCGGATCTTTGCGTCAAAAAGAAAATCTTGCTGAGAATCAGACTCTTACAAGATCATAAGTCTTACCAAGCATACTGACAATTTCAGACACAAAGAATTTCTAGGAAAGGTAAGGATTTGGAAATTACTTTCGCCACGGATGAAAGAGGGAGAGGTGATATGGGCCACGAGGGAGGAAGGGAGAGGGTTATGAAGACCTCAGATAGGTCGGAAGGGGAAGAATGAAAAGGTTGTGCTATGGAATAGACAAAGTCGGCAGGAAGAGAGGTGGGTGACGGGGATAGGGACAGAAATGTTCAGCCAATAATATCAATCATTTTGAAGCTAAAAAAAGGACTTTCAAAAACCGCTACCAAGGATTGTAGTCATGCAATGGTACACCAAAGTCGAAGTCACTGCCGACGACACATGGATCTAGGTCGTCAAATGACGTAACTCAGCAACAGTTTCTCTCAACGACCAGGGAATCACCTGGCCTGACAATTAGCTAATGAGTCTGGCACATTAGACGGCCACTACCATCTAGCCTCACATCACTACCCCTCCCTCGGGAGCTGCGTCACAAGGTGTCCGAATGATAATGGTAGAGACCCTGCCAGATAAGGCACTGGACCATGGAACTGGTTCCGACTGGCTCTCTGTTCTGTTTATGTGAGGCAACGAGTGTGTGGGGGAAGAACGAGGAGGAGGAGGAGGAGGAGAAGCCCTCTGGTCCCAGCTGAGCCAGGTATGGGCCCCTCACACCCGCCGTTCTGCTGCAGTCTGTCGCATCCATTGATGACGTCGCAACAGCAAGACCATTCAACACCTAACCTTTAAGCGTCAGGTTATAGGCCATGACATCATGATTAAGGGGCAGTACCTTCCTGCCGAAGGAGTTATCGGTCCGGGTCGAGATGCTCAAGACACCAGAGGTGCCACCAGTTTTCTGTGGTATATAAGGCACTGCATACACTGTACGTTCTGGAGACCGGGTTGATAAACAGGCGACAACGTCCTCTGGGAACTAGGCCAGCTGGTTTGCTCCATCTCACACCTGGTCCTCCAGAATATATCCTAAACATCATATCATGATAATGATAACCACACATGGCAGCCACACTGTAAATATATACCGCTCTTCTGTCAAAATCAGTGGCGTCATCAACGGAGACATATACTCCAGACGATAGCTCTTCATTGCCTCTGATAACTGGACACCAACGGCAAAAGTACATCAACATTTCGTCTCTCAAACATTGGCCGTAATATCTCATATAACTAAAAGGAAACTTACAATAATAACTGTATCATTCCAACATTTCCTGTGGTGGTCGTAGGCGGACTGAAGAAAAACACTCCCGCCTTCGCAAGGTAGCATCTGGAACAGACGACTGAGCATTTGAGGAAAAAAGAAAAATAATTTCAACTCGACTCGTTTCTCTGTTCCTACTTCTAAAATGTGGCAATACAGAAGGAAAGGACCTCCAGCCTCTCGCGCTCCTGTCCCTCTTCTCAGTCGCCTTCTACGACACGTGCCGATCCCTTGGGTACAATTCCCTCCCCATCTGCGTCTAGGAATATACATGCAAATCTCTCTCTCTCTCTCTCTCTCTCTCTCTCTCTCTCTCTCTCTCTATATATATATATATATATATATATATATATATATATATATATATATATATATATATATATATACACACACACTAAAATAACCATAACAGTAGCAAGATTAAATCCAAATAAACCCACAGGAAACATTTTTAGCCTAGGCAGAAGAAACCGAAATATAAAAAAGTATTCCAGTAAGTCCAAGACTCGCGGCAAGGTACATAAACTCCCCACGGAAATTCACAACTTCCGCGCCCACCCCCAAGAGCGTGACTCGAACCAAATTACTAGACAAAAGTTCGGTTTAGTAATTCTAAATTTTCCCGCCGCCAGCAGACGTTTTAAGATATTACTGCTCATCCTGGGGAACACCGAGGGACCGAGAGGTGAGGCTTGGGTAAGGCCACGTGAACTCTTACCTAACAAGCTTCCCACACTTGCCTTACGTACTAGTTAGCGCGTTCTCACCCTTTTAACCTGCTTCGACTTGCCTCTAAAACTGGTTTACTCTCTCTCTCTCTCTCTCTCTCTCTCTCTCTCTCTCTCTCTCTCTCTCTCTCTCTCTCTCTCTCTCTCTCTCTCTCTCATGTAAAGGCGTTGCGAATATATGGTCTGGAAGGAAAGCTTCTAGAAGCAGTGAAGACTTTCAATCAAGAGAGTAAAGCTTTGTGTGCAAGTATGGAGAGACGAGGCTGAGTGGTGGTTCCACGTGAAGGAGAGGTCTGCGGCTAGGGTGTGCCACCATGGCTGTTTAATCTGCTTATGGACGGGGTGGTAAGGAAGATGACAAATGCGAGCGTCTTGGAGAGAGGGGCGGATTTCCGGTCTGCTGAGGTTGAGTGGTGTGGGGCCTGGGAGGTGAGTCAGCTACTGTTTGCTGATGATATGGCTCACGTGAGAAATTGTAAAAGCTGGCGTCGGTGGTGTCTGAGTTTAGGAGGGTGTGCAAAGGAGAAAACTGAGTGTTAAGTTGAATAAAAGTGAGGTGACACAACATGGGAAAGAGACGAGTTGGGCGAGGCGTGAGTTGGAATAGAGAGAACCCGGAGGCAGTACTATTATGTGGCACCGGAAAGAACGACAGAAGTTGGAGTTTACCACAGGGTGTGAGGGACGGGGTGGGGGGATAAAGTCCTGAGTGGACTGAGGAGCGAGAGTAGAGGGAGGTCACTGTCTGTGAAGGCAAAGATGCATGCGTTTGATGGTACAGATGTCCCAACGGCATTCTACGAATACGACACGTAGGCCGCACATGAAAAAAAAAATAATAATAATAATAAAAATAATACGGAATAGGATGGACGTGTTAGAAAAGCAATGCCTACGGACAACATATTGTGTGAAGAGAGTTATCTATCTACCTATCTATTCATCTATCTATCTATCTATATATATATATATATATATATATATATATATATATATATATATATATATATATATATATATATATATTCTAGTCACTATATTCGTGATGGCAGACTGACTTTCCCAGCGACAGATGTGGTGGTAACTCGCCAACTAGCGGCTGATGCTTCTCGTATCAAAGTCTCACAACAAACTTGGTCGACATCGCCACAACCGCCACCGCTGCTGCTGCTGCTGGTGTTGGAGATGATGATGGCCCCCACTTCATACCTCGCTGCACTTACCACCCTCTTACTTCAGCTTACTATTACTTGATATTATTTCCACTGAGAACGTAACCATCACATTCTTGTTCAGACAGAGTGCGAAGATTGCTCGCATCTGTTGTTTTCATAATGTTTGGATAAGTTTAGAAAATGTATTGTCTCAATCATAATCACCATATCTCCTCTGAGCCCTGCGCTCCCTCGCTCTCATTTCATGAATCTTTACACGGGGAAGTTTCTGAAGGAACATTCTTGCGCTTCTGACCAACGATCACACTTTTAGATCTCTCAATGTCACACATGACATGCAGAGAAAATGTACCACATTTCCAATCAACCCCTAAAGGTTCCAATACATAAACAGGTGGGTTTAGTGAGCAAGCGTTGATATTCCGTGGACTTTTTCTCTTAAAGGTAATGGCAGTAACGTCTGGGTGGTAGCGAGAGTGGTAAACCAGCTGTGGCATTCCTCAATACTGCATCTGCAAAACCACTTGACCCAGGAGACCTGGATGTAGCCTGCATTCCTCCCGCAACAGACAATCACAAGACCTCAAGGATGGAAGATAACATCTGTAAAACCCACTTGTCCAAGATATACTTGCTCGCACCTAGAAGTGCAGGACAACCCGGTCGTGGAGACGCCAGAAGACACTGGACACCTCACTCGCTCAGGGCGTCGGCGGTCCCTGTAGGACACAAACTAGCAGGGGAAACAATGGAGAGGAGACTATCCCACGAGCTGGAGGTGACCCAGGACACCACGCTACTGGGTTACTCAAGGAGCGCAAGACACCTTACGAGATGGGACGTCAGGAGATGCGGGACACTCCTCCAGCAGCAGGAACGCCAGTGGATATAAGGCATGCACATCAGCGTGGACACCAGGAGGTTCAGGACACCTGAGCAGCAGGGACATCAAGGGGTGCAGGACACCCTTCCCCAGATGGAACGCCAAGCACCGCAGCGTCCAACAATCAAGCGATGGAAAAGACTCGGGAAAAAACATTCGTTGGATCAGTCACGGACGAGAGCGACGCCTCGAGGGCGCCGTTCCGGCAGCAGCTATAATTAGACGACGGCACAACTTTAACGGCTGAGGGAGGCGCGATCTCTCCCGATTTTTAGGGGAAACCCAAATGATCCGGAATCCTGGCCCGCTGCTGCCACCCAGCACCGCACCTCCCCTCCCCGCCACACTATGCGGTGAGGGTTCCGATACATCCGGTCTAATCTAACTTTCCCTATTCAACGTTCTGAAAAGCAGTGGCTTTGTTTCGGTGGATGTGCGAATATGACGTCTCATCAAAACGGAAATACAGATGTTTGTAGAATCATGTGTTTACCAGTTACTTGACTACGGCTTACCGGCAACAATTTCGTCTCCAGACTCAACGTGACGAGTGTGCCACAGACGCACGGTGAACTGGCTCGTCCGGGGATACCGTCCTCGTTATCCCAGGCAAATGTGATTTTTCCCTCTCCATTATTATAGTCGTATCTTGATGTGACCTTCCTATCCTCCAACGTGTCGTCTCCCGACGCTTCACACATCTTACTCTGGCTCTTCTGATCTCTTCATGAGGAATGGATCACGATAAGACTCCCCAGCGTGTGTCGTCCACACAGAATGAACTGCTACGATTGACTGTCAGGAAGTGCAAATATAGACGGGATGGGTGACTGGCTTCATGAAGCACTCGGTCATGCATCTGGATATGCAACATCGGGTGTTTTTGGCGAGCGTTCTATAACTGTGAAGGAAGAGGCGACAAATGAGGGGGGAAAGTCAGGCAACAGGTGGCGCTAGCCAAGGCTGCCTTACCAAAAATGTAAGACATGGGTCTTCACGTCTCTGGCCGAGCACCTGTAAATCCTGGGCGTGAGGAGCTCATCTCCCACAACAACCCTTAATACGGTACACGTCCCTGCATGTGTGCCAGTATATCAGTACGATCTTGTCTACAACCAGGATACACTACAGAGACAACAATATACCACGCGCATCCTGACATACCATCATGTAAATAATCTTACCCTTGTGAATATGAAACTTTCTGCCACTCCTGGCCACTGTGTTGATGCTGACCCATAAACAAGACACTAAAAGAGTCGCGACCAAAACAAACCACCAAACGCCACCCTTGATGCCACAGTCGCTACCCTAAACACCACAAACCCTCACCCTAAAGACACCACAAACCCTCACCCTAAAGACACCACAAACACACACCTGTTCCAGAAGACTAAAAATCTCAACATTTCACGAATGTCAGGATAAGTACGTGACTCAGAGACGTCTATTAGGATCTGGGACCGTGAGCCCCGGCCCTGTCTGCCTCTTCACAGCTCAAATACTCCTACACCAAAGGGTGTCACACCTCCCTTGCCTGGCAATCGGTTTGCTAAGCCTCACGCTAAAGTTGGAGAGGGTGCGTCTGAAGCGTCCACGTCCCCCACACATAATTAAATTCACGGTGACGGCTTGAGAGACGTGGAATCCCGGGAGTTTTCCCTCGTTGTCGAGACACAGGCCTACGCGGCTCCTGCTGAAGTCTTGCAATACTATCCTCGTCCATTCTGGTTGATACGACACCATCATACAAATAAACAAGCGGGGGTCTTAAAACTTATCATTCTACTCCACCCAAGCTGACATCACAGAGCGAGGGCATAACTTTTCAAAATCAAAACACTTTTCTGGCATTAACACTCAACAACTGCCAGTGAGCATTGAGTAATTTGAGGTAAAGATCGAGTGCCAACCTCTACTCGTAAAGGAAAGTCTAGTACGACATAATGGTTATCGACCGTCAAACAGTCATTATGCCAATACCCTTGAACACATCCCTCCCATCATGCTCCTGACAAGAACCAACGTAGTCCTCCCTGGCTGCCTTATGCACCTATCCAACGTCGATGATCAAAGGCAGAAGGGTGGCTAGACGTCCATACTACGTCGGCCTTGAATCCACCGCTGCAACATAAAAGACGAGGCAACTGACTGAGCTACGGCCTTTCATCCCTTACGGTGCAGCGGAAAGATAAGCCAGGGAACAGAACCCCATCACACTACAGGGTCGGGAACGGTGGGTCTCAGTAACCCAACAAGGCGGGAGAGGAGGCAGAGGCGTGGGAAGGTACTTCCTGGTAATTTACGGTATGGCTGAAACTGACGCTGGAAGCCGCGTGGTGGTGATAGGCAGTGGCAACTGGTAAAGGGGATGAACACGTCTTTCTGGCAGTGTTGTGGCAGTCATACCGTGGGCTTCATAGTGGGATACAAACTGTGGCAGCGACATTGGTACGGTGGGAGGAGCTGGTAAAAACAGCAGTACCACAAGTGAGGCAATTAAGTTGTTCTGTGCACGTGCCTGGAAGTACCAGACTTGTGACAATGGTACTGCGAGTGTTTGAAGTTGCTTAATGGCTGTCGTGTTGATGAAGTGACACGGGTCTGTATGTGAAGGAAAGGGAGAGATAGATTCCTCAACGTAAACCTAAGGTCATCATTATGATTCAAGACCTTTGGCCTCAGAAGATGCACGAAGTCTTCTTACTTCGTCAGAGAGATGAACGAGGAGAGAAAGAGAGAGGGGGGAAGACAGCATTTCTTACAATAATAATAACCACGAGACACGTTCCCAAAGTGGACCTAAGCTAAATTGTCAACCAACAGGTTCAGGTGAAGTACTAAAAGCTGTGAGGGCATGACGGAACCAACAGACACTGACGTTGCGATCTGGCATCCGTGACGACCCAGGAGGGAAGCTGTGTTGGCACCAGGAAACAAGACATGGGGATCACTACATGTCACCAGTTCGGGGGTCATAAGAGGTAGTGGGAGAAAGAAGGAAGATAGGAAGAGGATGCGTGTGTCTTTCTTAAACTCACTACCATGACTCCTCCCTCAGGATACCCACTCTCCTAAGAGACCCTCGCTTTCCATGACGTCAATCATCACATGATCCAGCTGCCGGTGTCGATAATGGCCGCCAGTTCTCTGTTTCTGGGACCAATAGCGCACAATTAATAGTAATCCCAGCGTCTCTATACCCGTCTTAATCCACTCAGCGCCTGTATACGCGAGGAATGGCTGGTAAATGACACGAATTATGAAGACTGTGTCGCTTTAGATAATATATATGATGACTATATGTAAGAAACTTGTTTATTTTTTACTTGCAAGGCAAAATACACTCTACGGTCTCGTCCATCCGTGTTTCACTACCCACTCTACGGTTATGCTGACCTTTATGACCATTAAATAATTCTGTATTCCATGTCGAGTCATCACCTGCCTGAAGAGAGACATCAATATCTAAGATATGAGAGAGAGAGAGAGAGAGAGAGAGAGAGAGAGAGAGAGAGAGAGAGAGAGAGAGAGAGAGAGAGAGAGAGAGAGAGAAGAAAATCATTATGATGAGAAATCTGAGATGGACATCCAAAGTGAGAAGCACGTAAGTTAAGGATGTAGATGCGAAACATGAATGTCGTAGATCACATCAACACAACACAAATGAGACATATATAAAAATGAGAACTGTCACACTGAGGGACAGAAAGCTAATGGTGAAAATGTATAGTGTATACACAAGATGGAGGATTGAATACTCTTGCGTTGTAGGGTCACCAGTCAAGGGGAAATAAATAACTTGAATTCACTTACAAAGTTCGTGATCTGGAACGCTCAAACCATCACAAGAGGCTGAAAAAGCACCAAGTTTACGGCCTAGAATGAAGTGAAAGACAAATGAGTCTATGCGCACGGCAGCGTATATAGAGCATCGAGAATAGTAATGTTCTAAATCTGAATGCATCTCAGCAAGGAAGATACTGAAAAGTCTAGTATGGGATAATACCTGGGAAAATACCTAAAAGATAATTGACATACATACACGTGATTTGAGCGAAATCTGAATGATTATTCAATACAATTACAGAAAAAAAAATAATGGCAGGTATGAATGGAACTATTACAGAAACATTCAAAAGAACACCGGGCATATGGATAAAGTCAGTGCATGATACACCTCAGATTTACATCTACGTAAAGTGCACGGCGGTCGAACAGAAAGAACATTATTCATCGAACAAAGCAAGCGGGGGGGCGCTACGCACTAGACCTGCCATTTTGGCAAAGTAAGGTCGAGGAGGCGAGCACTCGTAGGTATGTGGATGAGCAGGCAGCACCCAGCCAGATCTCTGCTCTTGTCGACGTAGAGACACGGTGCTGCAGGAGGTCGTCCGATAATACGACCCAGTGGCTGACCAAACGACATGGAGAATGATGAGGGAAACGTTGAGAAAGAAACGGGCAAAGACTAGAGCAAACCGCTGCCGTAATTACTGCTCCGGCCACAAACCTGTCAATTAAACAGTCAAATTTCATTAGACAAATGAGATAAGAGGCACTACCACCGCGGCAGCAATAACGGCATAGTATCCTGGCACTAACAGCTCTCGCGGCGTTCACCCGAGCATCGTGTCCTAGAAAAATAATGCAGCATTATTACCTGTTGCTTATCCACCATCACGACGACGTGGCTTTCATTTCAACGTCGCTTGTGTCACGACGCAGGGAGGGATGACGTCCGTACCCAGGATGAGGTGGACTGTTTGAGCTAGCCTGACTGACGAACCAGTGTGCCACGCCGTCACCAACCACTGGGTCACACCATCAACCGATGAGCCACACCGCCAGCGCCACCTATCGCTGGGTCACACCAGCAACCACTGGGTCACACCATCGACCGATGGGCCACACCACCAGCACGATCTACCACTGGGTCACGCCATCCCCCAATGAATCGGACCATCAACCGCTGGATTAGACCCACCTTCACCACCTACCACTGAGTCACACCACCAGCAACCCGCAAGCTAGTGTGCTAGCCAGCCCACTAAGGCCAGCAGCCACTGTGGCAAACCACCACCGCCGCCGCCGTACATCAGGACCCCAGCCCTCCATCAGCTGATCGTCCAGGAGCCACGTCCGGAAGTAAACTCATTATGTCCACTGTAAGAAACTGGTCAAAGTTATAATGACAACCCGGAACTTCCCCGGCGTGAGTCTTCCGGCCTAACTTGCCGGGACTTCCCTCGGCCTAACTCCCGAGGGAGCCCCGCCCTCCACTTCTCTCCACAACCCATAACTTCATTAGCAGGAAGAAGGCAAGCCACCCACCCCCGTCCCTCCCTCATATAATCTCCATCTTTACCTCCTCCTCCTCCAAACACTGGAGGATAATTCGGCTTCCGTGGCACTCCACACAGATGCCTCACTTATAATACAGGTCCCCTACTTTGTGCCTCCCTCACGGCGCAATTCACAAATGAGTTCTATAGAAATGAGGTTAACCGGATTAACTAATCTCTTCCGTATGTTTCCCCCGGTATTAAAGACCCCCCCCCACCTTTTCCCCCCCACGGCCACCACTCTCTATCATAAAGTTTGGTGGAAATTTCGGTGAGGATATATATATATATATATATATATATATATATATATATATATATATATATATATATATATATATATATATATATATATATATATAAAGAAAAGGAAAAAATTCCAGATAGCATATCGATTGAAAACACTGGATTCACTCGTGGTACGCGAGACACAGCGACACACGTTCCCTGCAACACGTTCATCAAGAGAACACTGTACAAGGCCACTGAACACTGCAGCAGGGTCAAGAGGGAGAGACACACCACCGATAATGGATATCATGTTCATGTATAGCTGCCTGGTGTTTCATACTTATACAAATACAAAAAAAAAAAAATCTATGCACTGGCGTTTGTTTTCACCTAATACACGTCGTATGCCATACATCTATGCACTGGCGTTTGTTTTCACCTAATACACGTCGTATGCCATACATCTATGCACTGGCGTTTGTTTTCACCTAATACACGTCGTATGCCATACATCTATGCACTGGCGTTTGTTTTCACCTAATACACGTCGTATGCCATACATCTATGCACTGGCGTTTGTTTTCACCTAATACACGTAGCATGTCATTCATCTATGCACTGGCGTTTGTTTTCACCTAATACACGTAGCATGTCATTCATCTATGCACTGGCGTTTGTTTTCACCTAACACACGTCGTATGTCATACATCTAAACCTGCTGACATTCATATCTCCTCAACTACAATACTTGCACGATCATCAATTTTTTTTTATGATATGCAAATCTAAGCCAATACGTTCCCAGGATTCTCAGTAGCTCACTACTTCTGTGGCAGTTACACATGGTAAGGAAGGTCCGATCCCGCGTTGTTCTTTGGGAATACCCTGCGGACAAGAGTAGGGCCACAGACAGAGAGAGAGGCACGAGGTAGAGTGAAGGGACATAACGTCCCACACACACACACACACACACACACACACACACTACCTGTTGTGGAGGGACACATAACTGATAAAAGGAGGCTCTCCACAACAGTAGCAGAACTACCAGCAGCGGAGGTAGTAACGGCAGCACCACAGACAAACAGTAACAGCGAGAAGACCAGGCAACAGTAGAGGCGGCAGAACTAAAGACAAGAGGACGAGACGACAACAGACACGCACACACGAATTACCAACAGGAAGGCAAGAAACGGTAGCAGGTTACATACGGCCCCGCAGGAGCAATACAGAACACCACCGCCTGTAACAGTAACAGTAACAGCACCTGCATCATCAACAACACGAGCAGCAGCAGCAGCAGCAGGAGAAATAGAAAAAGTGTAATGCCAAAGAAAATGGGAAATAATTTAACGGAGACAAGCGCGGATAGGAGACCTGCAACACAAGAGGCGCCATGTAATAAGACCCATTAATCGTGGTGCGACCACACAAAGAATTCTGAGCTGTGGCCAACAGCCTCGGCTGGCCAAGGGTAAGGGACAGAAGCCCTGGGGGGTGTAGAGAGGATGGTTTCACCACAGCCACAGTACGGGCAGAACGGTGCCACGGTACGGGTAGACAGGTGCCACGGTACGGGTAGACAGGTGCCACGGTACGGGTAAACCAGGGGCACGGCATCCGGGAATAACCGGGGGTCGTCACTCACCTTTGAACGGGGCAAGAAGGTGAGAGAGAGAGACGGAACGAACCGACCCAACTGGCAAGTTGACAGGAAAGTATGAGAGATTACGAAGGAACGTAGGAGCGAGAAACGTGAGTGTGAACGTTATGGGGAAGGTACGGTCATGAGGGAGTTAAGCCATGAGTGCATGATGCCGGGAGACATGGTGTGTATGTACAAGAGCATGATACGTGGGAACATGATACCAAAGAAGTGAACGAGATGAGGCGTCAGCCAGGGATGGGGGCTGCTCTGACCCCCATATACCACCTCTAGCGACACTAACTTATCCTCCATTCTCTACTTCATCTCCCTTCCGCCACTTCTCTTAACACCCTCCGTCACGTTCTCCTCTCTGGCCCAAGTTGCTGCCTTTTCGTTCAGACTCACACAAATGCGAGTTTCTCGCATTCAGTCCAAACACACACAAGCACTCCATCTCTCTCTCTCTCACACACACACACACACGTGACACTTGACAAGTAACTCACACGACTCGTTGATCGTGTATGTACGAGTCTCTCCTTGGGTGAGCTCTACGAACTAGCCTTACCTTTCAAGTAAAAATTCTCTTCGTAGGCGACCCTTTACCAACTCCCCTACATGTCTCATCCAGCACACTAGTCCCTCTCTAGACAGCCACTTCCTCTAACACTCCCAACATCCCACTCCACACATTCCCTTCCCCACTTTACTGCTTCGCTACATCCCACCAACCACCCCACCCCACCACCTTCACGACCATAACTCCCGAGAGGTTTGTGGAAGCAGTCAGTCGTGAAGAGTTCAGGAAATATTTTCCATTTAACCTGGAGTGTCACAATAAGGAGCCCCCCCGCCCCGGTTATTTTGACTGGGTATTAACCTAGTGTTAAAGCATCCATCACGGTACACGCTCCGCAGTGCGTGATTCACTGTGGAATGACTGTTGATGCATGCATGGTTGCATGTGTGTGTGTGTGTGTGTGTGTGTGTGTGTGTGTGTGTGTTGCTACGATTAACTTTTATCTTATGCTTGCCGAGACGGCACGGGCAACTAAAGCCCTAGGGAATCGAAGCTCTCTCTCTCTCTCTCTCTCTCTCTCTCTCTCTCTCTCTATATATATATATATATATATATATATATATATATATATATATATATATATATATATTTTTTTTTTTTTTTAACTATTCGCCATTTCCCGCGTTAGCGAGGTAGCGCTAAGAACAGAGGACTGGGCCTTTTTTGGAATATCCTCAACTGGCCCCCTCTGTTCCTTCTTTTGGAAAATTAAAAAAAAAAAAAAAAACGAGAGGGGAGGATTTCCAGCCCCCCGCTCCCTCCCCTTTTAGTCGCCTTCTACGACACGCAGGGAATACGTGGGAAGTATTCTTAATCCTCTATCCCCAGGGATAATATATATATATATATATATATATATACATATATATATATATATATATATATATATATATATATATATATATATATATATATATATATATATATATACCCAAGCTTGAGCTGGGTACCCATTCTATCGACCAAGCCCGAGGGGTTGATAAACAGCTAGGTTGACCATGAACCGACTGCCGCAACCAGGATTCGAACCAATGCACATGGCGCCCCTTCATACATTCTCGTGAATGTTCTCCAGATTTACCACTTCCTCGCTTACCTTGATTCTTCACTCTCTCACTGCCCCGTATTTCCTCGCGTACTCAAAGCTTCTTCTATTACTCAGTTTCCCTCTAGTTAATCACTTCTTGACTGTCTCAAAAAACTGTTCCACGTCGACATTGTACTCAAACCATTCCGCGTCAGTGTTCCATGCCTGCCTGTAAAGTCCCATCACCCGGGCGCGTGATCGCCCGTGGGGGTACGCGGGAAGGACAGATAACGGATGACTTGATGAGCTAGAGGTTAGTTAAAGGATCCTACATTCTTGATCTATATATGGACGGCGACAAGTAAGTACAAGCAGCAGCCTCCTACCTACATTCCTTATCTATACAGACGGCGATAAGACAGTACAACGGAAGGGAGGTAGTGATGTGTAGGCAGCGGTGGCGGAGGGATTTAGTAGTCACCTGGCGGGCGCGGAAGGGAGGGAGGGAGGATGAGGTTGACTGAGTGGTCTGGCAAACATCATAACCCGCCTCTGTCACCCTCCCGCCCCGTCCAGCCCAGCCCGCTACCTACCTGTTCCTCCTACCCATAAGGTTAACACTGTATTGCCAACAAGCGATGGTGGGGCAATTAAGGGCCGTCTTTACGGGTGACTTCACTAATCCTACCCTACACTACGCCCATATCAACCTCATATGCAAGACAGTACCACCCTTGAGCACTAGCGGCACTAGATCTCTAGTTTTACCCATACTGACAAGATACCTGGTTAATAATGAATCTATTAAATACAGAAAAAGAAAATCTTCCTCGTCATCTCTATAGCGATATATGAAACCATAAAGATCTCATGCAGCTACTAAATATCTGAAATACAAGCGTCCTATCATAGGAGTCCACAAGGCTCGCCTTACCAAGTGTATTATGAATTTAAACGATCATAATTCCCATGAACCGTCCGACCTCTCCCGCCCGTCTAAAGGCTATTTGCCTGCTACTCCCGCTCTACGCCACAGCAACGTCTCCCTTCCCCCGCTCGGAACTCTCCTGGTCCAACCCTTGGTAGACCAAACTCTCTCCATCTAACACCATTTTTCTCCAAACTAACCAGACTTCCGGGGTACACACACACACACACACAGATGGGGCCCCACGAGTCTTGAGATACCATTTCCTTTATGTAGCTAAGATACAAATAACAACTACTCGTAACACTTATCAATCTAGAGACAAATAATATGCAGAAAACCAGTACAAGTTGAGTACCTAAATTTCATAAAGATTCAAAGATACACTAAATCTACCGTCACATAATGGCAGCAAAACGCATCAATTCAGTACAAGAAGCTCAAGTATTTTACCTCGAGCACCTTGAAACGACGGCAGAGCCTGGAAGAACCTCTGCAAACTAACCTTAACACGATGGGAGCGACCGCGAGAACTTTGCAGAAGCACAACACGATGGCAGAGCAGTAGAACCTTCGAGCATTTTGACACAATAACGAGAGCCTTGAAACTACGATGGCGCATTCCCCCGAACGAAAATTTTCGAGAACCACGACACGAAGGCGATGCTAAATAGAACTTCCAAGAATTTTGATACGATCAACAATGCCCAAAGAACTTTCAAGAGCCTTGAAACTATGATGGCGCATTCCCTCGAGCGAAAACTTTCGAGAACCAAGACACAGTGGTGGCGCTCAGTAGAACCTTCGATAATTTTGACACAAGTTTCCAAAGAACCTTCGAGTGCCTCGAAACTACGTTGCCGCATTTCCCCGAGTGTAGTTGTAATCCGTTAATCCCTTCCTTGATTGTAGATTTACTCTGTTAATCCACGCTGCCGCTCCTTGTATCCTTACTCAGTTAAGCCGCAGGTACCCCAGAAGCGTAGCTTTACTGCGTTGATCTATGGTACTCCCTGACGTGCAACTTTAATACATTGCTCTCATATATATTTATAATACTCCGTTAAGCCAAACTACTACCTTGAATGTAACTTGCCCTCTAAGCCAAGCTAATCCCTCAAGAGTGTACTCCAAGTCGCAAAGCTCCCCCAAAAACATTGTTCCCCCAATAAGTGCTCCCCTAATAAGCGGCCGGCCATCTGACGGTGGCATTTCCCACCCACACATCGCGATCCTAACTTCCTCCTCCAGCCACATTAATATCACTATCAGGTTTCCTATCCAAAGCTGCAATGTTCCCTTTGAATAAAACTTCCCAACCAACAGATAACTGGTTCCCGGCGAGATTTTTTTTTCTGCTACGAGGGCAGAGCTGCTTTACCCTGATAGGATTTCCTTCACAGAGCAACATTGCTCCCCCCTGAGGGCAGCCCTTTCCAAGGACCTCAGCTCGCCTTAAGAGCAACTACCCTCCCTAGGTCAAACACAGCGGCTGCCCGTGGTGAATGATCCTGCTACGCTGCGGGTCTACAATCCAGGTTATCGGTCCAGTGTCTGAGATACAAGTGCCTCGCCTCTAGCTTACCGGTCCACACTGGCCTCTTCATGGCTTCCTGATGACTTCTCCAATGGTTATATAAAATGTTTACGGGTTACAGCTTCCCACAACTCATCGTTAAAGATTTCCAATAATGTCGGCAAAGTTTTCTTGGTTCGTTCCGTGTCGTGTTTGCCGTAAGTACTGCACAAACGCGGCTTTAAGCCTATAAGTGGCACCGTGGATATCTTGAGAAGATTACACTGCTATAACTCAATTGAGCTAACGTTAGCAACCTCCACCATGTACCTCAGTGCAAGACCGATATAATCTGCACTGCACTGATCACATGTACCAACAATGGTTATCCTCTACCAGCAATTCTATGCTGAATCATCAGTGGCACATTCTAACAAAATTGGTACGCTTTACCAACAATAGTATACTCTACCAACATTGGCATGCTTTAACTAATATGCTCTAGCTAACATCAGTGGCATATTCTAGCAACAACGATATGCTATATCTACATCACAATACTTAATCATCACCTAATATGCTGTACCGATATCGGTATGGTTTAAAAATAATAGCGCACTGCATCATTGGTATTTCAGACTAGCTCGCCCATAGCTCCAATGTGGCAATAAAATAAATAATTTTTGAATGATTTCTTACGTAATAATTTTCAGAACGGTTGTACCAACATTAATTTGCAACACCAATAATTATAGCTTCCATCAATCGCGGTATGGGCCACCTAACAAATGAATGTTGGACTAATAACCATCGATTCAATAAACACTCATTATAAATCTGGACTTCATTAAAAAAAAAAAAAATCCAGAGTACCTTCATGTGTCCCAAAAGCGTATCCTATGCCGAGCAAACGATCATACAGTCGGTTATGTGAAAACTAGCAGTTTTACCACAATCGCTATTACCGCACTGCCTATAATCATTGGCTTTTGCTTCTGAACTTAAGATGATTCAATTCTGATCAAGATGACCATTTCAGATTAACCACAAAAGATGATTTAGATATCTAAGTGCCCTTCTTATTTACCTCAGTGGGTTAACAGTAAACTTTTATCTAGAACTTTGTTTGACAGCATCAAATTTCAAATGGTATCATGTACAAAGAAAATTTTCCTATGAGTGCAGGGATCTTTCTTTACTGATGTACAAGTTTTTGGAATTTGCTATTCAAGATATTAAATACTTCAACTTGGGGTCGAACAGGATGCACGCCACTTTAGAGAGCAAACCACCTGTTCAAAGCATCTAAAATTCAAAATCAATCATTCAACCCTGCATCCGGAGAACACCTTTTGCTTAAAATTCACAAAGAAATCTGCAAATGTTTTCAATTACTCTTGAGAGCTGAAATGACCTTTCCTCCAGATTTCATACACATTTTACAAGGAAGAGGCCATCCAACATGAAAGGACTTCATATTTGCCTTAGAGGATTTAAAAGGTATTCGGCATAAAGATCCAGGTTTCTTACAAAAAATAAAAGGCTGATAATAACAGACCAAGGAAATCCGACTAAATCATTCAAGTTGTCGCAATCAATCCACTTGAAATCTGGTTCCAAATCTACCTTCATCTGCTGGCCAACCATGTAGACCAAATACTGTACTAGAGGCATAATGTAATACTTTAATCATGTTTGCTTAAATTCGGACGGTTTTCTAGTGCCACAGAACGATTTAAGAATGTCATAAGAAAATTTAAGAGGTAGACAAATCGGCATCAACGATTTAAACGCTACTCGGCAAAATAACCTAGGACTCACCGGTGCCGACTAGTTGGCATAAAAGCTTAAACCGATATTTTGCCGAGTAATCTGTAGTATTGTGTCCAGCATTATTTTGCCGATATGCATATCATTTTTTTATATTTCATTATCATTTAAGATGAATAATGTGGTCTACTAGATAAGTGGCATTACTTATTCACAGAACCAGCGTTCCATTCCCTGGTAATAGTATCGAACGATCCACTCTATATGTCGTAACATTAGGTTAGGTTACGACTGGTTGACGAAATACTTACGTTAGGTTTGGCTGGTTGGGTTACGAAGGCTAAATAGGTTGAGTTCAGCTTGACTTGGTAAATCTAGGTCTCTGCGTAGGGCTGGCAAATGGAATGACGATACTGTGAACAGAACCAATGATGTCATGCTTTCATATGCGGCATAACCCAAACGTAACAAAGCCATCCTAAAACTGCTGCATTACGCAAAGTTGATTAGCCCGCTATATAACCGACAATAGCCACAGAACAACACACCAGTATCGAGCATTGAGCAATCAAGTGTAGAGATCCATGCTGAGTATAAGATTCTTAACCATGTTTGGGAGACAAGCAAAATAAGGGCCATGAGGAAATCATTTTTTCTAACTTTTTTTTTGGGGGGCCTCTCCGCTCTCCCATCTAACGGACGCTCTTCAAACTACAACCTACTGGCTCCATTTCACGTAGCCCTCATTTTACATACTGCAAAATCTGTTAAATCAACTTTTACTCGTTACTCTCAACTTGCCACCTGCTGTCCTAGATATCATCGACTGATAAATCCTACGTGTTGCACGGTGCAAATCGTTTTAATAATCCATATCATGCGATCATTACATCTAACGAAATTCGTCGATTGACATTAACAAAGTTCTATTCTCAACTGCACGAGTTGTGCCATATATATATATATTATTATTTCATTATACTGTCGCTGTCTCCCGCGTTTGCGAGGTAGCGCAAGGAAACAGACGAAAGAAATGGCCCAACCCCCCCCCCCCCATACACATGTATATACATACGTCCACACACGCAAATATACATACCTACACAGCTTTCCATGGCTTACCCCAGACGCTTCACATGCCTTGATTCAATCCACTGACAGCACGTCAACCCCGGTATACCACATCGCTCCAATTCACTCTATTCCTTACCCTCCTTTCACCCTCCTGCATATTCAGGCCCCGATCGCACAAAATCTTTTTCACTCCATCTTTCCACCTCCAATTTGGTCTCCCTCTTCTCCTTGTTCCCTCCACCTCCGACACATATATCCTCTTGGTCAATCTTTCCTCACTCATCCTCTCCATGTGCCCAAACCACTTCAAAACACCCTCTTCTGCTCTCTCAACCACGCTCTTTTTATCAAACCACCTCACACCACACATTGTCCTCAAACATCTCATTTCCAGCACATCCATCCTCCTGCGCACAACTCTATCCATAGCCCACGCCTCGCAACCATACAACATTGTTGGAACCACTATTCCTTCAAACATACCCATTTTTGCTTTCCGAGATAATGTTCTCGACTTCCACACATTCTTCAAGGCCCCCAGAATCTTCGCCCCCTCCCCCACCCTATGATCCACTTCCGCTTCCATGGTTCCATCCGCTGCCAGATCCACTCCCAGATATCTAAAACACTTCACTTCCTCCAGTTTTTCTCCATTCAAACTCACCTCCCAATTGACTTGACCCTCAACCCTACTGTACCTAATAACCTTGCTCTTATTCACATTTACTCTTAACTTTCTTCTTCCACACACTTTACTTGATCGCCGTCTCCCCAGCGTCAGCGAGGTAGCGAAGGGAAACAGACGAAGAATGGCCCATTCACTCATATGCACATAAATACATAAACGCCCATATGCATACGTATAGATACACATAAACAGACATATGAATATGTACACATGTACATATTCATACTTACTTGCCTTCATCCATTCCTGTCGCTACTTTGTCCCACAGGAAACAGCATCGCTACCCCCTGGCTCAGGGTCGAATAAGATTACCTGTAAATCACAGCTAAACAATTACTTCGATGTTAATCATCAGTGAATAAGACATTCTACAACGAAAACGTAAAATACTTCTTTTTTTTTAAGATTTGAACCTTACCTGGATCAGGGTCGAATATGAATACCTGTAAATCACGGCTATGCAATTTCTTTGATGTTAATCTTCAGTGACTAAGATATTCTTTAACGAAAACGTAATTCTTCTTTTTTTCTTTTGTAGATTTGAACCTCCTTCTTAGTTCATCTGGCTTTCTATGCAAGAGCAAGATATGCTTTTCAGTCACTTTTCAAACTACTCCGTCAGATGCAGCCATAAAGGTGCATAGTTTTCAGAAGCTTAGAAAGACGTGTGTTTCTTTCTGTTTTGGGTTTATTAAAGTGTGTTTCTACGATTCTTGCTAATCTACACTTCAGACTTTAGTTATTTAAGTACATTCCTTAATGTTGGTTTATTGATGTCAGTACTTTTTTATATGCACTCTACCTCCTCTCTTACGAATTAAGACTGTGCAGGTAAATTTCAGATTTTTTTTTTTTTTTTGGAGGGGGGAGGGGGCAGGGGGGCTTATATCAGGGTCCAAGCTCTCGAAAAAATTCAGAACTTTTTTCTATGTTACCTGAGATGGCATGTGCAGCTGAGGCCCTAATCAAGGCCATCCAGGGTATGTGAAATGTCTGAGATAAACCATGGAAAAGTCTGTGGGACCTAGATGTGGATAGGGAGCTGTGGTTTCGGTGCACTACACTGACAGATAAAGACCGAGTGTGAACATGGCCTTTTTTGTCTGTTTTCCTGGAGCTACCTCGCTGAACCAGGGGGGGGGGGGGAAGCGATGGCTTAATAAATCGTAAGGTAGCGCCTAGAATGGATGAAGGCAAGCATGAACATGTACAAGTATATATATGTCTGTGTATGTGTATGTATATGTTGATATGTATATGTATGTATATGAGCGTGTATGGACGTTTATGTATATATGTGTATATGAGTTGAGTGGCCCATTCTTTGTTTCCTGACACTACCTAGCTGATGCAGGAAATGGTGATTCAGTATAAAAATAATATGTATACCCTAGCCTGAGTTAGGTACCCATCTTATCAACCAACCCCTAGGGACGGATGAACAGCTGGGTTGACTGTGGGCTGACTGGTTTAGGATCCCAGGACTTTGGTCCTGGAATAGAAAACATGGGCATACTATAAACAATCTCCTTGAAGACTAATGACGTAGTGGCACCATTCAAGCTACATTAAAAAAGAGGGATCACCATTTAATTTGCTGTTTACCTTTGGGATGACAGTTCACAGTAATGATTCACATTCCCTCTTCAGTATTACCATGCATTTCTGCTTACGGAGCTTGGCATTCCTCTCTAACATGACAGGGTTCCAAAAGTCTGCTCCTGAAATAGGATATTCAGGCATGTGTCAATGAAGAAGTTCAATAATACAGCAGTAAATTCAACTATGCACAAAAGATCACCATAAGTGTCATTTACCATAATGAAGTTTAGGGTACCGGATCACCGATTCACACTTACTAATTACTTTACAAATCTCCTTACTACCAACAGTAAATGTTCCTTCTTAACCTGCTAATGTCACAAGCTGAGTGACACCTCTAAACAGATTTTTATGCATCAAATTTTGCCCCTGATGCAAGACCATACATTGAGCCCGGATGGTGACAAATATGGCAGTGTGTGATAATTACACAAAGCCAGACATTCTCGAGCCATACCAGTGAAAGCATATTTTCATGAATTTTCTTGATAGTAAATTAAGCAGCTATTAAGGAGATTTATTCCCTGGCAAAAGATGATCCTACATTATATGAAAATGACTTGTCTTTGGATCACGTGGAGTGATTTTAAGGGCAACTGAAAGTACACCAAAATGAAGCAAGAGAAAGTTTAAGTGTGCCTGATGCAATTTAAGAGAGATAAGCTTGAGTAGGTAAGTCACGGTACAATTACCAGTACACTGATAACATTGTTTCAAGGCCCTACAGAAGTAGCTATAGAAAGTGAAAAAAATTTCAAACATCACGTTGTCATTATAAATATAACACTACAATTCAAAGGGAATAATGAGAAACTAGCACTATTCAACCTCTATGGTGTAGCACTTAGAATTCCTGACTGTAACAGATTCATGGGCCACGAAAGTCAAGCCCATAAGTTCAAATCCTGGTTGCGGCAGTTGGTCCACAATCAACCTGGTAGTTCATCCATCACAAGTGGCTGGTTGATAAAATGGGTACCTGGCTCAGGACAAGGTATTAATCCAGTGTCAATGAGATGGCCTCAATTGTCTTCAGTTGCCCGTACTATCTCGGCTAACAAAAAAAAAGTAATGAGTGAAATGATAGAGAACTTTCATTAAAAGAGATGTAAAATACAGATGAAGATGTTTGTTAGATATATAAAAAGAAAAATCAAATACTTGTGGAACTCAACGAGAGAATTCAGAAAAAATCTCATATCACAAAATAAAGACCCAACAAAGAATGTTACAGACAGAGACAAACATCAAAGATCAAGGAGTCATCAGAAATGAGAAACTAGAATTGAAAAATCATATTGAAAAGGTACCACTATCAAGCCAGGTGACGAGGTGAATGATAATGAAAATTTTCATTACAACAGACAAAACTGAAAAATAATGTTTATCATATAAAGCATCAAAAGTGAATACATCTGTGCCATACAGCCACTATTTTGCTCATGAAGTGTTTTGAATTCTCATGTGTTTATCATACATGAGAATTCAAAACCACTTCATGAGCAAAATCGAGGGCATAAAACAAATTTCCATTAATGAGGCTGAAAGATCTTGTATCTTACAGCCTATAAAGAAAAAGAAAAAAGTAAACTAATTGTTGACAAGATAAGAATATGAACTTAAAAGCCTTTCAATAGGGAAAATATATTCATTAAGGCTGCAAGAATACTCAAAAAAGTCATCAAACAAAAATATACAAGAGCCTGACAAGAAAGCTAGAGTGTACTCAATGTACCATCAGAAGAAATTAGAAACACAGATGGAACAAACAGAAAAGACTTTATCCCTTAAACAGTTGCACTGATTGCAGTGTGAATCTACATTTTTTTCCTTCTCATAAGGATAGATCAATACGAAAGTAAGAGAAAATGCTTAGAAAGGACAGTTCCAAACATCTGATTACTTCTGATAAAATAAAGGGATGAGGAATGCTTTCTTTCTTCCTCTGTTGAACTTGGTTTAAATACTATACTATTTCATACACATGCACAGCACTGGATGAAAAAAAAAAAAATACTTAGAAATACCTCTTATCACTACTTATCACTAAAAATGAATAAGAGACTGGCAAAGATACCGGTTTTGTTTCCTTATCTTGAACTTGGTTCCACACTCTGCTCTTATTTTGTACACAAGCATAGCATTGTTGGCATATATGAATGTTTAGAAATACTACATTACACACTACAAACAAATGAAAGGACAACAAGCAGCTTGCATTTTCCATATCAAAACCTGTTTTTTCTTTGTAACTTTCAGATCTTTCCCAATTCTCATATTCCTCCATGGTCTCCCCACTCAAATTTACACTCAGACCATTTTGTATCTTTCAACTACAGCACCTTATAACTTTTCCCCCTCGAACACTCTCCCCAACTCATTAACCAACTTCTGAAGTTTCCCTCTGGAGTATGGCACAAGCAGTGCATCATCTGCAAACAGCAATTAATTCAACTCATATGCTTCCTATTCCCAGAACACTGCACACATTCACCTTCCTCATATCCCCATCCATAAACATTAAACAGCCATGATGACATCATCCATCTTAACAACTAATCAATAACCTATACTGGAAACCACTCACCCTCCTACCCACATACATGCCTCACTCTCCTTGTAAAAGCTTCTCACTGCAATCTGTAGTTTTTCATTTAACCCAATCATTCATTCACTTGCAAAACCTTTCATCAGGCCTCTGTCAGTCCCACCATATGCTTTCTCCAGATCCATAAATGCTACATACAATTCACTATCTTTCTCAAAGTATTTTTAAAATTCTTCAAAGCACACCACTGGTTCATACACCCTATACCTTTCCTGAAACTACATTAGGTCCACCTTATTCAAATATTCTGAGCCTTGCACTGTCAGTTATGACTCTCCCATACACTGAGCCAAGAGTATTCATAAGACATCAGTTATGACCGAGAAATTTAGTCCCAGAAAAGCTTATTAGACACAATACAAAATGATAAATAGATCAATAGCTATAATATGCACCTTTCTAGTTTTTTCCATTAAAGTGTTACATATGTAATGCAAGCACTCACTTCAAGGACACAACACTTGTATTCTGAAAGTCTCCAAGAACCTTACTTTGGGTCAGGCAAACAATGAATAGCCTGACTAATAAACAATTACGAAGCACCCACTTTCTTTAGAAAATAAATTGCAATCTCACCCATTCCTGCTGCTTTGCCACATTCAATCTTAAGCAAGGCTTTCACTAACATCTGTCTTTTAAATGTACCATTTGCTATGACTTACTCTACATTGTACTTAATCCTGTCATGTGACAAATTCAATAAGTATTAGTGGTGTTTTCCTGTCCCTTTCATCTTATGTAATATCTCCTTGATGGATTACATTTAGGACAAGTTTCTAAGACTGTTCCATTAATCCTACTGGTTTTGTACCTGGTGATTTATTGTTCAATGCAACATTATTATTTTAACATTTCAACCAATTGAAGACCTAAATTTACTTTAATATAACAAAGTATCTAAGACATTCTAACTGCCATAGATCTAGTCAATTGTCACTCCTATTAAGTTGTAATTTAGGTAAATATTTCTGTTATGCAGCCTCTTGTAAAACTTTCTGTACAGAATGCTAAAAATATATTCAGCCAAGTAAACTAAGGAAAAGGATATGATAAAACCAGTTAAATTCTTTATTATCAAAAGGTTTAATCTTCAGATGCATGTGTAAGAAGGGCACTACTGCAACACTGGGCACTTGAGTTTCACCAGGCAAACAAATGAAAAGCAAATAGAGAGATCAATGAAGAAAAATTTAGCTGTTATTTCTGCAATAAGCATTCAAATTTAAAAGTACTGAATACTTTTGATTAAGTAACACCACTCCAGAATCCTCATACTGAATTAGTATGCACTTACAGCCAGAATGGTAGGAAACTTTTCAGCAGTTCTTGAAAAACAATATTGTCTTGTGCACATAAACAATTCCAGCCTTAGTCAAGCACTCATATTCACATGGGCCTTCCACGTCCCCTGCCTCCTGGCATACCCGCATTTTCTGCAGCTGACCGAGGTGATTTTATTGTCTCGTCAACAGAAAGGATGAGACAGGCAGCCTCAGAGGCAGCAGTTAGGGCATTGATCTTGACTAAAGCTGGTTCCCAAACACAGGCTCCAAAATTGTCCGTAATATCTTCATTCATGACATCTACACCATACCATTTACCACCTGTGAAAAGAAAGATATCATGGGTAAATGATCCCAAATATTTTGAGATGAATCTTCCACTCGCACTATTATCATTTCTGATTTTTCTTTGTCATCTTTATTCAATTACTTGACAGGACGATGAATCTTAAATTTTTCTCCTAGACCTATTATCATCATACAACTCATGGTTGTCAAGATTACATTTACCATCTATTTAGCATTAACTCGTAAACTAGATGGCAAGGTAATTCAACACCAACTAAAAAAACTTGAATTCAGTTAAACACAATTTTTCAAGAAAAATGTAGCACTAAAGACAAGTAAATGGTCACATGAGAAGTAAAGATACAACTTTTTTTTCATAATATTCGCCACTTCACATGTTAGCGAGGTAGCATTAAGAACAGAGGACTGAGCCTTTGAGGGAAATAAGAATTCAATTATGGCAAATATAAAGCAATAAACATTCATTATTTAAGCCCCATGAAATGAACTAAACAGGAATCACTCTCTCTTAAAACTTACCTTATGCACAAACACGTATCAGTACAACCACAATTTACTCATCTATTATCATTACTCCCTAACCTAGTATGGTAAATCAAATAAATAAATACCATACAACATTATTCACACATCCTAAATATTGTACAGTGAAATCCATACTTTCACAAAAAATTCCCTTATTTCTTTGTTTAACATTAAGTTCCATCAATGGAAACTAATGTCTACATTCATATTATCTCCTTTAAATCTTCACATCTTACCTACAAGAATAAACATCTGCATCTCCACTATTCACTATCAGCATTCATTCTATCTATATCTCTGATGCCTGTTCCAACTGGAACAAGTAACAAGTCATTCACTAAACTTAAACTACTCTACAGTTTTCATGGAGTGCACTATGATCAATTATCAATAACCTATTATCGATCACACCGAATCCACATTACCAGAGGAGTATTTACCTTTAGTCAACTACTGAACAACTTCAATTTCCCAAACATCTTTCTCATAATTTTGTACCATATAAAGAAGATAATAACTATAATCCTGAAGAATTTCACAGAAATCTTAAGAACAAAATAAAAGTAATCTCTTGTATTCATTTCCTGTAATTAATGTCCACACATCTATCTTTCCTATCTCATTAACAAAAGTCATCCCACCACTCACTATCCTTTCTCACACATCTCCCACCAACATGCCACACAAACACAAGCAGCCATTCTATACCCTTAGTCATTCCATTCAAAAATAACTTCAGAATGTAAAAAGAATCCTTAATAAACACGCTACTTTTCCTGACAGCAAGAGAATACCTTTTGCTGAAATAAGCTCTTTTGTAAAAAAAAAAAAAAAAAAAAAAAAAAAAAAAAAAAAAAAAAAAAAACTCCAAATTTCCTATTTATCTGAAGAGGGAATAACTTGCTCCAGCCAAGGAATTTTCAAGTAATCCATATACATCTAAACTCAACTGTAAATACTATAATTACAAATACAAGAACAAACCTTCAGCATGACGAGCCCTCAGTTTATTAAGGATGGTGGTGGAATCAAAGCCAGCATTATCACATAACTGTCTGGGTATTATTTCCAGTGCCTTTGCATAAGCAGCCAAAAACAGCTGTTCTTTGCCAGCAATTGCACGAGAATATTCCCTCAGATATCTGCTTACTTCCAACTCAACAGCACCACCACCTGTAAGGATATCAATCTTAAATACATGACATAACATCTCACTTAAAACAGGTGCAGAAAATTTCTAAGCCTAATCTCTTCATTCAAGCATGAAACTAAAGAGTAATTGCAATAATCCAAACGCCTGGCAATCAAAATCTGACAAAGTATAGCATAGCTTAAAGCATAATGTTGCAAGAAATTAAGGAATTTGACTCAAAAAGAAATGCTGGAAACCTGCAGTAACTTACCACAATCCCCAAAGCCCTTCAAAGAATCTTGATCACTAAAAACATATGGTTAACACTAATTTTCAGTGTTCAGAGGAAGCAAACAAGTCCTCAGATATTCATGTAATGGGTGTATGGAAACTGTCAATGTAAATATTTTGCTCAAGTACTAGTCAGTGTCTTATAAATCTTCCTACTATACCTAATATATTGAACAGCTGCAGAATTGATAGCAACAAGTACCTTTTTTTTGTATACCTAATTTCTTTTCCTGCAATTGCAAGGAAGTACCAGAAACAGTTGAACAATGTTTTTATTTACATACATTTATGTATGTAGGCTTGCGGCAGGGGTGTGTGATGTCTCCATGGTTGTTTAATTTGTTTATGGATGGGGTTGTAAGGGAGGTAAATGCAAGAGTCCTGGAAAGAGGGGCAAGTATGAAGTCTGTTGGGGATGAGAGAGCTTGGGAAGTGAGTCAGTTGTTGTTCGCTGATGATACAGCGCTGGTGGCTGATTCATGTGAGAAACTGCAGAAGCTGGTGACTGAGTTTGGTAAAGTGTGTGGAAGAAGAAAGTTGAGAGTAAATGTGAATAAGAGCAAGGTTATTAGGTACAGTAGGGGTGAGGGTCAAGTCAATTGGGAGGTGAGTTTGAATGGAGAAAAACTGGAGGAAGTGAAGTGTTTTAGATATCTGGGAGTGGATCTGTCAGCGGATGGAACCATGGAAGCGGAAGTGGATCATAGGGTGGGGGAGGGGGCGAAAATTTTGGGAGCCTTGAAAAATGTGTGGAAGTCGAGAACATTATCTCGGAAAGCAAAAATGGGTATGTTTGAGGGAATAGTGGTTCCAACAATGTTGTATGGTTGCGAGGCGTGGGCTATGGATAGAGATGTGCGCAGGAGGATGGATGTGCTGGAAATGAGATGTTTGAGGACAATGTGTGGTGTGAGGTGGTTTGATCGAGTAAGTAACGTAAGGGTAAGAGAGATGTGTGGAAATAAAAAGAGCGTGGTTGAGAGAGCAGAAGAGGGTGTTTTGAAATGGTTTGGGCACATGGAGAGAATGAGTGAGGAGAGATTGACCAAGAGGATATATGTGTCGGAGGTGGAGGGAACGAGGAGAAGAGGGAGACCAAATTGGAGGTGGAAAGATGGAGTGAAAAAGATTTTGTGTGATCGGGGCCTGAACATGCAGGAGGGTGAAAGGAGGGCAAGAAATAGAGTGAATTGGAGTCATGTGGTATACAGGGGTTGACGTGCTGTCAGTGGATTGAAGCAAGGCATGTGAAGCGTCTGGGGTAAACCATGGAAAGCTGTGTAGGTATGTATATTTGCGTGTGTGGACGTGTGTATGTACATGTGTATGGGGGGGGGGGGTTGGGCCATTTCTTTCGTCTGTTTCCTTGCGCTACCTCGCAAACGCGGGAGACAGCGACAAAGTATAAAAAAAAAAAAAAAAAACATTTATTTTCAAACTGTCACAATATACTACAATTCCAAGGCTCACAAACTAGTCCATGGCTTAACCTGAACACATACATTTCGATGAAACTAAGCTTCACTAACACATCAGTTTGGTGATAAACCATTTATAAAATCATTAGGTTTCTCTCATACAGATGACAGAAATGTTATTTTCCTGGTATCTAGTATTATGACACTGTTTCATTGCCTGAATCAAAGCTTTCATACAAAACTCTGTAGTACCATACATATGCTGCACTGCAAAGCAAAGTTTCAGAGGAATTGTGTGCACATCAAATATATACATAAAAAAAATCTTGTCTTTGAAATACATTTTACATCTGAAAATTTCTCTCTGGTTCTGGCTTGATATTTCGTATTTTTAACTTTTCATATATAGAATGAAATTTTCTAGTTTTCTTCATATATATCTGCCATATCCATCTTAGCAAGATGAAACAAGAACAGATGAAGATATGCTTCAATTAAGATTATATCAAACTGGGGCTTCAAAGCATGTGTTTTACAGCTCGAAAGGCCATAAAACCGAGCAAACAGTATATCATCCAATATTTTCTAATCAACGAGCTGTCAATGGACTGAACCAGGGTATGTAAAACATCTGGGGTAAACCATGGAAATGTCTGTGGTTTCAGTGCATTACACATGACAGCAAGAGAATGAATGTGGCCATTCTGTCTGTTTTCCTGGCACTGCCTTGCTGAAGCAGGGGGTAGCAATACTGTTTCCTGTAGGGCAGGGTAGCAACAGAAATGGATGAAGGCAAGCAAATACGTAACAGCAATTAAGTATAATAAATAAATACATAATTTTCTAATCATTTTCATCAATTCTGATGGGGCTCCAGCAGCTATGGGGCTGTGCCACAATCAGAAGCAAGGGAAAGATGGTCTCCTCTGGAGGCAACATGAAGCTCAAAATTCCTGTACCCCCTTTCATCAACCCATGACAATATGCCTCAGGGTAAAAATTTTCACTTAGTGTCACCAAATTTGGGCAAATTTCCACAGGAATTCTGATTGAATACACAAATGCTGGATGAGCATACATCATCTCAATTTCAACAACAAATTTGAATAAGGGGTCAAACTTGTGAAACCTTTACTGTACCTGATATAACCAAGCAAGTCTTTCTAAAAGAAAATCATTTTTAATTCAATCTTATAAATGCCCTATAAGACACTAACTTTACGATGTAGCTATAAGCATCACCATAATCATTAACTATATCAAAAGGATAACTTCATCAACAATGTTACCATAATCTTTATATGAAATATTCTGTGCTTCAAATCAAATGGTCAATAACTCAATTATGCACTCTACAAAATCTCATGTTCAACTTGGATTATAATTTTTCTTTCACCACCAACTTACTTAACTAAGCATGGTAGCAGCTTGAACAGATGCTTAAAGTTTATAATGAAATATGAATCTCAAAACTCATAGTACTTCTAAGCATTTCCCTTTAAACTCTCCATTGGTTTGTTAATCAAAAACATCATCTCTATTCATTTTTATTTTTTTTTTTTTGCTTTGTCACTGTCTCCCACGTTAGCGAGGTAGCACAAGGAAACAGACGAAAGAATGGCCCAACCCACCCATCTCTATTCATATCACCTCAAAACTAAAAATGCTTCCATTGCATCTGATCCCAATCATTCTCCAACACCTTCACATGAAATATCCCTAGCGTTACCCAATTCTCACTACATCTTTACACATCTTCTGTACTTGTGCTTTCTACTATACTGCTATATACCCAAAACCTGATTAACAATGGCCTTATTCAAAAAATTTTGCTGATATAATAGTGAAAAGATCCAACAGCCAAATTTGTAAATAAAAGAATCTGGTCTAAAAAATCCCAGCGAATTCCTCAAAGAGTTTCTTTTCTAAAACTGTACCATAAACCTCTGAAAATAAATGAGAAGTGCCAAACTTCAAGCAGATGTGCCAGTGCCATGAAAAGACACAAAAACTATTAGGAAGTCCTACTGACAGAAGTACAGCATTTCAATTTGTAATTGTGTACAGAAGATACATGAGTATGTTAATTCTATTAACATTATGTGGATTTAGCAGCGGATGGAACCATGGAAGCAGAAGTGAGGGGAGGGGGCGAAGTTTCTGGGAGCGTTAAGTATGTGTGGAAGGCGAGACTGCTATCTTGGAGAGTAAAAATGGGTATGTTTGAAGGAATAGTGGTTCCAACATTTTATGGTTGTGAGGTGTGGGCTATAAATAGGGTTGTGCGGAGGACGGTGGACATGTTGGAAATAAGATGTTTGAGGACAATACGTAGTGTGAGGTGGTTTGATCGAGTAAGTAATGAAAGTGTAAGAGAGATGTGTGGTAATAAAAAGAGAGTATTTGAGAGAGCAGAAGAGGGTGTACTAAAATGGTTTGCTCACATGGAAAGAAGGAGTGAGGAAAGACTGACAAAGAGGATATATGTGTAAGAGGTGGAGGGAACGAGGAGAAGTTGGAGACCAAATTGGAGGTGGAAGGTTGGAGTGAAAAAAATTTTGAGCGATCAGGGCCTGAACATACAGGATAGTGAAAGGCGTGCAAGGAATACAGTGAATTGGAACAATGTGGTATACTGGGGTTAACATGCTGTCAATGGATTGAACAAGGGCATGTGAAGCGTCTGGGGTAAACCGTGGAAAGTTCTGTGGGGTTTAGATGTGGAAAGGGAGCTGTGGTTTACACATGACAGCTAGAGACTGAGTATGAACGAATGTGGTCTTTGTCATCTTTCCCTAGCGCTACCTCGCATGCGTGCGGGGGGATGGGGGTGTCATTCCATGTGGCGACGAGAATGGATGAAGGCAGCAAGTAGGAATGTACACATGTGCATATATGTATGTCTGTGTATGTATATGTATGTATATGTTGAAATGTATAGGTATGTATATGTGCATGTGTGGGCATGTATGTATATACATGTGTATGTGGGTGGGCTGGGCCATTCTTTTGTGTTTCCTTGCGCTACCACGCTAACGCGGGAGACAGCGACAAAGTATAATAAACAATAATATAATTTATGTACTTTGTGTCCCAGTAATACAATAGTAAATGCTATTATCTAATCATGATTTACTATGCAGTTAAAACATAGGGTGCAACCCTGATAACATAATCCAAGACAATTACTGTCGCAAAAATAAATTTACCATCTAGCTCATTATTTAAATGAGCAAGATGGTAAATCCATTTGTCAAAGATGAAGTGAATTTAGGTTTATCAATATTGTGGTCGAGGTGTGTTCGTCAAGTAAAAGTAAAATCTATGTTTACTTTGGGTGACATCGAGTTTGTGGTCTTCTTCTGAACAGATACAATTCCTATCCTCAGTACTTTTCCAAGAGTTTGGATGTGACATCTTCCTGCCATTCTGATTTGTAACTGAAAGATCTGATTGTGGGTGACATACAGCATCTAATATACTACTAAAAAGCATGGGCTTATTCAAATTAGAAGCAAGAAAATTAAGAAGTACATATTCATCCTCTAGGCTAGGCTTTACTAGTAAGATGTGTGTGTTCATCCACAGTACGACAAGGAATCAAAATGAAGGTAAACAGTGAATGATATACATCTGTCGCCTATATAATGCACAGTTCAACAAAATTCAACAAGCCAGTACATACCTGCCACAACAGCATCATGCTTCAGTGCCCTACGGACAATCATAATTGCATCGTGCAGGGATCTTTCAGTCTCCTCTAAAAACTGCTCTGCTCCACCACGTAAAACAATTGTACAGGTCTTTGTCTGAGGGCACCCCCTGAACAAGTTAAATCTGTTGAAAAAGATAATAAAAAACTGAGATATTTCCTTTATATAAACAAAATAGCATCACCACCCTGTGTCAATGAGGTAACACCAGAAAACAGATGAAAAAATGCCACATCTGCTGTTATCCATTCTCTTGCTGTAATGTGTACTGCACCAAAATGACAACTTCCTATCCACATCCAGGCCCCACAGACCTTTCCATGGTTTACCCCAGATGCTTAACATGCCCTAGTTCAGGCCACAGATGGCACATCAACCCTAGTATACATCATTACAATTCACTCTATTCCATGCATGCCTTCCACCCTCCTGCATGTTCAAGTCCCATTCACTCAAAATCATTTTCACTCCATCCTTCCACTTCCAATTTGGTCTCCCACTTCTTCTTGTTCCATCCACTTCTGACATATATCCTCTTTGTCAAACTTTCCGCACTCATTCTCTCCACACGCCTAACACATTTCAACACACCCTCTTCTGCTCTCCCAACCACACTTTTTTATTACCACACCTCTCTCTTACCCTTTCATTAGGTACTCAATCAAACTGCCTCACATCGCATACTGTCCTCACTTTCACTCCATCTTTCCACCTCCAATTTAGTCTCCCACTTCTTGTTCCACCCACTTCTGATATATATTCCTTTGTCAACCTTTCTTCATTCATTCTCTCCATACACCCAAACCATTTCAACACACCCTCTTCTGCTCTCAACAACACTCTTTTTAATGACCACATCTCTCTCTTACCCTTTCAATATGTACTTAATCAAACTGCCTCAACCATATACTGTCATCAAACATTCCATTTCCAACACATCCACCATGTTTGCAAGGTAGCATCTGGAACAGATGAAGATATAGCCCAATTCACTCAAGTCATTGTTAACGCACCATCAGAGCATCATACCCATAACCAGTCGCCACTGCTTCATATGCACTGGTTCAGTTCAATAACAGGATGCCATACCCTTTATATAACATCATTCCAACTCGCAATAACCCTTGCAAACCTCATACCTTCTTGCATGTTCAGGTCATAAACCTGCAAATCATTGTCACTCCAGCCTTCCATCTCCTTAGTTTCTCCCTTTTCCATGTTCCTCAACTTCTGACATATAAACCCTATTTGATATCCTCACCTCACTCATCCTCTCCATTCGTCAAAGCCATTTCAGAACACCCTTTTCAGCTCTCACATAAGCTCATTTTACTGCAACACCTCTATCATTCTTTAATCACTCAAGCCCTTCCATACTGCAAGATGTATCAGTATGCCAGTGCTTTTCTCATTTCTACTGAATCGATGTAATTCTTTGTAAACACACATGCAAATGATATACCTAGTCTACATGAAAACAGTGAAATTTTGAATGAAAAACTCCTTGTAAAATCTACTAGAGTTTTTACTCCTGTAACAAAGCTGTGCAACATCACATAAGTACGGCTCACAGCCTCTGCAAATCTATCTATCTATCAATCTGTATCTCTGACACCCATTCCCTCCAGGAACTCCATCAAGGGGTGGACACAGCAAAAGTCTCCACTTATCTCTGTCCTTACATGTCCCTCTCACATACAAATGTAACCATTTATCATTCTGTTCAAAAAGCTGCACTGTGAACATGGGAAAGGAATTAAGATATATACACATATGAAGAAAATGCACGAACCATACAAATGAAAATTCTTAAGTCATTTTAGCATACATCAACAAGAGAAAAAACGGGGTCATTACTACATTCAAGCATACATTTTCTGTTATTTCTTTCTTCGTACATATTCGCCATTTCCCGCATTAGCAAGACAGTGTTACGAACAGATGACCGTGCCTGAGGTAAAAATCCTCAATTGGCCCGCATCTCTGTTCCTTCTTTTGGAAAAGCAAAACAGGAGGGGAGGATTTCCAGCCCCTCGTTTATTTCTTAAAAAGATAAAATAACAAAGCGAAAAACATAGATCAGTGTATCAGTTCACTCTTTCCTAGGTGTTACCAACTAGAAACAAAAACAAGTGTGTCAGATCACTCTTTCCTAGAAGATTATCTAACCCTTTGATAATCACAACACAGGTGTGTTCAAATCAACTTTAATAAATACATTACCTAGGTACAACATATCTTAAAAAATTAGGTAAATTTGCAAAATGGAGTAAAAAATGGAATTTGTTTTCTGACAGTAAGAAAACAAAACTTATAGGTCTGTCTGCTTCTATTGGTTATCATACTGAAACCTTTGTAATTATGAAAATAAACTATCAGCTTGTCATATATGGAGTCTCTTTCTGACTAAAGATATTATCATCTATCAGTTATTAGCCAATGCTTCATGAACTCAAGTGAACAATGTCAAAAGAATATCACTGGAGCTTAAGACAAGAAAAATATGATCAGATGCTGCAAGCTTTGTACAGTTTAAATACCGAGATAAGCAGATTTGTAAGTAGACTAACTAGTTTACAAAAATGTATCTTAATAACCAATATGCAGAAAAAAAAAATGTTTAGCTCTTAAAGAAGCCCCAAGAGGTAATGGAAAAAATAAAAAAATATTTCTTACCGCTCAGCACCAATCTGCCTTTCCTCAAAGACTTCACAAGTTCCAAGAACAGAATCAGAGAGGTCATGTGCAGTCGTCATCAAAGCTCCTCCACAAGCCTTGATGGTTCGTTTCATGTCCTCATCAACAACACGACCAGCACAGAACATGTCCCTGCATTAAGGTCTTTAGTCATAAAAATCTTCTATCAGCAAAAAATCATCTATGATAATCATAACAAACATGACCGTATAACGTCATAACTACACAACAAACATGACCTTATAATGTCATAACTACACAATGTAAATCTTATGCTTCTTCTGTTCAAAAAATACCTAATATCAATGCAAATTAGAACTCAAATGCTTATAACATGTAATTACCTGTCTGCAAAATACTGGGTGGCTACATCACCAATTGGAAGTTTCGAAAGAACAACCTTTGCCCCAGACTTGTGGATGAGCTCCAGCTTTTCATACAGAATATTCCACTCAGTATCAACAATCCTTTGATACTCCTGCAAGATATTATATCTGGACTTCATAATCACTATCAAGCCTATTTACACTTACTAGCAAAAAACAATTCCCAAACTATATATCAAAGTAACATTGCAAAAATAGGTATACAGTCTACATTATTACAGAACCTCAACAATACACACCTAAATTGGCAAACAATCAATAATCATCAATAATAATAATCAAAATACACATCAATCCCAACCAAAATAGAGCTCCTTAATCAATTTTTTATGGAGTGTAAGACTAAATGGGCAAATAAATTCTTCAGGAATGAGTTCCATAATATAATACAACAATGATTTTTCTGTTTCATTCACTACACACTAACCTTATTACATGAAATCTACCAATGTAACTCTTGGTGAGCTTCAGTTTTGGTATATCATACAAGACAGCTACAGAGAAGTGTGTGCAAACAGGGCCAATATTCATTCATTCCAAACACTAGATGAACTGGTCAGAGCAAACCACTAAAAGGTGTGCAGGCCCTAGTTGTGGATTTGGGGGTTGTGGTTTCATTGCATTCCACGTGACAGCTACATAATGCATGTGAGTGAATGAGGCCTTTCTTTGTCTGTTGTTTGTGTTACCCCTCTAATGCAGGAAACAAAGAAAGAAAATGTTTTGGAAGGCATCTAGTAATGTGAAAAAACAGAACAAAGGGACCATAAGTGATGGGAACAAATAAAGTAGTAATGGGCCAAGATGAGATGAAGAGATGGAATGAAATTTTAAATGGTTATGCCATGTGTTTGATGATGGGGTGGCACAGGTGGGATAGTATGGGTGTAGATGTATGCAAGATGAGAGAGTCAGGGAAAGCAATTTGATGAGAAAAGAAGATGTAATAGAGGCTCCCCTTTGGATGATCATGATAAGCAGCCTTACCTTATTCTATACCTCACCACCTTTCCCACTTTCCCAACAACACAATGTCAATAATGGAAAAAAAAAAAAAAAGGGGCCTCATTTTGTTTTCTAACAAAGATTAAAATGTAAAAATAAGTTGGAATAAACAGCAAAAATAAGGATCAGCTAGTTAAGCATATTTCATTCCAATTAAGACAATAATTCATTTGCAAGAGGAGCACTTATTAAAAAGCCATGGACAACACACAGATAAACCCAAAATGACTGGCACGTCATTGAGGCTATTGCATGGCTGTAGCACAACACAGAAGCAAAATCCAACCAAGTGGATGAACTATTCCAGTGTGCTCTATTACTGTATATTTGTTAATAAATCTGTATGGATAATCCATCTTAAGAGGTTAAGGTAAAAGGAGCAATATACTTCTAAAAATAATATATCTAATAATATACTGGCAACATCTCTATTCAAAGCCTGAATGCATATGAATATAGGATATTTATTCACTAAAATATCTTGACTAAAAGCAAAAATCTATTAAACGAACAAACCGAAGTACTTCATACCTCAACATTATTTACTCTAATTTCAGCATTGTCCCTTTCTGCCTTGAGTTCCAGTTCAATATTCAATAGTGCTATTTTAGGTTTCTCATACCGTTTTGGCTGCATCTCAAAACCAGCATAAGAGAAAGTCTTCTTAAAGGCCACACCATCAATCAAACGTGAATCCTGGAAAAAAGTTCAACACATTATGAGGAATGTTTTTCTGCTTCAAATATTACTTTTGAACTAACAATCCAAATCATATATGCAATCTATTACAAAGCAGATAGAATTGATTGCAACTCATAAAAGTTTGCCTATAGAGTTAGAAAATTTACAAAACACACACAAATCAACATAAGAGTACTTTCTATGTGAAAATTCTGACACACTACCCATGTCATTCCAACTCTTAAGAACTTATGTATGTAAAGTACCACAAAACTTATGCTTTTGTATAACAACCCATTCTAAACTGCATGTCCAGTGTCATTTTCCCATTTGTAAAATTCTCAGTTTTCACATCCAATTTTTGTAAAATATTTCTTAACCGCTCACATTCCATAATAATACACCAGATAGTCACCTCATGCATTTGCAGTACACGGAATAACCTTTTCACCCACAAATTAATCAGGGACTGTGGTTCTTTGGTGAGTACTTGGTCTGTCTGTCTGTTTAATGCTTAAGTCCCAATCTTTGTTTATGATGTGACAAGAATGACCCGGTACACGTTAGAGGATATCCATCAGTTCTGTTCTAATGAAATCCTCCAGGTTTCCCATAATGTTAAGAATATTGGCCAATAAGAGATTAAACTGCAGAAGCTGGTGACTGAGTTTGGTAAAGTGTGTGGAAGAAGAAAGTTAAGAGTAAATGTGAATAAGAGCAAGGTTATTAGGTACAGTAGGGTTGAGGGTCAAGTCAATTGGGAGGTGAGTTTGAATGGAGAAAAACTGGAGGAAGTGAAGTGTTTTAGATATCTGGGAGTGGATCTGGCAGCGGATGAAACCATGGAAGCGGAAGTGGATCATACGGTGGGGGAGGGGGCGAAAATTCTGGGGGCCTTGAAGAATGTGTGGAAGTCGAGAACATTATCTCGGAAAGCAAAAATGGGTATGTTTGAAGGAATAGTGGTTCCAACAATGTTGTATGGTTGCGAGGCGTGGGCTATGGATAGAGTTGTGCGCAGGAGGATGGATGTGCTGGAAATGAGATGTTTGAGGACAATGTGTGGTGTGAGGTGGTTTGATCGAGTGAGTAACGTAAGGGTAAGAGAGATGTGTGGAAATAAAAAGAGCGTGGTTGAGAGAGCAGAAGAGGGTGTTTTGAAGTGGTTTGGGCACATGGAGAGAATGAGTGAGGAAAGATTGACCAAGAGGATATATGTGTCGGAGGTGGAGGGAATGAGGAGAAGAGGGAGACCAAATTGGAGGTGGAAAGATGGAGTGAAAAAGATTTTGTGTGATCGGGGCCTGAACATGCAGGAGGGTGAAAGGAGGGCAAGGAATAGAGTGAATTGGAGCGATGTGGTATACCGGGGTTGACGTGCTGTCAGTGGATTGAATCAAGGCATGTGAAGTGTCTGGGGTAAACCATGGAAAGCTGTGTAGGTATGTATATTTGCGTGTGTGGACGTATGTATATACATGTGTATGGGGGGGTTGGCCATTTCTTTCGTCTGTTTCCTTGCGCTACCTCGCAAACGCGGGAGACAGCGACAAAGTATAATAAATAAATAAAAAAAGAGATTAAACTTGACACCCTGACACTTACTACACAACTGTTATTCAACAGACTTATGCGGCACATTACTGCTAATCTGTCATTCAAGCAAGAGCTTATCATCAGCTGGTTGGAAGTTAGTTCTTTCAAAATTTTCCATATTCAAGTTACAAAATATCTATTCCATCACATTTTAAAGGGTTTAATTTTTTACAGCTTTTATCCTTTATGCAGACACTTGAGGATACTTCCACATATTCTAGTTCAGTAATTTCTCTTAGTTTATAAGGTGTTAGCACACAAAAATATTCCAGTTGGGTGAAATGCAAGTGTTATACAACCTCCATTCTAGCAAGTGTTATACAACCTCCATTCTAGCAAGTTTTATACAACAAACCTCCATTCTAACAGACTTCAATGAATCCGAATTTGGCTTCTAACAAACTCTTTGGACCCCACTAGACTAAGACTGGGATCTAACAAGACATTCTCATAATAGTCTGTCTGAACACAAATTTAGTCTGGTAAGCTAAGGACCTAATAAACTGAGTTTGGGATGTTCCTAACCTTGGTTTGGGATGCTAGATGTCAGCAAAACACATGAAACCCTGTTGCAAATCAACTCAATTTTGTCTTTATATACTGTTCTCTCTGCATACATAACCATAATTTTACATTATGTTAATCTTATCCTGCAAAACCATCTTTTGTGCCATCATACTTCAAAAGAAAATTTAAGCAGAAATTCTAAGACTATAGAAGACATGGTCTGATCAATGCCCACCGCTTTGGGGTAAGTGCCCACTTAAGTCGAAACACACAAATGCAATGCTAGTATTTTCATACAATGGTAGTTTTTTTTATGGTACAAAGGCCTAACTTTTTGTACTGACTTATGGCAGATTAGAGTGCTATCACTGCTGCATATGCTAAGAGGCCCAGGAAACACCTTAGCACTGCTGAAGAGCGGAAAATGATTGACCATCATGAGCATGGGAAGATAAGCTCGTGCCTCATGCAAGCCACATTCCAAACTGGAGGGTGATTCACATTGCTTTTGGAGCTATTTTCTTCTATTTCAGAGTAATCTTTGCTACTCCCTAAACATCACCAGTCTTGAAGATATAAGGTAGATGTCTATTACACTCATTAATATCTAATTTATGTTCCTCGGAAAAATATGAGATGTAATGCAATTTGGCTTCTAGCAGACAACTTCCCTCCTAATCAGCCATCAGCCCACGAGAGCAATACTGTATAGTCTTTTATCAAACATCTTGCTTTCCCTATCTTAAAAGTTGCAATCTACAAAGATTAGATCATATCAGTAATTCCTTTTTTTTTTTTTTTTATACTTTGTCGCTGTCTCCCGCGTTTGCGAGGTAGCGCAAGGAAACAGACGAAAGAAATGGCCCAACCCCCCCCCCCCATACACATGTATATACATACGTCCACACACGCAAATATACATACCTACACAGCTTTCCATGGTTTACCCCAGACGCTTCACATGCCTTGATTCAATCCACTGACAGAACGTCAACCCCGGTATACCACATCGCTCCAATTCACTCTATTCCTTGCCCTCCTTTCACCCTCCTGCATGTTCAGGCCCCGATCACACAAAATCTTTTTCACTCCATCTTTCCACCTCCAATTTGGTCTCCCTCTTCTCCTTGCTCCCTCCACCTCCGACACATATATCCTCTTGGTCAATCTTTCCTCACTCATCCTCTCCATGTGCCCAAACCACTTCAAAACACCCTCTTCTGCTCTCTCAACCACGCTCTTTTTATTTCCACACATCTCTCTTACCCTTACGTTACTCACTCGATCAAACCACCTCACACCACACATTGTCCTCAAACATCTCATTTCCAGCACATCCATCCTCCTGCGCATAACTCTATCCATAGCCCACGCCTCGCAACCATACAACATTGTTGGAACCACTATTCCTTCAAACATACCCATTTTTGCTTTCCGAGATAATGTTCTCGACATCCACACATTCTTCAAGGCCCCCAGAATTTTCGCCCCCTCCCCCACCCTATGATCCACTTCCGCTTCCATGGTTCCATCCGCTGCCAGATCCACTCCCAGATATCTAAAACACTTCACTTCCTCCAGTTTTTCTCCATTCAAACTCACCTCCCAATTGACTTGACCCTCAACCCTACTGTACCTAATAACCTTGCTCTTATTCACATTTACTCTTAACTTTCTTCTTCCACACACTTTACCAAACTTTAATATATCTTTTTGAATCAAGATTATTTATATCTACTTGCATCCAACTTATCAGATATTGATAGCAATATGTACATTAGCTTTTCACCTTCAATGCAACTGGCTAAAAAACACAAATAAAGCTAGAAAGTGTTCAAGCTACCCTTATGCCCTATGCGACCTATGACTTTCAATCAATAACCTCCAAATTCAAATCAAATGCACAACTTTTCACACAGCCCGTGTGGTAAAAATTTTGTCCACATCTACCAACTCAATCTTTAGATATTGTGTACATGAGAAACGAACCATGATTTAACACACATCACAAAGACCTCAAATACCTCGCCAAATACGCAACATAAGCATTCCTGCTAACCTAAGTTGTCCAATACTGATTGTACATATCTTTTTGTAGAATGACTATGCACTTACAATGATTGTAAGGTTACAGAGGACAGCAGATTTTTTTGCCATGCCACCTACGTGATAAGATACTCCATTCTAAGATACTAAAATTTAAAGAGACAGATAAAGTTAGCTTAACAATTGATGTCAACCACTGTTTCTTTAGAGAACATCACCTCATGTTAGCTGCTGTTTCCTAAGGTAAAATCACTTGGTGTCTGCCATTGCTTATGGGTTAAAGTGATAAGATGCAGTACATGTGAGGAGGATGTATCTGGGGTGTAAAGAGAGCCCAGTAACTGGAAAAAATTAGTTGTGTGTGTGCTTGGCAAAGGATTTGTCCCAATTCAAAAGACTGGATGAGTAATCTTTGTTTTCGTACATACAGTCCAGTGAAAATTAACAACAATAGACAGAGAGAACTTGTGTAGTACAAGGATATAAGAACTTGAAGAGGGTACAACTATAATTAACAACACTTAAACCCTAAGATCCTAACCAAATATGCCAATAAATTCAAAATTTTAATATAGGACAATCGTGAAACTTTCCAAACCGAAGACAATTTACAGCACTGTACAAGCATACCAATATAAGAAAAATTAGGGCACTCTATTGTACTTACCTCTAAGGCACCACCTGGTACTTTCTTGATACCAATCATGTCAAGGGGCAGGAGACTATCTAAAGACATAACAGCATCCACAACCATTTTTGCAAAGAAATCCCTCTGCTGGTGAATTAGCTTACTATTAAGGGAGGTTGCAGCACATTTCTCCAAAATGGATCGTAACTCAACTGGATCTTGCTTATTTATCTGCAATGAAAACATGAAAATAAAAAATTCTGATTACTCATCTACAACACTATAATTATTGCACACTCATTTCCAAGTTCCTCACAAATTTACTATAATAAAGACACTGTACTGTTCATGTTCTTTCTTTTGTCCCTCTAACAGTTTCCAATCAGCATGTCAATGATAAATGCAAATATTGTTGAACAAAGTGCAATTTCCCAATTACAAATTTGCTAATATTGAAAACTTTTTGACAAAATGGGAACAATTCAAATTATCTTAGTATACACATACATGCAAGATGATTAATCATTTTCCATTAATCTCACTAGGGCATGATTCAAATATGACCTCTGCAGCAGGTACAAAAATTTAGAAAAAAGTCATTGAGATGATACCCAAAATTCTTCTTTAACAACATCAAAAGCTTAGAAAGCTTTCATACCAAAAACTAACCTTAACAGCAATCTCATTAATCTTGTCTATGGCCAGGTTAGTAGCACGACGAAAAGTTCTGATAATAGCATGAGGATGGACACCTTCTTCAATGAGGCTTTTGCACTGTTCAAGGAACTGACCTGCCAGCAACACAACTGTGGTAGTACCATCTCCTACCTGTAAAGATTAATGCAAAATATTCTCAGAATAATGAAAATATATGAATTCAAGTGAATCTAGTAGCAATGCATCTTTGGCAGCATCTTTTTTCAAAATAAAATCAATAAAATGTGCAGCAGTACTTATAATACATAGGATTTAGGTGTAAAGATTAAAACAAAAGGCATTTTCATGGCTTAGATGAATACATAAAGAAAAAGATTTACCTCAGCATCCTGAGACTTTGCAATATCTACTAAAGTTTTAGCAGCAGGGTGAACAATATCCAACTGCTTCAGTATGGTAGCACCATCATTACTGATTGTTGCTTTTCCCTGAAATACAAAAACTTTTATGAGTTCCCAAACTTACCAAGACAAAATCAAAGAAACACTAACCATCAGTTATCAAGTTCTGATTCTCTATTATAAGGAAAATACTGCTGTCAATGTTTCTAAGAAACAGTACTCAATTCCAAACTAATTATACTTTAAAGGGCACATACCCTGGTATCAACAACAAGTTTGTCCATGCCACGCGGTCCAAGTGTTGTCCGTATGGCATCAACAACAGCAGCGCAGGCATTGATATTTGAGATCAACTGTGGTTTCCCTTGGGAGGAGTCTGTCCCCTCTTTCATTAAAATGATCTGTGGATGCTGAAAGAGAAATGAAAAACGAAATACAAACTGTAAATAACTGAGAAACCTTCATAACCCCAAATTGTTCACAGGAGTGCATGGCAACTGATGCTGCTATTCTGAGAATGTAATCCCCAAAACCCAAAATCTCTATGCACCCTTAATCTAGGTAAAATCCAACCTATCATTACTACCATCCATATCGCAATGGAACTCATGACTCAATAACCACAAACTGTAATCTATGTTGTTCTCTGATGAAAGCCAGAAAAATCACACTTGCTAATATTTGATAAATCAATATGAATTAATTTTCACATGGCTGCAGGACTGGGGAGAAGTAGCACACCAACACCACAAATTTCTCATTCATGGCATGAAATCAGGTGCCCTGTGAAGCTACTAAAAAATTCAATATAAAAAGATGAAAGGAATCAATCCAGCGACTTAGCATCTACCATGCACGTGTCCTAAACATAATCAGGTACAAATATATGTCTATATATTAACAATCTAGTAACCTAACTGGAGAAACTGGAAACTTATAGAGTGAGTTGGACCAATGGAAACCTAACTCGACAAACTAAAACACCAAGCAAATGAGGAATTTAGGCACATGGAGATGCTTTTCTGTAAAACTAAGTTATCATAAAAGTAGGTAATTCCTTTAAAAATTAAAAAGAACCCATAAAACCTTACCTAATAGCCAAAATGATAGAGGAAATAATTGAATATAAATTAGTCTGTTCCTGAGGAATGCACGACCACATTGTCATACGTTTCATGAAATTAAGCACCATTTGCACAGAACTCAATCATGGGTGTGACTGGCATATTTCTTCCTAAATATCAAACGTTAAAAATCTTGACTGCAAGAGAGATCAGGTGAGGTTTTCTGGGTTACGTCGATATTTTACATATAAATTACCTATTGTTACATCATATAATGACACATTTCCCCTAATCACAATCGACCTATTCTATATCATTCAATATAAATACTATTATATTCTCTACACACTGCATTAGCAATACAGAACAAAATCACTATCTTAAGCTAACTGAAATGGCTGCATGTGGGGAGCCTAGGTGACAGCACATGGGCTGCTCAGTCTGTCATTGTTCGGTGACGTTAGTTGGCAGTTATCATGACGTGAATCATGAGTTTGACTTGGCACATCACAATTACAATAATGAGCATTAAGATATTACTAAATCTCACAAGCTATGAGAGGTAGGTGAGGTTTTCATAGATTTTGAGTAATCTTTAAGTTTGATATATTTACATTAATCAAGCACAATGAAACTGGTGTGAAGATTGAGGAGAAAAGTTGGTATGGAGTAATAGAGAATTAGATCACTAAATATAATCTAATTCTCTAATACTCCATTCCAACCTTTCTCCTCAATCTTCACACCAGTTTCATTGTGCTGGTAAACTTTAAATTTACTATCTTCATTTTCATATTCTCAACAATTACAACTTTCCAGCATAAAAAGCGAAATATTACGTTAGCAGGGAAAATACGTAATGACCATAATCCGTCTAAGTCTTCATCCTTGTCAGTCCTGACAGAATTTAAAGTATATCTTGCTCATCAAAACATTATTTTTTGGGGGGGAAGAACATTACTATACTCTTCTCAACACTTTCCAAATTAATCAACATTTTCCAAATTAATCCCAGCCATATCTTCCTCCGTATTCTAGTAAAGACTAAATGTCACAGACAATCATGAGTATGTTAAAACAAACGATTTCTTTATAATAAAACTAAAACCCCAATTTCATATCTAACAATAGCACCGCGCCCCTACCACTGCTCACCATATCCCACTAACATCTATACCAGTACAATTAGGATGGAAAAGAAGCTAAAAAAAATTTTGATGCATCGGCCAATATCTCATTCAGACGAATTTCCAAATCACTCTTCCATGAATCTGATGTATATACAAAACATGACTAACCAGCAGACGACATGCATAACCATGTGACACTTAATGTCATTAGTTCTCCTTTATTTTACTACAAGATCCCTTCAAAACCCTTACGTTATTTAAAACAGTCATAAATAACCCGGCAATGCAACCATATATCGTTAACCTTATTATATTTCTTACCATTTTGGTATTTGTGAGTGACACTCCCGCTATCACAACCCGTCAAAACAATGCGGCACACCGGACACACACCGCTAGAAATCCACCTCGACGGCACAAACTCCTAGAACCTTCTAGAGTTTTCTGAAAATATAATTACTGATCAAACAAACTGATATGGACCAAAAAATAGAAAAAAAATCATGGTATACATGTATGAATGCGCGATAAGATATTTTTAGCCTAATGTCCACAAAGCAGTCATCAGCAATTAAATCCAACACCATGCATATACATAGAATAAAGAATTTTCACCTTATATAATCACACTTGAAACAAAAAATGTAGCTTTGTCATTACTTTCGCTATCACTCTACTTGATACAAAAATCTCCATAAAAGGCTTCAATAAGGGCACAATTAAAGTGAGGACGAGTATAAAGAGCTCGATAAACCTTTGAATCTTATTAATCCTCCCCTGTTCAAAGAGTCTAAATACAATATGTTAATGGTTTTCACATCCAATATATAATACTTTATTCATCGGTTTCACTGACAGTTTTCAAGAAGTCGAAAAGTATGAAAGAAAATGGTCTCGAAGTGTTATATAAGCAATCCCACTGAGAATCATGACGTAACAACGTGAAAAAACAGGTCAATATACTTACCAAAGAAAGCATATATCTTTATCAAATTGAATTGTATTTTTGTTCTGGTAGCACACACACACACACAAAGTTGATTCAGTCTTCTAAGAAAAGATATAACAACAGTGTACACAGTGATATACAAGATAATGACGATCAAGATAGGGTGGTGTTGAAGGATGTATATTTCTTACAACCAAATCTAAAGCTGAAGTTTGACTTGGTATCCTTGAGATTAGTTGGTGGAATGTTCCAGATATGATGGATCTCTGCATGCGCTGTGGCAGCATTCCTTTGACCCATTTTTCTACAATGTTGATTCGGGTCGGGTAGTTTAAAATGCTATTTATAGTCTTGAACTCAAAAACGGTCTATGTATCTGAATACAGATTCAGTGAGGGCAAATTGACAAAAATGAACAAAGTGACAGCAAGTAAGGTGCACATGCAATAACGCTAATGACCCATTTGTGGGCCAAAACAAAAAATGTATTTATGTCTAGTGGATACTAATTCAATTGGTAGTGGAGTATATTAGGGGTCGATAGACCAGCCAGTTCTATATGAAGCATCAAACTTAGTCTCTCAGACCGAACATTCTTGGTGGAATCCCGCTGATTTTTACTATTTGCTACTAAACAGCCAAGGCAGTGTAATTTCTACCATTAAGTACCCGCGAAGGAGTATCGAGTGAGGAGCACTGTACAATAAACTTCATGATAATCAGTGAGTTTTGATAACTATTAACTCTTCCTCCCCAGGAAGATAAAAAACAAATACCTGTTTGTTTCCGTGTTGACTGCACTGGTGAACAATGAAACAAGCGTGTGCCGTTTGGTTTTGTTTATAATAAGATTTCCTTCAACGTCAAATAGCGTATCAATTTGTTCTATATAAAACGACTACTTTCATTTCGCTATCAGCTGTTCCATGCTCTTAAGTTTCACAGATTTATTTCAAGTCAATAATGGTTGTCACTAGAATGGGCTTACTCCTGTACAAAACCTGCATTTTGATTTTACGAGAATTTTATTAATATCAGTGACTTAATTAACCATCCTAATACCTCAACAAACGTTAAGGTCTGTAAGACACAACACTGGCGAGTTTTTCATATTGATCCTGGCCAGTTTGTAATCGGCCAACCCCCTTGGCCACGTCCTGGATACGTTCCTAACTGATTACCCCTTGATGTGTTAGCCTTCAGAAGTTAGTGTTTATAATTGTATTTGTCTAACGTAGAGGAGTTCGGTACCATGTATGGGTTTTGGCCCCCTATAGAGTATCTTGAAAGATATCTTAGAAATTCAATTTCTGCTATGTATGACAAGCCTGGGATTGGGTATGTCCTTCCGTACACAGATTTGAGTGTTGAGGTGACCCAGATGGTCGAGTTGTCAGTAAAGAAGGTAAGGTCGGGTTTCTGAAAGAAACTGGCACTTGTCTGGAAAATCAAGGGCTCTAGGACAAGTCCCTGCGGTATTCAGGGGCAAAACCTTGACAGATTGATACATTGCCGAGAGAGACGAGTTGTTTCCATTTTCTTTTGCCGTGTTCTCCGAAAACCTGAATATTTAAACATATGTCGAAGTCTGTAACGATCGATGGTGTTAATCATATTGACAGGTCCAAGAACATATTGAGAATAATATCTAGTCTTGTCCCTTGTAGATGTAGCCAATGAGGATGTGTCATAGTCTCGGGGATTAAGTTTCCCTTGAAATACTTGGTATTCGTTTAGAAAATAAATGAGTTTAAAGAAACAATAACAAACTGAACTTTCCTCAGAGACGTAAAAATGGATACAGGTCAGTAGTTAATCGCAAGCCACAGACTTTTACTCCCTGTATAGGAACTACCTTGAAGATCTTCATCGGCTCAGGAAATATACTATTTTTCATGGAATTATTACAGAGGTGTGTCAGGGAGGCTGCTACGGTCGCCTGCTGCCTTCTCAAGTAGATGTGTTGAAACATTGTCACACCCTGTGGAGGTCTCCTTCAGGGATATTACTTTGTTTTGTTTGTGAGCTTCAGTCTCTGCTACATAAACTAATGTCGATCGGAGAAGGATTCAGTCTATGATATTTCTTATTTTTCTTGAGATACACACGAGTCCTCAATGCCTACTTTCCTTGAGAAGCCATTAGTGACCCTGTTAACTTCCACATCCATTTTCTCTTTTCCTTACAGTCACTACCAGAAACTTGACACTGTCGACCATTTCTAGTCTCACACTACCCATTGTTGTTTACTTTCTGTCTCTCTGGCTGACAAAGTTACACCGCTTCTGACTTCTCTCCGTTGACCTTCATTCCTTCCTGCCCTAATGTATCGCCCTTACTTTTAAATAGCCATTTGTTAACGCTGTTCCGGCTCAGTTACTGATGCAAAATCATCTGCGTCATCGAAAGATATTATCGCTTCGATCTTGATGTCAATCGTCCACGTGCATCAATCATGAGGCACACAAGCCGGAAGGCCGACCCAACACCGCCCTGCTGAACACCTGACTCTATTCCAAACTAGTTTTCCTTTCCGTACTGTGACCTCATCACACTCCTGCGTGTCATGCAGACACTTCTAAGGCCCTCACCCACCTTTAAGTTCAATACCATACCCAAGGCCTTCCTGCATCTTACCACAGTTTCCTTCTGGGGATTATGTCAGTTTTATTCCACTTATTCTTTTTTTTTCTCTCTCTCTCATCCTCAGTTCTTGTCTGTGGTAATCCTTAGAGCAGAGATTAGATCTGTAGTTCACCTGTTTGGCCTGAAGTCATTTTGGCACACCTCCAGCTGTAGTCTACCTCTACCAAAGCTCGCAGTCTTCTACATACTGTTCCCTCACAGATCTCACCAGTGTAGGGGAACGGTCATATTTCACTATAGTTCCAACACTTATAACTATAATTTTCCTCATGAACTGGGTGGACAGGCGTCTTTCCACACTCTGTGGGACCCTTCGTTTATTCGATGCTCAAATGACTAGCCGTAGCATGTCTCCACTTTTCTTGAGCAGCATAACTGGTAGTTAATCCATTCCCGGGCTTTTCCTGTTCTCGAGCATACAATTTACTGCCTTAAATTCTTCTGTTACCCTTCCCATCCCATGTAGATTTCCAGCCACCCCTCGGCAAGGTTTTTCACCTCCTGTCCCGAGCGAAGTTCCTCTAAGCTTCATCTTCCAAATGGTCGAAAAATAACCCATCAGTAGAACTGGCAAGTCGTTCGGAATCAATACAGTTGATTCCTTATTTTTCTGTTTCATTTGATCTATGTTTCTCTTCGCTCACCACCTGGTTCTGTCAGTTATTCCTCGTGCTTATACATACTTCCATTTAGAATTCTTGCCCCTTCTTTCCATCCATGATCTAAAACCATTTATTCTTTCATTTACCGACTCCCTGTAAATATATCTAAATTTTCATCTGTACAGATTCATTTCTTTCGAAACTATTTCATTTTCAAATCTGATGCTACTTCGCTACATTTCAGAATCGTCTATGTATTTTTCGTTTCGAATTCACTTACTATATCATTTTTAATGATATTCTTAAACGTCTTTATATCTGTCTTCCTATCATCTAAATTTCCATTTCATTCTACGTTGCGAATGTAGAAAAATCTTATAAAGACAAGTGACGAATTGGCGCGCTACTAGTTTACTGTCCCGAAGTATCATTAGAGGGAGTGACTGGCCTCACCACAGAATGTATGGAAGACAGTCTCTTCTGAAAACTGTATCAAAAACTTTGTTACCTTCCACAAAATGTATTCCCAATCAATTCCTAACACTTAATTTTCACGGTGAATAAAGATACAGTAAAGCATACTTTGTTATATTCAATGTTCTCATCACCACTCCCTCTGGTGTTTACCACACTCACCACCACTCCCTCAGGTGTTTACCACACTCACCGCCACCACCACTATTCTCTCAGGTGTTTACCACACTCACCACCACTCCCTCAGGTATTCACCACGCTCACCACCACCACCATTCTCTTTGGTGTTCACCACACTCACCACCACTACCATTCTCTCAGTTGCTCACACTCACCACCACCTCCTGTCTCGGGTGCTAACCACTCACCACCGCCACTGCCTCAGGTCCTCATCCACGTTTACCACCACCAACAACAACAACACTGTCTCAGATGCTCACCACACTCACCACCACCACTTGCCTCAGGTGTTCACCACACTCACCACCAGCACCAGCCTCAGGTACTCACCACACTCACCACCACCAGCCTCAGGTACTCACCACACTCTCACCAGAGAACATCACTCATCATGCTGGTCTTCTGCCCACACCATCAGAATGCACCTCAAGTAGCACTCGCGGCAGTTTACCTTCGCTGCCCTCGCAGTATCGGGTGTCCTCGGGCAAGGCTGAATGCTGCTGACGGTTATCTGGTCTGTTCTGGTCGAGATGTTGCAAGGTAGAAAGTCATGATCACCTCTCGAACCGAACCTAGGTCTCCTTGGTCTCACGGTCAGGTTCAAGCGATTTTGCAGATTACACAGTCCACCTCCGCAAACAAAACTGAATATAATCACCAGTCGGCGGCTTCCTTCTCCGCAAAGTCTGGAGTCGTTAACTCCTGTCGGAAACGTAGGAACTTCAGAATACCAGTGGTAACAACCCAGCTGGTGCTACCTACTCCACCTTCAATATAAGTGGTGGCGAGGAGACTGGGTACAAGTGGATCATAAAGACGCCCAAGACCTTGACAATAAGAATTAGCATTTGTAATTGTTAGGTGAAAAGGTAGAGGAAAAAAAAAAGTTTTGCAATGTTCTCTCTCTCTCTGTATGTGTTTTATACGCGCTTGGGACCCCATCTTCTGGTCTCTTGGGACCCTAAACTCTGGGCTCTTTACAATCATAAAATGTCTTAACTTATTGTATATTATCTGTATTTACCGTTTCTTCACACTGTGCTTGTTACGTTCCTCCTCCACTACTTCGCGATTGTAAACGTTCTTTATGTCTTTTCTAACTTGCTTCTTAATTACTTACGATGTACTTCCGCACGTCCTTTTCTTTTTTTTTTTTTTTTTTTGATACTTCTGAGGACCTGCTGACAATCGACAATGTCAGATCAATGCAGAGGCGTGAAAGTACTCGAGTCTCTCCTCTCCTCTCGCTTCCACATGGGAAATCCCATGGCCGCTAACCTCTCCTTGTAACTAGCCTCGTTTTTCTTTCTTTACTTTGTACGTCCATTCCTTGGTGTCCGGCTTTGGTCCACATTCAGCAAATCCGTGTAGGTTGCTCACGATGGCGATGCATGCTTCAATTTGTCTTAAATATATAGTTTAAATACATATATCTTGAGCAGTATTCTCTTGTCTTTTGTGCTTGAGGGCAGTGTTAGTATCTAGAAGCAAATAACCCACCGCCTTGCCAACTTTCCTGATATGCTGGGTGTTATGTTCATACCCAGGTCCTCCTCGACACATGACCCGAGGAACTTGTTGCATGAAAAGGTAACAACAATCATAACGCTGCCTCCACTCACGCTGTCCCGTTTTTCTTACTGCGTTTCGTGCGACTGAACGAAAGATACGAAATGATGTCTCCATAGAGGCTATTAAAGTCCTGGACGCTTCCTACTTTCCTCGTGACCTGAGCATAAACACGCACATTATATTCGGGTGTGATTCATAGCCCTCCGGCACGTCGTTTACACAGACCAGGAACCAGAGTGGGCTCAGGCCCGAGCCTTGCTGGGATTCACCTCGTTATTATACCCCAGTTTGAAGCGGCGCCTCTGACATGCGTTCGTCGTAGCTGTCTTCAGTTCAGATAATCTTGGGTGTCTGGTGAGGGAATATCACTTGAACCTACATGAAAAGACATTATTTTAACTAACCAATGTTGTAAGACGTTGTATATTGCGTTCTGGCTGACCAAAAAGACACACAATCCCTCTTTTTTTTTCTCTCTTATTCTTTTTATGGTGGTGAGTCTGACGTATATGTCTTGTAGATTCGTTATATATGAACCTGTCTTCTGAACCCCGATTGCTTGTGATTATCCCCCTCCAGCGATGCTGGTCTGCAGCTGAGAACATCCTCCTCGTCTCCTTCAATCACGAGACGTGGCACATCTTTTGTCCGTGTGTATGTGTGTGTGTGTGTGTGTGTGTGTGTGTGTGTGTGTGTTTATACAATAGTTCTAACTTTGTCTTCCAAGAATGAACCCTCGGCAGGAAATGTTTGTAGGCCGTTCAGGATGTAAGTTTCTCACTGTCACCACATCGAGGGACGGGTCGACATACTAACGATAACCGCACTTCCATTCCCCCCCTGAAGGCTAGGTGGCACCTTCTCCCAACAGCCCGTGTTCGAAATATACGATCGATCTAGAAGGACGTGCTTATCTTGTGTCATGAGCCTCACCCGGTGAGCAATGCTTTGGCCCAGCCATGGAACGGCTTCAATCAGGCAAATGTCTCACGCCAATGCCATCACTCACCTGAATACCTAAAACACAACACAAGTGATTAATTTCATAGCCCAGAGCTCCCCCCATAGTCTGGAGATTGTCCCTCCGAACTGATGTCGGAGGGATGTGCATCGGCGAGGCTGCATTTCACCACCGTATGTCAGAGTCTTATACCAAGTCACACATCTCTCTACACACCATCCTCAGGCGTCGCCGTTTATTCCACACACACATACACACACACACACACACACACACACACACATATATAAATCTTGCGTGAGAAATTAGACCTTTGATCTATATCGGCTGCAGCAGTCTCTCGACATACAAATAGGCGCCACGAACGCTATCCCTCTGCATGCAGCCCTCGTACTCCAGTGGCACATTTTAAGAAAACAGAAAGGTCCCTAGATACCGGATGTGTATCTGTCTTATAACAAACGAGGCCATCGGCCTTGTCATTGGCCCTGACTCAACAGTGACGTGTTGCTTTGCTATTGGCGATAAGGAGCCACTGTGAGGTCAGCTGGCCACCGCAGCCGTCGGTAGTTTATGTGTTATGACCAGAACACCTCATTTCGCTGCTTTGCTTCCAAAGTCATCACTATTATTCTTTACCATTTCAGACAGGAAATATCGTTCGTAAAATCACGAAAAGTTCTGTGGGCACTACAGTGGATGGGACAATATCAGTCCACCTGTAGCGTCACATCTGAAAATATAAAAGTAAACAAAAGTTGTTGATTTTACTTTACACTTGACCGTATAAGTGATGGTAATGAAAATGACATCCATCTCATTGGTCGTTTTCGTGGAAGTTCTTCTTTGTGGCTCATTAAAAGTTCTGTTTCAGCTCTTCCAAGGGTACTGGTTGGTGTCTGGTTGTTGAAGGTTTTTACATATATTCATTAGGCCCGTACTTTGCGGTCAGCGTTGCCAAATGTAATTCAAAGTCCCGGGGTTCGACTCCCCGATATGGGCAGAAGGCGCGCATCCCACCCAGTTGTTCATCCTTCCTGTGGATGGGGGGATCCAACTAGGGATGGGGTAAAGCACCACGGGTGCGCCAGGTTCCAGGCAGCAAGGAGGCTTGTAACTCGGCTCGAGATTCTCCAGGTGTATCTACCTCCGGGGACGTGGCCCCTTGCGACAGGCCTGATGAGCCTCCCTAGCACGGTCATGGCCGGAGACATGCCCTTTATGACAGACCTAATGATATTCCCTTATGTAACCATGTCCGGGGACAAGGCCCTCTCTGAAAGACCCTCCCTAAGGTGTCCATATACGAGGACACGGCCATCACTGACGGGCCTAATGAACATACAAGGGATGTTCATATCCGGGGACATGACCTTTACTGACAGGCAGGCCTAATGAACCTACCAGGGGCGTCCATGTTGAGGAACCTAGCCCTCCGCGATAGGCCTAATGAGCCTAGTGTCGGCTGGGTGAAGGGAGAGAAAATCTGTTGGGAAATAAAGCTTTGGCTCAGGTTTTGACCCAGACTAAACGTGCCATAAGCGGGTCAAGATAAAGTGATCGAGGAGAGGGACAACCCTGGATTCTTACAGTGGTCGACACGGTTGATGACATGTGATTGAGTATACGCAGGGGAAACTGGATGGACTCCTCCAGTGGCAAAAGGGGAACATCTTTCATTTAAAGTCAAGGTTAGAACACTCACCGTAGCCACTTACACACAGGCAAACAAGAGAGGAATCAACAGTCTCTTGCCTCATCAAGTCTCCTGCTATCACCTGTCTTCAACCATTCCTTTTCGTTTCGTCGTCCTTTCCTTGTCCAGCGAAGCCGTGAAACTCTCTTCCTACATATGACCTTTCCACCTCCACGAGATGGGTCGATAAAAAACACCCATATAGTTCATATTAACACTTGCTACCTTTTTTCATCTCTCATATGTACAGTCTTACCTCTTAAAAGAGAACAACACCGCATTTCACCGGTCGACGCCCTGCAAATGGAACATTAAGTTAGTAAAAGACATATTCTGTCAACATCTGGAATATAGCAGGTCCCACACACCGGACAATGACATATGTGAAATAATAATGGGTGACTTGAATGACGTCAAAGGAGCACACTGGTTGGGAAAATGAATACCAATCATTAATTGCATCTTTCAGGAAATGAAGAAAATTCTCAGGAGAAAGATTTATACATTATTTCAGAGGAAATAATGTGACTGCTTTCTACAAACATGATGAATAAAAACACATATGTTAGACTTAAAAGAAACCAATTTACAATTCCTTTTTACAAGCTATTACCTCAAGTAACATTTTTTTTGTATGAAATCTGGAGAATCAATTGACCCGAACCACAGACCATGACTGACTTTCAGAGGGATGTACTGAAGAGCCTCACAGAAATGGTTCAAACTGCAGAGGACGGTGGCACACAAAACAAATGGAAGGTAGTAAAAGAGAGTGAGGGTTCAGGAGCAGAGGTAGTTCATGAAGTAGAAGAATGATGAAAAGAGGAAGAAAGTCACATCATGGAAGAAATGGAGAAATGGAAAGACAGAAGAAAAAGACGACCAGAAACAAAGGCTGGAATATGTCTCGTGAGGGAAATGCAATTTACGGCAAAGAACAATCTTAGAAGACGACAAAAAAGAAATCTTTGTGGGGAAATGAGGTAATAAATGTATACTTCAAAATCTTGTGGGAACCTGTAGGAAATGTGAAGTTAACGTATTATTTAAGATCAAATGATGGACATAATACTTCAGTGATATGAATGTAATGGTGAAATTGAGGAAGAGGTTCAGGACAACTACAAGAGTAAGAGGAATGAAAACAAGATATAACAAATGCGTGAACAGAAGACATTGAAGAAAATAAGTAATGGGAAATCACCTCGTGGTGATGGTTTTCTGCTGAACCAGATCCGTGTGGAGAGCCTAGAAACCTGAGGAATGGGGGGAAAGCAACAGCAATCCTAGTTTATAACTTCATTGTGAAGGGTCTCTCAGAAAATCCAGACCCCTAAGAAGAATTCATCATCTTTTAAGTTCATGATGTTTCACTGGCATACCATGAACTTTCATACACATACTCCGTACATGCAAATTTTCATGGCATGCCTGTTGAACACCTGATAAGGTAAACAGTGAACGTTACAAATGTGTCCAGACTTGTGAAGTACCATGTCAAGGAGGTTCTCGCTATGAGACATATATTTAAATCATGAGAAATTATATATATATATATATATATATATATATATATATATATATATATATATATATATATACATATGAAAGGCAAGGAAGAAGCCTTAAAAAACCATTACTGAGGAAAGACAGAACAGAAATCTGATGTTTGCCTTTTGAACAATGGAGAAGTCTTGAAAGTTTGGCATCAATATCTACACTAATTATTCTGACTCCGATTCAGCGACTTGCTGAAAATTGTGCAATCAACAACAGGAAGAAGAATTCAGTAAAGGAAGACCGGAAAGAGGAGTCATTAGCATGTGTACACCTTGTAAATACAGAACTGCTTTTTTTTTATCAAAATAAATTGTTTTTATCACACTGTGTTGTAAAGCAGGCAAGTCTTATTGCCGCCTCTGTTTAAATGGATAAGGTCATCAAAGTTTTAATGAGAGAAGTCCTTGTGGAGCAAAGCAGACAGTGGCATATGCTGGTAGCATAGCAATCTGACAGACAGACAAACACATTGTGCAACAGTTGGTGTTTTGAAACAACAGATTCGACGATGAACGCTGCGAAAATGAAGAGACCTATTGGAAAAATAGAGCCAATCAGTACAGAGTTACTGTTATCATTGGAGAAATTAGAATAAAGGATATCAAAATTGACGCGAAAACACAAAACAAACGTGGAGTGGAGGATTGAGAGGATTACCAGACACTCAATGTATTCAGCGAGACGAAGAACCCCGAAGCATGTTGCAACTACGATACCTGGCCAAGCTAAGCTGCGACTTCCTGTCTCTCCGCCAGACGCCGCCGTGTAGGCCGCAGCTCACGGCAGTTTATGCAGTTGCCAGCTGGCTCCTTCCGAATATCTTAAAGGGTGAGGAAGCAAGATGGGTGGATTATACAAGAGCGGCGGAACTGCTGTTATATAAGTGAAAAATGGGACGGGGGGGGGGGAAAAAAAAAGTGCAGATAAAATTCCGGTACTGCCAGCAGCGCCTACCGACGAGTCTTCCGGGAGATGAAAGGTTCCTTCGATGCCTTACATAAAACCATATGGATGATAATTACCGATTACATATACCTGAAATTGACTTACAGCTAGTTCCCTATGGAAAAACACTTACAGCTATGTTGATCTCAAGTACTGGTTTGAATCTCTGGTAACGCAGCCCAGTCGATGACATTTTAGGCTACTATCCTGGAGAGAAATATATGATGAGCAAAATGTTCGCAAGCAGATCGCCATGAGCTAGAAATGATCAAGTACGAATCAAAAGAAACTTATGACACACTGAAAACCATCTATGCGGAAGCCCTCACTGATACAGAATTATCAGTGTTCGTTATCAAGTGCTCTGATAAAAGGAAACCCCTTTTCCAAGATAGAAATCTCAAGGGAAGGTCATTCATTGCCATTCTTGCCAACCAGATCTGAAGATAAACACGTGATCCTAAGTCTGTTGCGGCCCCTGTGAGACAGAAGGATACAAGAGATGTACGTGGACGTTAACATGTGAGCACCGTGGACGATACGACCCTTGAGTACAATGGTACGTCTTGAGAACAAGGGTACGGCCTGGATTTTGACCTGAGCCTTAGTGTAAGATCAGAAGCCAGGCCAGGCTCTCAAGCCCAAAAGGTCGTACCGAGGCGCTCATGGAGTTATATTTAGAAAGCACAGGGTCAACAAAGGAGCTGAGTAATGAACTTTGCGCAGTCTGGCTACGTTTGTATCAGAGGACTGAGAGGTCACAGGAACTGGCCAACTGCTCCTTCGCGTGTGGAGCAGAGGGTAACATACATAGAATCACGCAGAGGAAACTTAACTTTCGCGAGAACTGGGTGGGGAGCATGAAGAAGAAGCCAGTGATGGGGACGGGATAGGAATAGTAAATCAGGGAGCTTGCGAGGATCAAGAGCGATTTATGGAGGGAAGTACCTACGTGCAACGCATAATTCTGCCATAAAGATAGTGATACATACGATGTATATGGGACGATGACTATGCTTCATCTACTGGTCGAGAAAATTATCGAACAGGTATGATCATGGATGATAATGTACACGAAAAATAAAGTTGGTTACAAGCAATCATTACAAGAATTATTGAAGACTACCATTAGATAGGATTCATCCTTACAAGTGTACATCATGATGTAACATGGATTTGTAACAATCTTAAATTTTGCACTTACAACCATGGTATGTAACGTGAGAATCAGTGATTGAGCGAATATATTTCCCTTACATATCGAATCGTAGATGTGAATCGAAGGAATAGATACTGTTGTATACATCGTTCATACCCTCTGTGAGGGAGACCAAGTACAAATATCAAGGATCAATAGGTTTGCTATGGAGTGAAACGTTTATCTTCCTCTAAACGGGTTGGTGAAATTCGTTACACATGAGTTGCCTAAATATATTTTCATTGTACCTGTTCCATAAACAACAGGTGCGTTATACTTTATTTTTTTTTTATACATGGTTAATTACTTTTACAACAACTCGCTAAAATTCAGTCGTCATCTGGCCTTCACAGGATATTGTATTCGGCATTCTTAAGACAGCAGGTCACACTCGTTGCCAACCCGGCCGGCTCGGACATGCGCACCGAGTATGTTAAGACGCATATGATGGTCATCTGGGCGGCCACCAGACGGCGCCGTAGTGACGGGCCGACTACCCACCTAGGTCTGGTGTCCTCAGGGGCTTGGTGCTCCCACTTTACCCCCATTACCCCCCCCCCCCCCCCAACCCCCACCAGCCGAACCCTAGCACCGGCTCGTTACAACCACACCATGTTTGGGACGGCGGTACAAACCTTATGGGTAGCATTGCAATTCTTAGGTATGTCAGCCTGCCCTTTGACCTGACCTTTAAGCGTTGGATCAGAGGCCGGGCCATCATTTCAAGGGTCGTACCGTTATGCTTAAAGGATTCAGTACCACACCTTTTAAATCGGCCTACTGTTTCACCCAAGCATATCCCTGGGTATTAGGAAGGTTAGATCACTATCTATGTAAGGGTAGAAGACGATTAAGAGCAGAAACAGGGTGGGGATGGGATCTCGAAATCCTTTGTCTTTTGTATCACATCTTTGTCGAGAGAGAGAGAAAAAAAAAAAAACACGAGTTTCATGAAGTAGGAACAGAAGCCATGCGAGGGTTTTTGCCCGAGGGCTCAGTCGTGTTCCTGACTATACCTCGCTCGAGTAGGAAAGGTGAGCAGGTAGATATTAAAACAAAAGTTCATACATTAACCTAGAATATCATGGGTTCATCTTCATTATACGTATGTGATGAATATAAAACTTGAAATGTTAAATTGATATTCAAGACGTATTGGCTAATATGGAATCATGAGCAAAATTAATTGTTCATTAGATTTTAAGACTTAAATAAATGGAATAGTTTTTATTTTTTCGTCATCGTCGGAATCTGAAACCTAGGAAATGCAATTTCAGGGATGTTAAAGTCGTTTAATGGAATCCACCAAGGTGGCATACTTTCCATACCTGAATGATATTTTCGCTGATGAATCATATATTTTGCAGCTAGGAAAATGTTGCTGTTTCACGGCAGATACTGGATTTGTCAACCTAAGCCAAATCAACGACATGCTTCTGTTGGGTCAACTGTTCATGTTCTCCAACAGCTGAGCAACAGGTAACAGCTGAGAGTGTCGTTTTTCATTCATTCAATCAACAAATCCCTCAAAGTTCTCGAGTCGTGAATACGTGCAAATGATGAGTTTGAAGATGTTTCTTTTCTTGTTTAGAGCTTCTTGAACCTGAGAATGCATCGTGATTGTTCTAATTCAGCGGCATCATCAGCGATTCGCTTCCTCTTGTACCTAAACACCCGTCAAGTTCTGAGATTGATCAGTGACCTCTTGCATAAACACCTGCCGAGCCTTGATCATGATACTAATGATGGTGTGTTGAGCTATGCCAGCGATATCTGTCTTAATACCTCTTCACCGGGAGACTCACGTCTTCCTTGACCAATTTTCGCCTTCCGCCACTCAGATTGACCTTGACATTAACACCGCCAAAACGAAGGATTAATGACGGTCATGTTAGAAATGAAAAGCTCCCACTTTTATCCTAGGATGATGTAAATGGCCTCATGGCCTATGTGACTTTGTACCAATCAGGGTGATCTTGTCACACCCAGAATAAAAGTGTCCTCAGTGACCCACGAACTTCATTATCAGGCTCAGAAAACTAGTCTCCTTGCTCAGCCAACCCCAATCCGTGTTCTTACACGCAAAATACTTTAGTTTCGGTGCTAAAACTGATTAGGTGCTTTTCCCAATTCAATAAGTGGTATGTAATGACCAATCATTCGCTTCAACTGTCAATGGTTGATACACATTTATTCTCTTCTCTTGCTGTTGTCCCAAACAAAGCTATGAGACTAATCGCAGATTGTCCTATGGTAACTAGAACTGTCAGTACAAGAACGAAACTCGCACTACACTTAAGTTCCTAGATTTATCTAGAGACCCATTATCACATGTATTACCAAGGGTCTCTCACAAACCCTATATCAAACCCCAATTTCGCGCATCTCTTTATATACTGTCAGTGACTACGACTCCCATCACGAACTAAACTGATGAACTGCTAGAACCAGCTAGGCTACACTACTAAGGTAACAAATGGCTCAAACCTTGGTATTCGGATAACACAATTCCTGTGGGATCTAATGCCAATAAAGGTAAAAATCCTGGAACATCTGACTTCTCAATATTATGTTTATCATCTCACGGGTCGACTTAGTCCTCATATCTTTCAAATGTCACTTATGTGATGGGTGATGATAGGCTGCTGAATAACATGCCCGACGATACCCTACTCATCTATACTGATGAATCCTTACAGACCAGACCTGATGCAGAGTGCTGCTTATGATGTATGTAGCGCCAATAATGAAGGTTATTCCCAGCTGGAAATTCTCAGGAATTAGTTAGCTCTACCCATCGTGATCTGTTATGGCACTGTCCAACCACAAGCTTATGCTGTAATCCTATTTGACTCCATTCACCTCATCCAGTTCTTTCATTTGATATTCCCCGGAAAGAATCTAATCCCTTCAATAATAAATCTTTACTTTTGGTATCCGATGATAATGATTATGATATAAAGTTTCTATAGGTACTTGCGCATATCGGGGATGAGCGATATAGCCATGCTAAATACCCTTGCTAAAAACTGCCTTTTTCTAACCTCCCATCAGACTTCATACCACTGGATCCATTCTCAACACTCTCCTTACAACAGGTTCACGAAGACCTAAACCTCATAACTTAGATATGGCAACTATGAGTGTTTGAATAAAGGAACCCTTTAAATTCAGACGCACGACCCATGAAACGAACAGTATTACGTCATGAAAATATTGAGTTTGCTCGAGGGAGTGACACTGTCACGGCCAGAATAGTCTGAGTTACAGGTACAAGTATGAAGTTATATAAAACTATGAACCCTTCCCCCCCCCCCCCACCCGATCAAGTATGTTAACTGCAATGCAGCAATTTACCGATTCTCTTGAGGATATTTTCTTATATCTACAGTTTCCTTTGTCCTAAGAGGTATTCCATATCATGTATTTGTCACTTTGAATCATTTCTTCCAAAGAGATTGTAGTTTATTCCTATATTCTACATGTGTCATACACTATATGAATGTATTCTGGCCTACATTTGTATCATCACCAATGCCGGTATCACACCTTCTTTTATTGTGACCAAAGAGGGTCTACCTGTGATCCTGGGTCTACCCATAAAACTCCTGTATACATTTTATACATTGAATATTACGCATGACTAACCCCCGTTTGTTACAATTTCCTTTAAACTACCTCTGGAATACATAATTTTTCACGCATATTCGCCATTTCCTGTGTTAGCGAGGTAGCATTAAGAACAGATGACTGAGCCTTAAAAGTACAATCTTCCCTTGGCCCCCTTCTTTGTTCCTTTTTCTGGAAAAGTTAAACAGTCCTAGCTCCCACCCCTTTTAGTCGCCTATGACACGCGGGGAATACGTGGGAAATATTCTTTCTACCCTGTCCCAAGGGATAATATATATATATATATATATATATATATATATATATATATATATATATATATATAGCCTAGCGGTAGATTCCCGCCTGTTGCACAGGGGTCCCGGGTTCGATCCTAGCTGTTGGAGGTTTGTATGTTCTATGAAGGTGCGCGTTCCGGTGCACTTTGTTCATATATATATATATATATATATATATATATATATATATATATATATATATATATATTCTTATGAGATTATAAGGTAGTTATTAGAATATGTCGGCAAAACGATATCAGTATAGAGATATGAATGCTACAGGTAAAACCACGATCCGTATTTTTGCGAGGCTGATCCTTTTTTTACGGTAATGCTGTGTACTGTAATAGTCTTTGTGTACTCTACGTACAATATGAAATCTCTACAAATCTAAAATCTTATACAATTTCTAAAACTGTTGAGGATGACAGTACGACCCTTATGGCGACGTAAGGGCCTGTGGCCATCATACCCCAAATGTCGTACCGTCGCCGTGCTTGAAGTGTGTTGTACCGTCATGCTCAAGGTCTTCAGCGTTTGTTATGATTCTTTACTCGTAATAATACCTCGCTAATGTCCCCTGTGTGAAATTAACTGCTTGGCCGTTTTAAGAAGAAACTTAATGTCCAGCATAATGCAGACCATCAGAATTTCAAATAATGCTCTGTTAATTACAACACAACATAGTTATTCCAAACACACGTAATAACAAGACGCGCTTGTAAGTCATTATATATATATATATATATATATATATATATATATATATATATATATATATATATATATATATATATATATATATAATGTGTGTGTGTGTGTGTGTGTGTAACAGACAGTGATGGCGTATTATGAAGGCCTATTGAATGTTCGATAAATATGGTAGCAAATATGGGGTGTTTGGGTTGCGGCGGTATGCAAAGTGACTCATGGAGAGTGGTATGGTGAAGAGAAAAGGTGTGACTTCTTGACTGATTGATAAGGATTCTCATTGTATATACGGATAGTTGTGAGGTGATGGAGTATTAGCAGTGTGGTTTCAGAAGTGGCAGGGGATGTATGGATCAAACGTTCGCTGTGCAGAGGAGGATGGATGTGGTGTTGGAAATAAAATGCTTGAGGACAATATGAAGTGTGCGGTGGTTTGATCGAGTAAGTAATGGAAAGGTAAGAGATGTGTGGTTTTAAAAAGAATGTGGTTGACAGAGCTGAAGAGGGTGTGTTGAAATGATGTGGACATATGGAAAGAATGAATGAGGAAAGGTTGTTAGAGAGGATATATGTGTCAGAAGTGGAGAAAACAAGGAAATCAGGGACACCAAATTGGAGATGGAAGGATGGAGTGAAAAAGATTTTGAGTGATCGGAGCCTGAGGCGTGCAAGAGATAGAGTGAAAGGTCTAGGGGACCTGCTTGTGGATAAGGAGCTACAGTTACAGAGCATTACACATGACAGCTAGAGAATGAATGTGAGCGGGTCTTAATTCTTCTGTTCTTGGCGCTACCTCCCTAACGCAGGAAACGAAACGACGATCAAGTGTATATATTTTTTTTTTTTTTTTATACTTTGTCGCTGTCTCCCGCGTTTGCGAGGTAGCGCAAGGAAACAGACGAAAGAAATGCCCCCCCCCCCATACACATGTACATACACACGTCCACACACGCAAATATACATACCTACACAGCTTTCCATGGTTTACCCCGGACGCTTCACATGCCTTGATTCAATCCACTGACAGCACGTCAACCCCTGTATACCACATCGCTCCAATTCACTCTATTTCTTGCCCTCCTTTCACCCTCCTGCATGTTCAGGCCCCGATCACACAAAATCCTTTTCACTCCATCTTTCCACCTCCAATTTGGTCTCCCTCTTCTCCTCGTTCCCTCCACCTCCGACACATATATCCTCTTGGTCAATCTTTCCTCACTCATTCTCTCCATGTGCCCAAACCATTTCAAAACACCCTCTTCTGCTCTCTCAACCACGCTCTTTTTATTTCCACACATCTCTCTTACCCTTACGTTACTTACTCGATCAAACCACCTCACACCACACATTGTCCTCAAACATCTCATTTCCAGCACATCCATCCTCCTGTGCACAACTCTATCCATAGCCCACGCCTCGCAACCATACAACATTGTTGGAACCACTATTCCTTCAAACATACCCATTTTTGCTTTCCGGGATAATGTTCTCGACTTCCACACATTTTTCAAGGCTCCCAAAATTTTCGCCCCCTCCCCCACCCTATGATCCACTTCCGCTTCCATGGTTCCATCCGCTGACAGATCCACTCCCAGATATCTAAAACACTTCACTTCCTCCAGTTTTTCTCCATTCAAACTCACCTCCCAATTGACTTGACCCTCAACCCTACTGTACCTAATAACCTTGCTCTTATTCACATTTACTCTTAACTTTCTTCTTCCACACACTTTACCAAACTCCGTCACCAGCTTCTGCAGTTTCTCACATGAATCCGCCACCAGCGCTGTATCATCAGCGAACAACAACTGACTCACTTCCCAAGCTCTCTCATCCCCAACAGACTTCATACTTGCCCCTCTTTCCAAAACTCTTGCATTTACCTCCCTAACAACCCCATCCATAAACAAATTAAACAACCATGGAGACATCACACACCCCTGCCGCAAACCTACATTCACTGAGAACCAATCACTTTCCTCTCTTCCTACACGTACACATGCCTTACATCCTCGATAAAAACTTTTCACTGCTTCTAACAACTTGCCTCCCACACCATATATTCTTAATACCTTCCACAGAGCATCTCTATCAACTCTATCATATGCCTTCTCCAGATCCATAAATGCTACATACAAATCCATTTGCTTTTCTAAGTATTTCTCACATACATTCTTCAAAGCAAACACCTGATCCACACATCCTCTACCACTTCTGAAACCACACTGCTCTTCCCCAATCCGATGCTCTGTACATGCAAGGCATATGTACGAGTAGGAAGAGAGGAAAGTGATTTGTTCCTAGTGAATGTCGGTTTGCGGCAGGGGTGCGTGATGTCTCCATGGTTTTTTCATTCGTTTATGGATGGGGTTGTTAGGGAGGTGAATGCAAGAGTTTTGGGGAGAGGGGCAAGTATGCAGTCTGTTGTGGATGAGAGGGCTTGGGAAGTGAGTCAGTTGTTCGCTGATGATACAGCGCTGGTGGCTCATTCGAGTGAGAAACTGTGAAAGAAGAAAGCGGAGAGTAAATGTGAATAAGAGCAAGGTTATTAGGTTCAATAGGGTTGAAGGACAAGTCAATTGGGAGGTAAGTTTGAATGGAGAAAAAACTGGAGGAAGTGAAGTGTTTAGATATCTGGGAGTGGATTTAGCAGCGGATGGAACCATGGAAGCGGAAGTGAGTCACACGGTGGGGGAGGGGGGCGAAGGTTCTTGGAGCGTTGAAGAATGTGTGGTAGGCGAGAACATTATCTTGGAGAGCAAAAATGGGTATGTTTGAAGGAATAGTGGTTCCAACAATGTTATATGGTTGCGAGGCATGGGCTATAGACAGGGTTGTGCGAAGGAGGGTGGATGTGTTGGAAATGAAGTGTTTGAGGACAATATGTGGTGTGAAGTGGTTTGATCGAGTAAGTAATGAAAGGGCAAGAGAGATGTGTGGTAATAAAAAGAGTGTGGTTAAGGGAGCAGAGGTGTATTGAAATGGTTTGGTCATATGTAGAGAATGAGTGAGGAAAGATTGACAAAGAGGATATATGTGTCAGAGGTGGAAGGAACGAGAAATGAGAGACCAGATTGGAAGTTGGATTATGGAGTGAGAAAAACAACTGAGCGATCGGGTCCTGAACATACAGGAGAGTGAAAGGCGTGCAAGGGACAGAGTGAATTGGAACGATGTGGTATACCGGGGTCGACTTGCAGTCAATGGACTGAACCAGGGCATGTGAAGCGTCTGGGGTAAACCATGGAAAGTTTTGTGGGGCCTGGTTGTGGAAAGGAAACTGTGGTTTCAGTGCATTGCACATGACAGCTAGAAACTGAGTGTGAACGAATGAGGCCTTTGTTGTCTTTTCCTAGCGCTACCTCGCGCGCGCGGGGAGGGGAAGGGGGTGCCATTTTTTGTGGCGGGTTGGCGACGAGAATGGATGAAGGCAGCTAGTATGAATATGTACATGTGTATATATGTATATGACTGTGTATGTATACGCAGGAATTTATATGTGCGTGTGTCGGCGATTATGTGTATGTGAGTGGGTTGGGCCATTCTTTCGTGTTTCCCTGCGCCTCCTCGCTAACGCGGGAAACACCGACTAAGTATAATATATATATATATATATATATATATATATATATATATATATATATATATATATATATATATATATATACACCTATATATAACAGATAAACAGATATACCACGTTTTTTGCAACATTATGAAGGTAGTGTGGGTGGCAAGGCCAGCAACAGATCTGTTCACGGCAAGTGGTATTTGTGTAAATATTATCATCATAATTATAATTATTGTTATCATCCTTATTATTATCATTATTATAGCCGGGACAGAAAAATGAAAATCTTCGTTGAGTATATAAGGCAATGAACTAATATCATAACAGGCTTGCAAACTGAACCCAGAGAATTGTTCAAGGGAAAGAAGGTATACAGTTACACGGGTTATCCTTCACTTTGTTGTTGTTTTTAGTCAGATTAATTTCCTAGTAGTATAGAGGAATCTCGGGGTCTGCAAAACGGCCGTTGATAATCTTGCCCATCTGGTCAGGCAAGTGCGCTAACAAATCTCTCTCGACGCATTAACGTTCCCATCGAGGCAAAACCTCGTCGTAGGTAGGTTCTCAATATCTATCTATCTATCTATCTATCTATCTATCTATCTATATATATATATATATATATATATATATATATTGAGCCGCCCACAGGTAACAGTGGTCCTGGAGTATGTTGTCTGAGGTGGGGACCCTCGCTTCTCAGTGGAATTGTTGGGAGCACTGTTTTTCCCCGGTCCTTGTGATGAGTCCCCAGTCTGCCCCTGAACACAGTGGGGATGTTGCGTGTGGGAGCAAAACCCGAATGACGTCAGTGGAGACTCTTTTTTTTCGGTTTCAAGTACATTCGATCTTATTCTAAAATTAGCCGACACATTTTTTTCGTGTGTGAAATAGAATAAACCAAAATTCTAGAATAGAAATAATCTTACCACTGTCTACTTTGTTCAAGTCATTATCACATTTTTCTATCTTTCTCCTTTATATCTTTTTCATCTTTTAAGACTTCCGGGGGCTCCCCTTGAAGAAGTGGGCGCGGGGCAAACTGCACCTGTCTCCCCCCCCCCCCCCGCAAAGCGGCCCTGAATATATATATACATATATATATATATATATATATATATATATATATATATATATATATATATATACATATATATATATGATTAATTTTTTGGGTGAAGGCTTCAGTCAGACCTATGCAAAGTAAGAATGGTTAGAGATAAAAAGCGAAAATAATCCAAGTTTTGGAAGAAGCAGAGAGCCTTCCACTTAAAAGAGAACCAGATCGTAACTCCTAAAAAAAAAAAAAAGAAAAAAGAATGAGAAGGTAAAACGTAAAAACTGAATATTATTTTAAGGATACAAAGACCAGGTTCACAACATTCGTCGAACGTAAGAAACTTGAGGGATTCTTCTGACGTCACGAGTTGTGTAATATAGGAACCGTTGCTTGATACACTTGTTTGGCTGTGCCACCGCAGTGACACTGAAAACAGATTCCTCGTAAATATGAAAATACGGTATTCAATATGCCATATGTAGGAAAACAAAATACTAATTAGAAACTCATAGGCGAATGTTGCTGGATTTGCTGGTGGAGGCGGTAAAAAATTTAAATATTTACGGTGGTAGTACTAAGGTACGTAGCAGAGTGGGGCCCGGTTGGTTCAGGTGGGTTACGCATAATCAGTAGGGTAGCGAGATTTAATAGATCAAATAATGACGATGTAGGGCTCAGAGAGATGGGGCTGGATAAGGGTGGGTATTATACGGTCAGGGATGTTACGTGTGCAGTAAGATCTGAGGATATTTGGGTTGAGTAGCTTAACTCTGGAAGTGGTGTTCCTCTTACACTGGAATTATAAAGGATCCATGAACCAAAGGTAGATCGTAAAACAAGGCAACTTTAGAAAAAACAAAAGCTCGAAAAGTTAGATAATTTGATAGGATGACGTAAATTGGAAGAAAAACACGTCTCCAAGAAAAAGCTTGGGTCCGCTCAAGACAGGGGAAAACATGTATGTACATATATTTATATATGTATGAAGCAAAAAAAGAAATCCCTGTGGGGGAAAATCAGAGAATTTTTAATAAAAAGAAAACTATCAGGGAATTTTACCAAGGTTAGTTTATCATGTCCTGCAATACCTGCCGGATGATCTACTGGTGCAATCTTTCACTTGGGCCACCCTACTTAAAAGTTACTTGACAAGGGTTACCAGTCCCTTTTATATCTAAAGCAACATTTTCCACATTAAAGCTGTATTAGGTAACCAGCTTGTTTCATAAAACTTGTCTTGAATTAGGTCACCTAAAGATTCAGTTGTCTTTTGATTTCATAATTCGCAACGTAAACAAGAAAAATGATGTAATCAGTTCTGAATCTGACTTTAAAGTTTAAGGTAGATGGTTGTGTAAGTGGGGTTATACAGGTTGGATGTTGCAGTTTGCCTTTCAAAATAGATACGAGGGAAAAGTATTGGATTTTCTTCGAATTTCTGAGAGGATTGAAGGTTTCTAAGTCATTCATGTGAGTATTAAGAACCAATTAGTATCTAGTAAAGGTGTGGAATATGAACATATTCAGCAGATAGATGATGTTCTTGCTACAAGAGTAAAGACTGCATTTACGTGGCACGTGTGGGATCTCAGAGAAGGTAAGTCAAGAAAATAAAACCAGAAAATGATAGTAATAATAATGATAAAAAGCTGTTGTGAAGTGAAGCCAAGTTATGATTTATTGTCCTGTAGTTCGTCATTTATAGTAACATTTCCGGTAGAGACTTTCGGGTTGACACAATGTACCTAACTAATCCGTCCTAAGAATAACGCTTGTGGAGAAGTGTACAGATTATAAGCTTTGTACTGACAAATGTAAAATGAGCTTCCACGAACACTTCTGGAAAGATGCTCAAAACATTTAGACAGGTTATATTGCAATCCGAGTGTTTGCGTCCCCAGTTTAGCCTCACCACTTACGAAGTCGTAACCTATATTCTTATGCTGCGGTGTTCAACAGCTGGTAACAAAAATTTACCCAAAATAAGGAAGCGTAGCTACAGGGAGAGGTTAGTAGCCGATGACTTGCCCATATTTGAGGAGACAAGGCTACAAGGAAGCTTGACAGCAGCTTTTACGTTTCTCATTGATTCTCACGATCTAGACATGGAACAGTTAATTTAAATAGGGCACATCGGAGAAGTAAAGAGAACTGTCGGAAAATATGAGGGAATGCTATTTCAGAAATCCAACAGTGGCCGAGTGAAACAAAGTGAGCGAGGAAAAAGCGAATGGCGAAAATATTACGTTCAAAAAATTATGATCGAAAATTTTAGCACTAGGCGGCTTCGCCCGAACGTAAATCCATTTCAGAAATACTCAAAAACAATAAAAATCAGAAACAATACGAATGTAAAGCTTCATCAGTGTAAGAGTCAATACGAATGTAAAGCTTTATCAGTTTACGAATCAATACGAATGTAAAGCTTCGTCACTTTATGTGCAATTAGTTGAAATTAAGCTTCATTAGTTTGTGTAATTAGTTGAAAAAAGGTTTTGCGTTGCCCAGGATTCGAACCCAAAATCTCAGCCTACTCAATGGGATGTGCTAACCAGTGCACCAAGGCCTTCCCAGTCTCATCTGATGGTGCTCCTCTCCTAGTCTGCCATTCTACTTGTGCTCTTACAAACATAGTCTAAATTCACTACTTCTGCTGCGCACCAGGAAGCCTTATCGCTGCCCTCAGCGACGCACACCTAAACTGCTTCCCGGGACACACCTACATTGTATGCAGCTACGTGAAACAAAGGCTTTGCAACCTCCCAGTATTCGAACCCAGGGTCTTCGACTTGCTGGGATGACGTGATCACAGCTTCACAGTCTAGTCAATCTCGTCTCGCAGGGGTACACACACACACACACACATATATATATATATATATATATATATATATATATATATATATATATATATATATATATATTCACTTGATTAGCTAGTTTTCTACGTACTAAAGACAAGCCACACATCCCTCCAAAGTTTCCTAAGGTCAGGTGTGAGATCTGACCCGCTAACCTTCCCTGCGGAGTTCCTGGTTGTGTATATAGACGTGCTCAGTAATGGCCAGAAAATGCCAGCTTCTCCCTGACTGCTCTTTATTTTAATATGCAATTCCCTAGTTCCTGGTTAAGGGTTTATAGGTGTATCTACTGAAGGAGAGATTTGGTTTGATTTTGACAAGCAATTTGTACCGGTTGAAGTGCGTATGGTTCTGGTCATCTCCGTAGCTACAGCTATTGGGTGACCGTCTTCATTAATTCATGAATATCCATTCTTAATTTGGCTGGAAGATGATAATCATGTATTTGAATTTAACAATAATTATGTGCGTGTAAGTACTTCAAGAACAAATTTGGAGCAAATAAAGATACATAATTGCTCCCTGCCAGCTCTTTTGGGGATTTTTTTTTTTAACAACTGTTATTATTATCATCATTGATGATAATGATAGTAGTATGAATATTAGTGCATATATCAAGAATCATATATATATATATATATATATATATATATATATATATATATATATATATATATATATATATATGGGAGGGGTGATTGCGATATATAGAAGTACACGGAGTTGCCTTAGTTTCTCGCAAGAAGGCTTCTACAGAAACCGGAACGCTAGTAGTATAAAACTCAAAATCTCTCATTATTGTTTACGCACCATCCCAATCCGCAAACACACACACACACACACACACACACACACACACATATATATATATATATATATATATATATATATATATATATATATATATATATATATATGTATTTTTTTTTTTTTTTTTTTTTTGCTTTGTCGCTGTCTCCCGCGTTTGCGAGGTAGCGCAAGGAAACAGACGAAAGAAATGGCCCAACCCACCCCCATACACATGTATATACATACGTCCACACACGCAAATATACATACCTACACAGCTTTCCATGGTTTACCCCAGACGCTTCACATGCCCTGATTCAATCCACTGACAGCACGTCAACCCCGGTATACCACATCGCTCCAACTCACTCTATTCCTTGCCCTCCTTTCACCCTCCTGCATGTTCAGGCCCCGATCACACAAAATCTTTTTCACTCCATCTTTCCACCTCCAATTTGGTCTCCCTCTTCTCCTCGTTCCCTCCACCTCCGACACATATATCCTCTTGGTCAATCTTTCCTCACTCATTCTCTCCATGTGACCAAACCATTTCAAAACACCCTCCTCTGCTCTCTCAACCACGCTCTTTTTATTTCCACACATCTCTCTTACCCTTACGTTACTTACTCGATCAAACCACCTCACACCACACATTGTCCTCAAACATCTCATTTCCAGCACATCCATCCTCCTGCGCACAACTCTATCCATAGTCCACGCCTCGCAACCATACAACATTGTTGGAACCACTATTCCTTCAAACATACCCATTTTTGCTCTCCGAGATAATGTTCTCGACTTCCACACATTCTTCAAGGCTCCCAGAATTTTCGCCACCTCCCCTACCCTATGATCCACTTCCGCTTCCATGGTTCCATCCGCTGCCAGATCCACTCCCAGATATCTAAAACACTTCACTTCCTCCAGTTTTTCTCCATTCAAACTCACCTCCCAGTTGACTTGACCCTCAACCCTACTGTACCTAATAACCTTGCTCTTATTCACATTTACTCTTAACTTTTTTCTTTCACACACTTTACCAAACTCAGTCACCAGCTTCTGTAGTTTCTCACATGAATCAGCCACCAGCGCTGTATCATCAGCGAACAACAACTGACTCACTTCCCAAGCTCTCTCATCCCCAACAGACTTCATACTTGCCCCTCTTTCCAAAACTCTTGCATTCACCTCCCTAACAACCCCATCCATAAACAAATTAAACAACCATGGAGACATCACACACCCCTGCCGCAAACCTACATTCACTGAGAACCAATCACTTTCCTCTCTTCCTGCACGTACACATGCCTTACATCCTCGATAAAAACTTTTCACTGCTTCTAACAACTTGCCTCCCACACCATATATTCTTAATACCTTCCACAGAGCATCTCTATCAACTCTATCATATGCCTTCTCCAGATCCATAAATGCTACATACAAATCCATTTGCTTTTCTAAGTATTTCTCACATACATTCTTCAAAGCAAACACCTGATCCACACATCCTCTACCACTTCTGAAACCACACTGCTCTTCCCCAATCTGATGCTCTGTACATGCCTTCACCCTCTCAATCAATACCCTCCCATATAATTTACCAGGAATACTCAACAAACTTATACCTCTGTAATCTGAGCACTCACTCTTATCCCCTTTGCCTTTGTACAATGGCACTATGCACGCATTCCGCCAATCCTCAGGCACCTCACCATGAGTCATACATACATTAAATAAGCTTACCAACCAGTCAACAATACAGTCACCCCCTTTTTTAATAAATTCCACTGCAATACCATCCAAACCTGCTGCCTTGCCGGCTTTCATCTTCCGCAAAGCTTTTACTACCTCTTCTCTGTTTACCAAATCATTTTTTTTAACTTTCTAAAATGGGAAATATATATATATATATATATATATATATATATATATATATATATATATATATATATATTCTTTTTCTTTTAAACTATTTGCCATTTCCCGCGTTAGCGAGGTAGCGTTAAGAACAGAGGACTGGGCCTTTTTTGGAATATCCTCACCTGGCCCCCTCTGTTCCTTCTTTTGGAAAATTAAAAAAAGAAAAAAAAACGAGAGGGGAGGATTTCCAGCCCCCCGCTCCCTCCCCTTTTAGTCGCCTTCTACGACACGCAGGGAATACGTGGGAAGTATTCTTAATCCCCTATCCCCAGGGATAGTGCAGGAGGGTGAGGGGAGGGCGGGGAATAGAGTGAATTGGAGCGATGTGGTGTGCCGGGGTTGGCGTGCTGTCAGTGGATTGAGTCGGGGCATGTGTATGGGGGTGGGTTGGGCCATTTCTTTCGTCTGTTTCCTTGCGCTACCTCGCAAACGCGAGAGACAGCGACAAAGCAAAAAAAAAAAAAAAAAAAAAAAAAAAAAAATATATATATATATATATATATATATATATATATATATATATATATGTATATATATATATATATATGTATATATTGGGAAGGATCACAATCTTGCGCGATCAAATATATTCTGGGTCCACGGGGAAGGTGAGGCACGGGTTCCCGGGTGCACTTTCGTGTAGTGATCACATCATCAGGGGCGACACAAGAGAGAATATAAGTCAGTTGATGTGCAGCGGGGGGACGTAGCTAGGATGCCATTTGGTAAACATGCGATTGTCCAAATGGCGTCCTAGCTGCGTCTCTTCGCTGTGTGTCTGCTGTATATCAGTTGATTGTTGCACGGGAGTGCACTTGGGAGCTTATCGTGTTTCGTTTTTCCCTTGGACTCATAGGAATATATATATATATGTATATATGTATATATATATATATATATATATATATATATATATGTATATATATGTATATATGTCAGTGGATTGAATCAAGGCATGTGAAGCGTCTGGGGTAAACCATGGAAAGCTGTGTAGGTATGTATATTTGCGTGTGTGGACGTATGTATATACATGGGTATGGGGGTGGGGGGGGGGGGGGGGTTGGGCCATTTCTTTCGTCTGTTTCCTTGCGCTACCTCGCAAACGCGGGAGACAGCGACAAAGTATAATAAAAAAATAATAATATATATATATATATATATATATATATATATATATATATATATATATATATATATATATATATATATGTGTGTGTGTGTGTGTGTGTGTGTGTGTGGTGTGTGTGATTACCTATCTGTACTGTATGGGGAGTTCCGCAATCGTTGGGCTCCATATCTTGGACTTCATCATCCGTTTAGATTTTTGTGCTGTTTACTTTCATAATCTTATAATTCATTTCATTCCATTCCTCCACTTCCCTTATTTTATAGAAGTACTTCCTTATTTTTTTTTTTCCTACTTAGTTAAAAGAGGTGCACTTAAATCTTTCAAAGAACTGTTGTGTATTGCATCAAATTGGTTTCAAAACACAAAGTTATGATAAGGTCATTCCTTAATCCTCTCTTTTCCTTCCTTGACACACACACACACCTAAAGAATGCAAGTACCAAGCAGCCACGATAAGAGGACGGACACGTTGCAAGTGGGCTGATTGCCGCGTCCACAGTTCAAATAACTGTGGGCTCAACCCCGGGTTGGACGGTGTAGGTGTGATAAAAGATACATTTAGGAGATGCACGAAACATATGGAATCCTTGTGAAACACATGTGTTAATCAGTATACAAATACTCTATAAGTAAAATATGAAATACTTTTGAGAAACTGCCCCATCGTCTTTATGTACTTTGCTACACTTAGGCTAATTCTTACGAATATATATATATATATATATATATATATATATATATATATATATATATATATATATATATATATACATATATATATATATATATATATATATATATATATATATATATATATATATATATATATATATATATTCAAATCACCTAGAGAAGAGAATCAGTATACCAGTGCAGAAAAATAAAATAGGAGAGTGAGAGATAAGATTAATATTACTATGATGATTCCGGGAAGCTTCAAAGACAATTCAGCATGTGACAGGATTCGATTTGACTGTAGGTTCCCCGTCAATCCCGGAGATCTTTAAAGGTCATATGTCTGTATGCTGCTAGGATCTCAAGTGGTTTTCTTTGGGATTCATATCACGTGTTCCATAATAATATACCTCGAACTATATAGCTACATGGACATATTAATGATATTCTAAGACTCGTTAGCTACGCCAAAACACCCTTGAGTGCACGATCGTGGGATGAACGCGGGAACTCTTGTACCCAATGGTATTTTACAACGGGACATGTCTGGTTCGTTACTGGAGACATTTCTGGATATCATTGAGCTAATTTGGTTCGTTGAAGACCAAGCTGCCTGGGTATGGGCAGCCCATATGAATATGAAAAGGGACATATATAATAGAGTTAACATTAATCTAATATATGAGATTCCCCTGTGATATGTCAACACCATAACCATTCTCTTTACCGTAGCCATACAAACATGGTATGGAGCAATCTCTCTAAAGTTATGAATTTTTATTTATCTATAGATCTATATTTTGTTAATTTTCAACTGAGTATAATAATAACAATTAACATAAAAAGAAAAATCCAGACAAAGAAGAGTAGACATGAGGGATGGGAGTAGCAAGTGAAGGGTATATGTTGGTCAACCTGTTTTTGTTTACACGCATGCAGCTGAGCCAAGGCCGCTCGTGTCATTTTATCATATTTTGTGAACTTGGCCAGGGATTATGCTTCATTTATAGGAAAAAAGAATGGAGGTAAGTATCTGAATGTTGTATATTGTAGGTACTAGAGTATGCATGTTTTGTAGAAGAAAGTTTGATACAATACTATAAATTGCATAATAGGTGAAGTAAAAGTAAAAGAGAAGACATGATTAAGACAATTGTGACGAAAATATATACTTTTCCCAACCTCAAAATGGCAGGGTATGGATTAAAGCCATGTGAAATTTGCCAGAATTTGAATTTCGAGTGTTAAACTGCGAGGTTATGAAAGAGATGTGTCGGTTCGAATTAGGGGCTAATGTGGAACTACCCAATTTCAAGACTGCCTGGCACTGAAAAGCTTTACAGATTGCCTTTTCTTGTTGTATGGTGAAAAATAATAAGTTAATGGATAATTCTACATTTTAGGGGAGGCACATAAATAACAATGATTTCAGTGAAACTCATATTAATGGATTCCATACACTTAGTGATTAAATGACTTAAGTACTCATACAATAATAATATATTCATAGTAGTGCTATAAAGCTCACACAATATATGGAGATATTTTAAAAGGTGAAACACTGGCAAAAATCAAAAGAACTTATGAAAACTGTATGTAACTTCCCCATAGTAACTAATGTTTTCATTGTTATTTGTTAAGTGTGATTGGTGTAGTTTCATATATACATGTGTTTGTTGTTAATGTTTACATCCAGATTTTGTGTTGTATTTGTTTTCCTTGTCTCGTATCACTCTTGTAATTCTTCACCATGGGGCAAGACATCAATGTATTTAATAGTTACATTTTATTTTGGCTGTTAGGGGAAGTTAAACGAGGTTTTCAGATATTCTCTGGATTTTAAAATCATTTCACCTACTGATAATTGACTCAACATTTTCCTGATCTTTATATCCCTCTCCATTGTTTTTTGATTGTTATAGTAAAGCGGCTTAGCATCATTACATCAATTTAATGCACTGCTAAATCACTTTTACTTAGTGTAAGGAGTTCACTGACATGCTTTCCTTACAAAACCATATGTTATTTCAGTCGTATTTGTCATTCTGTAATGCCTATAAACCACAGTACGTATTTATCTGTCTGTCTACATCTCTGATGCACATACCGTTCGGTAACTCCCTGAAGGGAGTGGCCACACCTAAAGAGTCTCCATAGCTGGTGAACTCCAGTGCTGTAGTGCCTCACCCTTAACAGGCCACTGGCAGAGGACAACTCTAATGTTTATGGAGGCTTCTGCTTAATGTTCCTGCCTAGTGTTCTATCCAACTACTTTTGCTTAATGCCCTCACCTAATGTTTCTACCTACGCCTTCTCCTTAATGTGTCTTCCAAATGCTCCTCTGTAATTTTGCTACCTACTACCTCTATTGATTGCTCCTAACAGTTTGCCAAAAGGCAGGGCTAGCACATAGTGCTCATTGTAGGAGAATCTAGAGTTAGGAAGAATGAGTTGTCCGAGTTATGTGTTGTTGAGTGTTATGTGGGATAAGGAGAGATTGCATGTTTGTGGACAAAATGCCAGTTGTCTACATGTGATTGGGGCAGAAAGAAAAGGCAGCTACCTGGGTCAGAGGAGTGTAAAACACTGAAGTGCTGTTTCTCTAAACAGCCATTAACTAACCCTCCAGATACCCAGGCGGGTAGTATTGGAAACACATATTTACCAAGTTGTGTTTTGTATCTTGCTGCGGTAAAATAAGGAAAACAGAATATTAAATGTTATAGAAATGCTTAATATGTTAGAATTTCTTTTTTACAGTGGGACACAAAAATAAAAAGCTTTTGGTTACTCACGTACCTTAAGTATTGTTAAAGTATTTAAGTGAAAAAGGTATTGAAAAATGAAGGAAAATTTTGGGATAAGCTGAAAAAGAAAATATTGACCATCCTAACCATAGCTAATCAGGAAAGCACTTGAAACAATTAATTCAACTTAAGCTAGTCTACAAAGCACATCAGCTAGTAAACCCAACAAATTATAACTTAAATACCATAGAACACAGAATACTTATTTTAATCTACCTTATATTACTCTGCTTTGGTGTTGTTAGATATTTAGTATTTTGCTCACAATAATATAAATGAATTGGAAAAACATACGAACTTTAGAAAAATCTCAGACAGAGAGGTGGAGCATTGCACTGACTACTATGCAGAAATTAATTAATCACATTTCCATTAAGGTTAGGTATGTTGAAATATTTCTGGGTAATTTTTCTAAGCTAGTGTTTGGAGTAGTGGCCAAATTTCAGGTTTCTATCACACATCTTCACTTTCCTTTAATGTTCTGGAATCCAACAAATTACACATATATATAGACATTTGCTGAAATGAAACCAAATTGCACCCTGGATGAATAAGCCCGTGTGGCCATAATAATATAATTACATCAATATATGGTACTCTTATTGGGCAAACTGAAAACAAATTATGTGCATTTCAAATATTAAGAGTGATAGTTCACATCATCATTGGATTCTTTGACCTTTTTGCATCACAGAAATTAGCTTTTAGAGTGCTTGCAAGTAAAATTAGATTGCTCCTAAGTGATAGCAGTGATGTCATCTCCCATTGATTCCTCTCATGTTAATTAACAGAGAACTAAAATTGAATTTCTCCAGTTTGATGTTATTTTTTAGTTTACTGCCATGAGCAGACTATACTGTTTTGAATTTATTACAGTTTTCATTGAGATGTAACTATTGTTGTTTTCTGTTTATCACAGTTTTCCTTTGCATGTAACTGTTACATTTGGATTCAGGTAAATTATTTGTTAGACTGGTCTTTTATGCATGTGAACAAAATGCATTAAGAATTTTAGCACTTTTTAGCATTCAAATGAATATATCCTTTAACTTTGTTAAATATATATTTTATGAATCCCATTCAGTAATTGGTAACATTTACAACACACACACACACACACCTAAATTATCATAACTGTAAATTACCCTAGTCTTGAAATAACCTAACTACCTTGTATTGAAATAGCATAACCCAGTCTTGACTTACCTCATTGTATTGTAACCTCCCATGTTTGGAGAGTTGGGTTTGTCTGCTGTAGTTTTCATACCAAAAACTTTAAGAGTGTAATTGTTGATATTGTGCTGGGGTTCTCACCTCTGTTTCTTCCCTCTGGAAGAAAAATGAGTCATGTCATATTGCAATATTTCTTTTTTTAGTCACATTACTAAATAGTTCTTAGATTTTTTGTTTATTCAATATAACCTCTAAAGCAGGTAGTACTTTTGAATTGATTTTTATATGATTATTCATTTTTCCAGTGTTTACATAATTTGACATTATTACAAATCGCATATGTACAATGTTCAGTCTTAAACAACCTAGCTTTTAGGGCCATTTAAGATGTTTGACAGTAGTTAAATACTTTTTCTTACTTTTTACTGTTGATAAATACTTTTTTTGTGTTTTTTCCATTACTTGTTTAGTAAGGCAGCACTAAGAATGGACGAAAAATATTCTTATTTATTCGTAATTACTCTCAAGGTGTTATGATGATTTAGACAGCTCCCATCTGCAGCCAAGCCCCACAAATCTTTCCATGGTTCCCCCTAACCACATCTTATACACTGGTTCAACCCATTGACAGAACATCAACTCTTGTGAACCATATTGCTCCAGTTTGCTGTATCTCATACATGCTTCACCTTCCTGCATGTTCAGGTCCCAATAACTCTGATTCTCTCCATCCTTGTCACCTTGTTGGTCCTCCCCTTGCTCCCTCTACTTCTGAATTTGTTATTCTCTTAGTCAATCTCCCTTCACTTATCCTCTCCATATAGCCAAACTATATCAATACACCCTGTTCATCTTTCTTAGTTATGCTTTGCATACTACTGCACCTCTGTCTTACACAGTCATTCCCTGCATGATCAACCTACATATTTTCCCTACGCAAATCATTTCCAGCACAACCACACTCTTCTTTTTTTTTTTTTGCATGTAGGACCTACATCTTGCATTCATGCATTACTGCTGATTTTACTGTACCATCAAACATACCCATATTTACTCTTGCAAACAATGACCTGTCTTTTCACACATTGTTGGATCAAAGACATTTGCCCCTTAACCATCCTGTGGTTTGCTTGAGCAATTATGGTTCCATCCATTACCATGCCTACTCCCAGGTTAGTAAAACTACTTCCTGCAGGTTCTCTCATTTAACTTTCACACACAAACCAACCTCACTCACTTCCTTGCGATACCTTGTAACCTTACTTTTATTCATGTTAACTCTTAGCCTTCTCCTTTCACACACTTCTTTGAATTCTTACACCAGCACTTGCATTTTTTTTTTTTTTTTTTTTTTACTCGTCTACCACTGGAGACTTGTCATCTGAAAACAGAGACAGATTCACCTCCCAGGCTTTGCCACCAACTGAATGAAATAAACTTGCCCTTATTTTTAAGATTTTTACATTTACCTTCCTCATCACCCTATCCATAATCAGATTAAACAGTTTCCCGTGATGCAAACCCACACCTGGAACACCTCACCCTTCTCCCTTCTTATTTGCACACATTCCTCACACTTGTGATAAAATCTCTACTTGTAGCTTTAACCCATTCCTATTGCCTCACATTACCAGGTACAAAAGCATTTACAATTGCCCATCTTTCATCATTCAATTTCATTTTAACCCATATCAGTCTGGAACTCACATCCTTGCACTTTTTAGTACATTCCCACAACTTCTCCTTTAGCATAAGTGCCACTCTCTCCTTTGCTCTTGCCCTCAAACCAACCCAAGACTTTACCCCTTGACATTACCAACCACTTCTCCCCTTTCCTGTAGAGTTTAGTTTCACTTGTAGCTAGATCATCCAGATTCCTCTCTCCAAACATACTACCTGTCAATCTCTTCCTTTCTATACATCCTGGTTATATCCATACATATTCAGACAACTCACCCTGAATCTTCAAAGGATATGAACAGTGAGCACTCCTTGCTTGACTTCTGTTTCCACTTTTAGAAATTGAAATTCAAGGCAAGGATGATTTCTTCCCTGAAACACAAAGAGAGCTTTCCCACCCCACCATCTTTCTAGTTGCCTTCTATGTCCCGAGGGATGTTTTAACATAGATGAAGATGAGAAAGACAAAGTCAGGAAGTTCAAATTGAGATAACCATATGAGATATGTGTAAATGTTATCGAACATTTTTTTTTTTTTTTTTATATACTTTGTCGCTGTCTCCCGCGTTTGCGAGGTAGCGACAAAGTATAAGAAAAAAAAAAAATGTTCGATAACATTTACACATATCTCATATGGTTATCTCAATTTGAACTTCCTGACTTTGTTATCGAACATGATTATAAGAAAAATATAATGGTAATACATTTATTGAGAAGCAAGTGACAGTAAAGTTATTGTTTAAAAAAGTTGCACATTCATGAACACATACACACATGAGAAGGATTACATCAACTTACAAGGTGACCTAAATGGACATTCAAGTCTCTTTGATACTTGGTTAATGAAATTCACTCTTAGCAAATGTAAAGTAATGAGGATGGGACAGTGAAAGGAGGCCTCAATATAATCATAAATTAGTTGAAAATATGCATCAGGATTCTGTGTGAGAAGGACTTAGGAGTCAACAACGTCCTAAACATGTCACCAGAGTCCCACATTAGGAGAATAGTTAAGGAGACAGTCTATATGTTGGAAAATATTAGAATAGCTTTCAGGTAAATGGATAAGAAAATACTCAGCAAGTTATATATTTCCCATATGATGCCAAAGTAGAGTATGCTGCTAAAGTTTGTTTAATTTGGTCACAAACATACATTAAAAAGCACCAAGAGCTAATGGAGAAGGTCCAGATGAAAAAGATGGTAAAAAATTAAAAGGGCTGAATTACAGGGAAAGGCTAGAGGCTTTAGGTTTAACCACCTTGTAAGAGAGAAGAGTGAGGGGTGACCTTCACTTTTAAGTTTTTAAAAGATTTATGACACAAACTGCAAACAATTTTTGAGAAATTAGGGATAGAGGTCATAACATCAAATTAAGCAAGAAACTCATTAAAAATTTTAAGAGTACTCTTATTGTATAAGAGTATTGGATGTATGGAATAAGAGGACAGTATGATAATAGAGAATGTTAAAGCGATGGAGCCCCATAAGAGTAAACCTTCCTTCCTATGAATTACAAATAGGTAATTACACACATACACATCATGCAGAGCACACACACCCACCTAAATGCCCCCATAGTCAGAAATACACACTTGATCTTCTGGTAGTGGCACATCAGAGAACAGTATTGGACCTTGCAAATCTTAGAATAGAAAAGTATATTCATGATCATAATTTTACATATTTAGTTAGAGAATAAAACTCAAAAGCCCATATTACCATTGTGGTACCTGAATATCTGCTCTGTTTTGTTACATAAAAGTAATTTTTGTGATGGTAAAGATACAGTACACCATTAATACCATGAGATGTGCAGTGGTGTTTATTCTTTAAGATTGGGCTTTAACAAAGTAAAACAATTCCAGAGAAGCTGATTATGTATATCATGATGTAGTGGTAATATGGTAATAAAAGTCTTGCATTTAAGACATATGAATTTTAAATGAATACAAGATATTAATCAGCACTCAACATTGGATAGGAAATATGCAGGCATATGCGTTTGCTATGATCATGTAAGATGCCTTTTGAACTTATAACTGAATATAGCAAAACTTTTGACGTATTTAACGTAACCTGGCATTCAAATCCATTTCTTTATACTACCTTCAGTTCTAATATATTACACTGTCAAACTTATTACTTCTTATGGATGGTACATAAATGATAATGTACTTTAAAACAGGAGACACATTGCAAATGTTGATGTTTTTGTCTTAACTGTATATCTGTGGGGCACATATACATAATTTTTTTTAATTTTTAATAACCCATGTATCTTTCGAACATTGAGATGATTTTCTTGTCAGCTTTTGTCATAGGGTCTAGTTTGGTGTTTACAAAGCAGGATTATAGATGTAAACTGTAGGTAGTAGTTACGCTTTCAGTTAGTTTTATGTTGTGCTTCTGTTCATTAACATCATGGGTAGTGTCCCAGATACTGTACATGTAGTATTCAGTGCATAGCATGATGAGTGCTTTGTATACTGATGCCCTAATGTATTCATGGCACCTCCTCAGATCACATAAGTAAAGAGTACAGCTTGCCTTGGCCATGATGTCATTGTGGGTCTTTTTGGTTTAATGTAGATTGCAGAGATTAACATGATTATATATTAAATTACATAAGCATATATGCATGAATTATAGAATTCTTAGTGCTTCTGTAGGCTTTTTTTTATGAATGATTATACTTTTGCACCAGTGTAAGCCATGTTTTTTGCACTTCATGAGTATCAATGTGTAAAAAGATATCTGCACAGTTGTCTTCACAATGCAGACATGTCCATTTGTATGTCAGAATCTCTTTGAACCCACAACTTGTTGTTTATTTGTGATACAATAACAACTCATTTTATATTTCATTCTCTATAATACCTGTCATTTAGTATCTATATTTTATAAACTTTGTAAGCATAGCTGTGCATCACCAAATGGAACATTTTAGGTATTTTATTCAGAATATCCCTATGGCCAAACACTTCCAAAAACACCTACCTGAAAAGTTTGATTTGAAATTATGGCATTACTGGAATTTATATTACAAAAACTTTCATCCTGGATCCCACTTCCATCAAAATTATGTACATGAATTGCTTTTTGGAACTATCACACTTCCCTGTCTTAGGCACTCTCTATTGTGTCATATTGCTGGGACATACCTTTCCCTTTCAAGTACATTTAATCCCAGGAACTCATGAACCAACATGATGGTGGTGTCCTTCATTGATTACCTTCAGTTCTGGGTATCCCCTTGAAATTTCATCACCCTTTGTGGTCTTCCTGTCTCGTGCACTGAATTTCATTAGTATGCCAGCAATGTTTGCAAGAAACTTTAGGAATTCATTGTATGTAAGCATTTGATATAAAATACCAGAATCATAGTCATCTGCATTATGGTATATATTCAACATACTTTTTTTTGTTAATGTTATGAGAATATAAATGCCAAAGAAAAGGAGAGAGATAGATATACAGGTAAACTGACAGATAGATTGAAAGAAGGGTTTACAGAGAGAGTGTAAGTGTATTTTTGTGTTTGTTTTGCTTGGCTGTTTGTTTGTGTTTGTTTTTGAATTTCATACATGAATACATATTTGAGATTACCTGTTTGGGAGGAAGTTCTACATCTGTTAGGGCCCCATTACTCACATTTTCTTAGATATCATATGATCTTTTATCATTTTTCACTCTTTGTGCTTGTCAGTGATCCTACCTTGAAGTTTAAATGCATTTTCATCCTTCATCATGGATAAAGGTTTCGTATTTCCTCCCTCGTTAGGTTTCTGAACATCTCTAGTGGCCTATGTCAAGTGTTTTTGCACACTATTAGTATGCATTGTGAGATTACATCTAACCATGTCCCTTATGTGAATCAAAACCATTCAGTTACATACTGATATCTTGTCTCAGTTCTTTCCATGGTATCCCCATGTACTATCTTGTTATTACAGTGGCACTGCAGCCTCCACTGTAAATAGTTAAAATTTAAGGTTAATTTTCTCATGTTCCCTGTTCAAATTCAGTAGCCCTTCCCTTTGAGTCTTTGAGCCTGATTAATTATTCTTCAGGTGACCGTTTCTTCATGATAGATTTACGTAGGTTTATACAAGAATTTGAAATTATCATTTGCATTGTTCATTTTTTTCTCTCTTTATCCCCTGCATTTCAAGTTCTGCCTGATAACTGTGCCATCAATGTCTTCAGTCAGTTTTTTTAGTTACTATACATGACTTTCTTTGAGACCTCCCTTCTTTCTCATATGATCCTCTGTCTCCATTACCTGTAACTGCTACCTATCTCCTGACCCCTTATCATAGATTACACAGAAATTCTTGTATTGCTGTTCCATATTCTGACTGCAGTATATGATTTCCTATTTATGTTTCTATTTATTTTAATGATTTCCACCATTGTATCTTTTCTGAAAGATATTGTCTCCCCAGATTCTATTTTCATTTCTTTATTAACCACATACTCAAGTATGAGAACTGCATAATAATTGTTTCCAATTGTGGTATAGTGCAGTATCATTGGTCTATATTTCTAGCCTAAAATACATAAAAATGAGATTAAGTATTGCGATGGTGTTTCAGCCCTACATATTCATGGGACATATTGGTACTAGATGTTTTCCTTGACACATTCTGGGAATTTATATTTCCACAATTTCTTTTCCCCTTGTGAATCCAAAATTTCTCACATTTTCTTGTTGATAAGGCCCACATTTTTTGGAACTTGTTGTTAATTAGGGCTTGTATCAATGCCTTATACATCCTGATTGTGCCTTCATTATTTTCGTTAAATAGTCTGCAAAAATCATTATCTGCCCTCCATATATTTTCACATTTTATTGTGGGTACAGGCATATGACGCTCTCAGGATGAATTTATTGTACATCGGGTTGCTGAGATTTGTGTTTCTAACAGTGTGAGCTCCTGCAACCCACCATGGTGTGCCTCAGGCTGTCTTTAGGGAAGGTTTTTCTTACTATTTGTGGCTGCCACTCCATTTTGGGAATTTTGCTCCCAGGCACAGTCTTTCTTCCACCTGTGCTTCAGGATATTCAGCTTTTACCTTTCTAAGGAGGAGAAGGCCCAAATTCTGGCATGGAAGTAAGAAAATGTGAGTACACATGACATTTTTAGGAGCACTGTGTGCTCAGAGCACACAATGAGGCTTCTGCTTCCTGCAACACCTCATCAGTACATTGCCTCAGTTCCATGACCAGCCATCTGAAGATGGTAATAAAGACCAAAGGAGAGATGACAAAGTACTAAATTGTAAGTGTGACACCTTTGAAAATGTATGGGGAGGCATACAAGGTTCTTTTGCTGACACTACTTGATGGGGTTCCTCAACTATTCTAGTTTTTCTTAATGTTATAGTAATGGTTGTGTAATTTTTTATCATGTTTTATTAAATATTGTATTATAGGAATGTCATCTATCAGTAGTTCCAGAAACTTTAGGTTGTCTTACTTAAAAGGCTAAACCCCTTCCTCCTTCATTCTCTACTTTCCTTCCTTGCCATTGTGAACACCATATGGTTTGACAAGCCCTATATTGTATGTGAATTCCAATTGTTTCTTGTTAACAAGAAATTGATATGTATTTTTGTATAATTTTATTGCTTCTCTCCCATTACCTGTTTGTAATACTCCATTTTGTCCCAGTTGTATTGTCCTACAATTCTTTCCTAAGTTTCAGATACTGGTTCTCTCATGTCTGTTGCTTATGTTATTTGTTTGTTGGTGGTTACATATTTGTGGGTTACGAGTATCACGTTAAGAATTTTTTTTATCTGTTCATACAGTGCGGGAAGGAGCTCTACTCTCAAAGGACCCAACTTCTAGAACTTTCTGTACCATCACGACTAAATATATTTCCGTATTTATACTCATCACTTACCTTATTCCATTGATGCAGTTTCCTCCCATATTAACATTTTTCTTTCACTGTGCAGTCGGTCATGCCCGTCTTTATACAATATTTGAAAGTTATTCATACGTCATGATGCTGCTTCTGTCTTCCGATGTGGGTAATTCCGCGTTCTCCTTTCCCGCGACTGTAGCACACTTCCCATACTGTTGAAACAACCTCTGTCTCCTTCCTTGGCTCCCTTTGCATTAGATCTAGATGTTCCCTCAAGAGGGGTGACCAAATGGGTGCTGCATATTTGTATATACATTTTTTATTTGGAGACGGTGGCGTATTGAGAAGGCCACCTCGCAGGGTCTTAAGAGTTTAGGGGAGCTTTGAGGACGAGAAAATCAAATTTTCCTTAAATTAACCCCAAGGCTGGATAGTATGGGGAAGGGCTCTGAAAGTGATAGGATCCAATTTAAATCAACACGGGGCCTGATAGATTTGGGAAGTTTTGAAAATGGGAAGATTCGTCGCTCCCAAGGTACTTCAGCCTTCACTATTTCCAATCCTGGCGGGCTTTTGAGTTGCCATATAGGCCATTTGATCATGACAAACTCGTTCATTTACGAGGGTGGAACACGAGTAATTGGTCCATTTACCAAGACATTTTTTTTTTTTAAAGATTTATGTAAGTGCTAACGATTAAAAATTTTCAATGACATTATAGACCATACTATAGGGTTCAAGGTATGGCAGTTTAGTGGCAATATGGTCAGCTCAACCTTTCCAGATGCTTCGGTTGATATTCGAAATCCCTCGCTGTCTCTTTGAGATTTTTTTTTTTGTTTTGTTTTTTCAGCTAAGAAAATTCTAGCAATACCTGTCATTGGGTCTCACTATAATCAGTCTAGTCAATGATAATAGCAGTTTTTCCAGTTTCCATATTTGCATTTTTTTAATGTTAGGCATTTACTTGAATTCAGATGCGTGTACCTTTACGCTATTTTTCAGATATATTTTTGAAAGGTCTGCTTTGGAGGGGAGGAGGCACAAGATTATAAAGCCCCATGGCTTCAAATCTTTCGTAAGCTTTTGGAAACAGCATTTTCTTGTGAGTTTACCTTGGGTAGGCGAGTATAGACCTTATGTCCAGGTAGATTGAAGGCTTATATTCTCCTGTTGTTGTGACATTCCCATATCTTGGTTCCTGAGTGCTGTATACCGTAAGCGTTTTTTTTTTTTTAAGGAAGAAACCTGGAGAGAGAGAGAGAGAGAGAGAGAGAGAGAGAGAGAGAGAGAGAGAGAGAGAGAGAGAGAGAGAGAGAGTTACATCGGGAGATTGCCAGTAGGCAGGGCTAGCGAAAGTGCTCGTCGTGTCTTGCTTGGTTGAATATAATATTTCTCTGAGCCTCCACACACCTAATATACTTGTTGATCATGTGTTTTGCAGGAACTGTTTTCAGCCATTTATCTAGTTTTCTAGTTTAGAATTGAAAGCTTGTGCGCGTATTCCATTTGTGTCCTCTATTTTTATTGTTACAAGTCCATTAAATTGTATAACTATCTTACGTTATGGACTCGCATATTTTTAGCTTAACCCTCTTCTTATCTTCTGTTGTATTTCTGCAGGAATTGATTGCACTCTTCTTTCTCTGAGAGAGAGAGAGAGAGAGAGAGAGAGAGAGAGAGAGAGAGAGAGAGAGAGAGAGAGAGAGAGAGAGATTTTTTATTCTTAGTTTGATATTGTTTTTAAGTCTTTGTTTGATATATGCTATCGGGAAACGTTTATGGATTGTGATTGAAAATTAATTTTGGGAATTATCATAGGACTATGACTGTAATCAAGCAGTTATGATTTTGTATGTGGATCTGCAACATTTTAAAGATTTTTTATGAACATATTTTGTGCCTATATTTGTATTATTCGAAGGTGCTTAAAGCAGAAAATGCCTGATACGACACTGGGTGTGTGGTAGGTTTATATTAAGAAATATACGTCGTAGTCACAATTGATCCCGTGGGAATTAGGTCAGTCCATTTCATCGCGTAATCTGTTGCCTAACTGTTACGTAATTTGAAATATCAGGTGAATGGATGACACTGATAATGCAGTAGCACTTCTTTTATCACCAAGATCATACTTGTAGTGGTTATTGCACACCTGTTGTTTGAAAAAAAAAAAAAAAGAAACTACTAGGCATCCCTGTCAGGTGGCAGCTTTGTATATTTTAAGAACTGTTCTCTTCTGGAATTTTCCCTCTCATTTCGCTCTGAGTCCCCTATTCTCCTTTGGATTTTCCAGATTATGTCATGGGCATTGTGTTATTTTTCGTCAAAGAAAAAAACAAATCGCAATGGGGATATATCGAAACAGTGAAGGAGTAAGGTATATAATTTGGCGGCGACTTTGTTGGCATGCTACAGATACCGCGCAGGTGTGGAGGGTGTTTAAATTGTGGGGTATCGTGGGCCTTCTCACCTACTCTTTATTCCCGCCGTGCCTTGCTGTCTAGTGCAACAGCTCCTCAAGCAATAATACCCTGTGGAATATTTTGAGCAACTGCTTTTCTCACTGTTTCAAGGTAGGTTTGTGTAGAATGATTGGAATAAGTCTCGATCATGTTTCAGGGTAAGGTTGAGAGTAACCTGTTCCTTAGGAATATCTTTTGAAAGTTTACGAATGTGAGGATGTTTATCGTTTTATTATTGATAACTGCAGGTATACGTATATTTTGTTATATTTAAATATTTTTTTTTTTACATGTAATCGCTTCAAGGATGAATTTGATAAAGCGTGTAAGTTTTCATTCAGACAATAGTATTGAATTATGTTTACTGAAATCATCAGATATTGTAAAATGAAGTATTTTGTTACTGCAATAAGTTTTTAGATTAAAGTTGGTGGTTACCTAATTATCATTCAATAAGGCAGTTGTGGGTAGAGGTAATATTATACTTGTATGAACGAGCGTATGTAGCTAGGAATTTGGGGGCATGGGTTTTTAACCACGCTGACTCTAAATTTTGGTATTGGATGATATCTGCAGTAATTTGAATTGTCCAGTTAACAGTGGGGGATTTAAGAAGAGAAAATGTGTAGTTCGTTAGAAATGTGTACAGAATGTGAATTCTAGGAGTGCATCTGCACACCCTTGATGGGAACTTTCGCTCGGCCATTGCCATTTCCGTGTACGACACATTATCCTCTTACCCAAACCGTAGACGTTAATTTTATATAATAGGAGAAAGAAGAGTGTATAATACCAGCGAAACGTTATATACAGAATAAAAAATGAGACATTACTACTTTCCCTTTGACGTCACGTATATACGTCATTTACAAACTCCAAGTAACTGGATATATTTAACTTTAACCGAGGTGTCCATCTTTGGAAATACAGGGGATCATCTTTCTTTTCATATGCTATGAAAACTTATCATTACTTTTTATAGACAATTATGATGTTCCTCATAAAACTCGTGTAAATACAAGAGGAAGTTTCTTCATTCCCATAAAGACACGCTTTCACGGTATAGACGTTCCCGAGGAAGAGGTTTAGACAGCATGTAGTAAATGAAATATGCATGTTAGTACATTTTACTGAAAAAAGAAATACATATGGAAATCAATCCACATTGACTGGCAAACTGCTCATGAATACACACACAGATAGGAAATTTTAGATGTGGAGACAAATGTGCAATAATAGGGAGTTTATACAGAGAGGAACGCTCTAAAAAAAACATATGTAATAGGTTGTATGCATTAAAAAGAAGCTGAATTACAGTGAGAGGGCAGCACTATACGTTTACCCTTTGTAAGAGAAGAAAAAGGGAAAATATATGACCATTAACACTTTTCAGTGAGATTGACTTCATATCCTTTTTGAGCTTTATCAGAGAAAGGTTGACGAAAGTTTCCCAGAAACTAACCATTAAGGATGTTATGAAACATTTATGAATAAATGATGACAGTTTAGAGGACTATTGGTACTGCACTTTTGTACTTATAGTCTGGTGGATGAATGGAATGATGGAAGAGATGAGACCGTGAATGCATATAGTAGAGAACTTCAAGATTTGTTTGGGTTGTAAATAAGTTTAAGGTCCAGGCCCAGTGGTTGTCAAACTCCTTTTCTCTACTATGTAATTATGTACACTTTGGAAATAGACCACAGCCTCAATGAACATGTAGTGGAAACTAATGAGAGTAGATAGTATAAGGGCCCCTTAAAGTTATATTCCTTTGAAGGAATTGTTAGTTGTTGCTGAATAGAAAGTAAATGATAGACTGTCAGGCTGGAGTTTCTAGGGCATTGCCAATGATATAGGTGGAGACAGGTGCTGGTTTTTACTGAAGGTATTTTCTTTGGTTCAGAGTAATTATGTCTGCTGAAATGACTATAACATGGTTGACTTTGTTGAAGAATGTATGAAGAAAAGAAATTGTAACTGAGGTGTTCAAATTGCTCTTTATTGCTAATGGGCACTTTCCTCCAGCCAGCAAACTTTTATTGCCAGACATCATAGAATGAATTATATTAGTGACAGTACTTGAATTCAGCAGTGACCATTTTTAGAGATACTGTAGGAGACCAGTGTTTGAGTGAAGAGAAACACTGAACGGGTTAGCCCCAATTTAAAAGAATATATATGGTGCAGCAAAGAAGGTACCCATTGTTAGAAAAAGAGTGAGTGAATTAGAAGAGCATGAAAAAAAAAAAGTATGCAATAAGCAAGGAGTGAGTAGAAGATTTTAAAGAAAAAAAATTGAAATACAGACAAATAGTAATGGTATCACATAGAGACTAAAAACTTATTGAACATTGAGGAAATGTTCAGTATATACATAAAGTGCAATCTAGAATAGTGCTGATTAATTGTATGATCACATATTATTATTATTATCATTATTATTATTATTATTATTATCATTATTATTATTATTATTATTGTTATTATATTATTATTATCATTTTTACCTGCCAGCTTTTGATTACTTCACATCAGATATAAAAACATTAGTAGTCATCACACATTTGTTTATCACCTCCCTGGACCGTGCAGAAGATTCATAATTAATGAAGTAATTATATCTTGATTACTCTCGACTAGTTTAGAGTAGTATTGTGGTCAGAATGTTTATGTAATGCATAGAATGATGGTGACTGTGGCTTACTTCTAGGGCTTCCCTTGAAGATTTGAGAATTATCAAAGAGATGATTGAGGGTAGCATAGCTGAAGCTAATCCTCAGGAAATTAGATGTCTGCCTTTTTTTTTGCCAGCCTGCAAAATTGATTCCCACAAAAGAATTGTGCTGATATGTACTTCATCCAGCTCATGCATATGAGAATGGTGTAAATGACCCTATGATATTGAATTGTTATCATAATGCATGCAGTTTTGTGTGTTGCTCATGCTTATGGGATTGGTGATGATGATCACGGAGGAATGATAAGGTACTGTTGTATGGCATGCAGTTTCATGTGTGTGGAGATGTATATATATATATATATATATATATATATATATATATATATATATATATATATGTATATATATATATATATATATATATATATATATTAGTGTTTATAACTACCCCAAGAACTCTTTCCAAGAGCCTGTGTAGCTCAAAGGCTTTACTATTTTCAGTAGCAGGGAAATGATGCACTCCTTTGAAGTGAAATGTTCTTTGATATGTCAGTGCTCCCAATAAGACAACCTCACCAACTCAGACTTTTCACCTAAGGCGTAATTCCTTTCAGGCAGAGTCTGGTAACACACATATATGTACATAGATTCTACCTGACTCCTCTTGCTCAAGGTTATTATGCAAGTGAAACATCACTTTTGGTGGGACATTATGTTTGGGAGTACAGTCTTATCAAAGATTTTCTCAATTTAAGGAATCCGCATATTCCTTCTACTGGAATTAGTACAACCTTGGACAGCAGGAGCCTTTAGAAAGAGGGCCGGGGTAACACGAGGACTCATTCATAGAAATTGGTGTTAAGGTAATTGATCTTAGGGTAGTTGTGCAATAAGTAAATGAGTATATGTGCCTATGATGCAACTACCATAATGAAGACACAGAGCATTTACTACTCAGTTGCACTGCACACTCTCCACCTAGATGCACACATAATATTACCACGCTATATGATGCATTGTCCCGTCCAGTGGACGTAGCCTGCTCCCTGAGTGGTGTAGGAGCCTCATAGAGGTAGAAGGGACTTCCATAGCAGGAAATTAAGTAAGTATATTTCTGTATAATCTTAAGGTAATCTTTAATCTGCAGTATGATTAATTGATTTTTCCATCTAAATTTTTAACAAAAGACAAGTTTATCATCTCCATCCATTGATACATTCTCAGTAGTTGGACTTTTTACTTTTTTCAGGTTTTAAATATCATTCGTGATGGATGGAAGGAAACAGAACCAAGAAGATAGAAAACATAGTAGTACGACAGGAGGTTCTAAGGGCAGAGGCCGTAGTGGAAAGCGGGCACAGAAGACAACTGGAGAAAGTCCACACCTTCGCCTTCGCCGGGGCAAAATGGTGCCGTATGTTTCAGATGATGATGATGACACCTATGAACTGACTGATATTGCTGCACATGACTTAATTAGATACAAGAAGGTGAGATAGTACATGTGTGTGAATTAGATTTGCTAATATCAGTAGATAAATATGTATATGTTCAGATTATTGAAACACATCCTGAGTTTTATTCTTGAAGTTCTAAATGGTTCGAATAGCTAATGTGAATGGATGAAATGAAAAAGACTAGCTGGTGCTGGTAAAAACTCAAGAATTTTTTTAGGCATAATCATGTCAATGTGCTCAAGCAGTAGCCCCACAATAAATGTTACACATTTTCTCAGGAAAGTTGTGATGTTCCACTTGCGCCTGAAAAATCAAAATTGAATATAGAAATTAGAAAAATGATGAAGGAAAAAAACATCATAAAGTAAAACCTGGTCTGCTGACCTTTTTTTTTCAGCATTTTGTGACTAATGTTACACTTTTTTTTTAAGAAAGTAACACACTGCTGTTCACCAGTAGTTTAGAGGATTTTTTAAAGTTGAATAGCATGTTGTTTGTTTTATGTTAGAATATAGACACATTTTAGTAGATACAACAGCAAATCTGTTATAGGTATGCTACCCCAGTTTATAATCAGCAGAGGTAGTAAAGGGAAAGTCCTTGCATAATGAGACAATAATATCAAAGCTGAATTGCTAATTAAGCAGTTTGAATACATCACCAAGGTTTTTCTTAATGTTTGTACACCACTATATATGGTTCTGTTACACGGCATGTTTTCATGTGAATTGTTAAGCTAAGAATATCTTGTATGGATATATAGTTTCATCATAACTGTCACTGAAGTTAAGAAAATTCCAGCCTCACAAGACAGTAATTTCCATCACAGCATATGTATATTATTTGCATTCTCATACTTGAAAGAAATTGGATAAGTGCTTGAAAATGAATTACTAGCTAAGTGACAGGTGGTATGGGTTCTTGGGGAGGTCATGTGTAACAAGTCTTCTACACTTCTTTGAAGAAGGGAATACTGGCCTAGAACGAAGAGTTAGGTAAGTTGACTGTACATTTTTGGACTGCCTGAGGGCATTTGGAGGTTTTTAAAGAAACAAAATGGATGTACAGGCATGTATAAGTGTCTGGTTGGTTGAAAGTTACAAGAGCAGAAAGGAACAAAGGACACATGTCACATGTGCCATTTCAAATTGGTTAATGAGTAGAGCCTCCAGTGGATTAGTTTTGGGCTACTGATGTTCTGTAGCTGTGTGAATTGCTTGATGAAGTCTTGCATTATGCATGAATATTTTTGTGGATGTTAAAGTTATGAGGGAAATAAGTAGCATTAAGGATTGTAGCCATCTACAGAGACACCTAGGGAAGCTCCAGCTTTTTTCAGTAATTAGCTTCCGTTCAGCCAAGTGCAAACTAGTGGTAATAGGACACAGGGCAGTATTTTCATACTGGTGGAAATGTGGATGATTAGAACAAGCTAAATTGATAAACAATGAATACACAAAGCATGAGAACCTAAATTTTTTTTCAAGAAATAGAGTTTAAACCACTAACCCATAATCTTCATCCAATTTTTTTCTAATGAACCTAGTATAGCTGCTTCCATTGTTACTTGACATTTAAAATCTTCCCTTTTCCTCTTTAAAATCCCATCTGATGTTTACTTGAACCAATTAGCCATAGATTTCACTAGCAGCTTACTGCCACAATTAGAAAATATGTGATGGAGGTCAGTCACCCATAGAACATTAAAGAGGATGCTTATATATTACCAGAACTTGATGTCACATGTATGCTTGCACTATTGTTTTTAAGATTAGAATTTCTATGGTATCAGTGTTAATATTTTTGGTGGAAAGAGATTTGTTAGTTCATTTATTCATGTCTGTAAAGTTTTGACTGTATATATAACATGTAAAAAGTATCTATGATATGTAATTGATATGAATGTGTAGGTTGAATACCTGTCTTGAAAAAGTCAAGAATTGTTTGATGTGTTTAGTTGTATGTAGTATGAAATCATGCTGGGAAGAAACCCATAATTATACTACAGTATGCTTACATAGAAAAGGAGTATTCAGGCTGCCAGCATAGGCCCTCCCCTGTTCACCCACACTATCTCACGCCAACATAGAGTAAGGCATTCTAATTTAGAGCTTAAGGTTTCAATCATGTTTATCAAATGTTTTATACAATTTATATTTGCGTATATTTCAAGCAAATGACATTGAGACCTGCGATAGGCATACAAAACACTCTTTTAAAGCAACATCAAAAAATTGCTAGAAAAATGTAGAGAAATACTTTCAGAATATCTGAGTAATGGATGAAGAGAATGAACTATTTACATCTTTTGAATGCTGACATTATACATAAGTTTATGGAACGTATTATAGGATAAAAAGTTGGAGATGGAACCCCATGAATGTAGAACTTTCTTCCCATGCTGTTTAAATGATTAGTTACAAATAGGTAATGATTACACATACAGACACACACAAAATCTGTATTGTACATCTGTCACCTTGACTATGTAGATGCACCTTACTCATGTGCTTGTTCAAAGCATAATTACATGCTATTTTATGACTTGTTGATTAGTTACTATTATGATCTTCCAGTTCTGTATTCTTTAAACTATTTTCAGCAGAATAGGTGCCAAATTCAATAAACTGTTCGTTATGACTATTATTATCATTATAACTAACACACACATACATGTCACGCATGCAGAGACCACCTGGGATCATACCCGCATAGGTTCAGATTATAGCTATTCATTCACCCCAAGGAGCTGGACAGAATGGTTACCTAGCATAAGTTAGTGTATGTGTGTGTGCATACAGAGGAGTAAGACATGTACATATATGCAAGGTTAAGAGATTGGGCAACATGAGTGCAAAACACTCCCCCAGTAACACACAAATTGTAATTACAAATAATATATCAATGAATAGATGCTTTAATAAATGAATAAAGGGTTTATTGAATTCAAGCAGCAATTCCACTGAAGATTGTGGTTTAGGTATTACACGATTGGGGGGGGGGGGTCATAACAGTACTAGTTAATTATTAATTAAACTAATCATTTATTAATTAACTAGTACTGTTATGACCCCCCCCCCCCCAATCGTGTAATACCTAAACCACAATCTTCAGTGGAATTGCTGCTTGAATTCAATAAACCATTCTTTATTCATTTATTAAATCATCTATTCATTGATATATTATTTGTAATTAAGATCAAGGTAGAGCTGGATACTTCTATGCTTTGGATAAGCACATTAGTGAATTCTATCTCCATAGTACAGGAAGGTTTACAGAGCAAGTTGTCTTTTTTATGAATTATACATTTAGTGGTAATTCGTTGAACATTACTTGATGTAAAGTTACATAGTAGTTGTATTGCATTAGTATTATGATGACATACATTATATATTTAATGGTGAACATTAATTGATGTAAAGTTACATACTTGTTGAATTGCAGTAATACTATGTTATGTATTATGTATTTAATGGTGAACATTAAGTGATGAATGTTTTCACTTTGGTTGTGTTATAGTAGTATATTAGTTGACATACACATCTATGGGAAAACTAAACTATTTGCTTGCTTAGCTGTGCATTTTTTGTGGATTGCACAATTCTGGTATCTATACGAGCACTAGTTGGTACAAGATTGTTGTGACAGATGTTGGTCAAGTGATTATCCCTCTTACCCTCGAGGAAGTTTATGGAGTGGCTGTGGTCATCTGGCTCACAAACAGTAATCACACACACACACACACACACTAAAGAAAGTAAGAGAGTGAGGGGAGACTTGACTACAGCCTTGGAGTTTCTAAATTAGTTTTATGTTATCAGCAAACAGTTCTTTGAAAAAGTGAGTAAAGAACAGTGAGAGGTCATAGCAAGAAACAGAAAGGGTTAGAAAATGTGTAAAGAAAAATATTTAATGTATCAGTTATGGATAAATGGAAGAAGCTTAGTCATGAAACTGTGAATACAGACAGTAAACAGAAGGTAAAAAAGCTTTATGATGATACATTTCAAGAGATCGGACCCCCATGAGTGTAAAACTCACCCCATATTGCATTTATGAGATATCAGTGATTTGTTGAACAGTCATACTGTTATCGTACTGAAGAGAAATGTTACACTAGTAAAGACAGGTAAACTGTAAATTAAATGTATCTAAGCAAGAAAAAGATAATGGGATAGTGTCTTTTGAATGTTGTTAATTGTTTATGCCTAGATTTTGCAGGATCACATGATACTCTCAGGTGAATATTTTTGAGTAGTGTTCAGTGCTGTGATTCAAGGATTGTAAGTGCTGAGCTGTTTAGAAGAGGAAGAATTAAACAGTGCATTTATACCAATAAGAATCAAGAAAATTGCTGAGTGTATACTCAAAAACAATTTGATGAGGCTACTAAATGTTACATTCCACTATTGTGTGGTATGAAAGCAGTATTAGGCTACAACAAAAAATTGGATATGATTTCGTTGTAAGTTTATCAGAGTGGATTTATTGGTATAAATTTATATTCATTATGCAGTTGAAAACATATAAAAAACCAAATAAAGGAAAAGTAAGAGAGACTATAGAATTATAATGGTCGAATGGTCTGAGATGAAGCTTGTTATAACAGATAGATATGCAAATGTAGGTGTAATGTGATGGAAGAACAAGCCCTTCGGGATTATGGGCTGTGATGAGAAATAATGACTTTGTGTGTGTGTGAGGAAGTGTTGGTAATAGTTGGTAGGCAGCCACTGACCAGGTAGATATATTACCGGTACTATGTGCTTGGGTATCAGGAGGATTAGTAATGGTGACATAGTGGGCCAGCACTTCAGCTGTCTTTTTGTACTCCAGTGACCCAGGAAGATGTCTTTTCTTTCTGCCTCACCCCCACATGGACTGCTAGCATTCTGTCCATAAACATTCAATCTCTCATTGTTACACATAATACACAACTCATTCCTCACATAACTCTAGATTTTCATGTGGCATATGCTGTGCACTAGTCCTTCCTTTTGGCAAAATGGTAGTAGCAGTAAATAGCAGTAGTAGGTAGGAAAATTAGACAGGAGCATTAGGTAGAAGTAGTAGGTAGGAATATTAAGGTTGGAACATTCGGTAGAAGTAGTCATATGAAACTTTAGGTAGGAGCCTCTGGAAATACTGCGCTGGAGTTGCCTTCTGGCAGTGGCCTGTTAAGCATGAGGAACTATAAGACTAACATCTGAATCACAAAATATCAGTATCAGAGGGTACAGATAGGCTACAGAATTAATTAAGAATTAAATGACTAGAAAGGTTGAAGGGAGATACTAGGATGTTTATAGAAAGCTGTGAGTAGTAAATTCTTGGAAAATATTTTGTTTATTATGATGGTATTAAACCTGAAGGGGAAGTTATTAGATAAGTTAAAAGATGCAGATGAATGATGAACTGATGGAGATAGCAAGCAACAGAATCCAAATGAGCTTTCTCTGAATAAAGAGTAGAGCTAGAAAGATTTTTGGCCTACAAGTGGAAAATAACGAATCCAGAAATGATATACTCATTAAGGAAGATCAGAGGAATGTGGGAACACTGTGTTAGAAGTTCTGTGCACAGTGAAGAGAAATAGAAAAAGCAAAAAAGTTAGAGGATACCTTAGGAGAGACATGGGATGTCCACAGAGAGTCAGATTTACAATAGAGAGTTGCAAAAATAGGCTTACAAACTAATAAGCAGTGAGAAGTTCAACTGGGTGGTTATAGAAATGGACATAGCAGATGAGAGATTGTTTATAGAAATGGACATAGCAGATGAGAGGTTGTATTATGGAAATGGACATAGTAGATGAGAGATTGTTTATAGAAATAGACATAACAGATAGGAGATGATGGATGTTATAGAGCTAATATAGAGAGCAGAAAATTTGAACAAGACGGGAATCAGAAAGAGCTCCTACCAGTATTAGAGAAAGAGGAAGAAACAACAGCGCAGACTCTAAGAAAAATCATGTTCATTATTGCTGATTAATTGATGAGACAGTGGCAACTTGAATGTAAAGATGGTTTTAATAACAATAAGCAAGAAATGGGTATACTTGAGACAGATCTCAGCAAGTTACAATATATGTAGAGCTTTCATTGCAGGATTCCAGTCATAAGGAGAGTGGACAGTGGATGGGTGGAAGGAATAGTCAGGATGCTGAAAGACTAGACAATTTGATCTGCACATGTGCATAATACTTGGAGATTCGAGGTTCTGCAATATCCCAGCATGTCAGGGAATTCATTAAAGTCATATTTATATTGGCGCCATCAGGACTGGATCTAGTCTGTGTTTTGTTGAAACTGAGCTTCACTTGGTAAAAGTGGTTTTATAGTACTTGAGGTGACATAACATAAGAAGATAGGTCTAAGGATGAGCCAACCCAGATGTGGAGAGAGAGGAAAGGGAATGAAACTATTAAGAACTGAACACATACTGTAAGGAGAGATTAGGAGGCAAAACTCCATGGTTTGAGGGTTGAGAATTGTTGAGCTGATTATGCAAAATCTATAACAAAGGAGTGAGATTGGTACCTTTAGAGTGGAAGTGAGAGAAAGGGATAGAAAAAAGGAGAAAAGAAAGGTTTAATAGGTTTAGATGTGCAAGGAAATGCAGACAAATAGGGCAGAAAAGGAATAAGAAGTACAGAAGTCAGGCACCATTAAAAAGGTGCAATGTCAAGAATGACTATATTAAGAAGAGAGGAAAAAAGAAAAGGAACAATATGAATGTTTATGAGAATCACCAAAAGCTGTTACATAGATTCATAAGAGACAAACAGTTAAATGAAAGAATCCGGAAGTAAAAGATGTAGACATAGGTGAGATGATATGTTAAGTATATTTTCAGAATATTGGTGTCTTTGAAAACTCAGAGCATCCAGTACTACTAGACTGAGTGAGGGATACACAGGCAATATTTATATGGCATTGTGAAAGTAATAATGCTCTTTAACCAGATAGCATCTCGAAGGCTGTTGCTTCAGCAGCATGCTCATTGCACTTGAGAAAACATATACAGCTGCCAGAGAAGGCCCATTGGATTGAAATGAGAATGATTCTATAATTGAGTCATTGATCTGGAGGAAGGATGATTCCATAATTTAAGTCATTGATCTGGAGGAAGGAGGCTTTTCTGATGTTACCATATACCAGTTCTTTGAGATCTGAATTGACTCCTAAACCAGAGTACTTTACTGGACACAATTCAAGAAAAAAGAAGGTGTCAAGAAAGACATGAAACAACAGATCTTTAGCAACAAAGTAATAGAAATGAGGAATAAGCAAAACAAAGATGAAACTAATGCGGATAACAGTGATTTATTCAAATGTCTGCTATAGAAATATAAGGTCAAGAGATTAATCCTCATGTGTGTGAAGCTTGCTCCCCACATGCACAAATAGATTATCAAAATAGATTAATGCACACACCACAGTCTTGTACTTCTACACTATATGCTAACACATTTCATCACTAATATAGACTCGTATATCACTACACCTTTCTGATCCTTACTGACTTCAGAATACCACTACTCACTTCTTGCCCTTACTGAGTTCAAATTCAGATCCATCCTTTTAGATACCAACCTCCCTCCTCCCCTCCCCTCCCCACCCCACTGTCCCTTCTCCTCATGCATGCAGGTTTACAATAACCTTACCTTCTTACAGTAACCTTACATTCACACACACCTTTGCTACCATATGCATACTTCTAAACACTTCTCACTTACACAAAAATTCTCTCTACATCTTGTTCATGTTTGTTGATTGGCTCCCTGTGAGTAGATGAAAAAAAGAATGTAAATTAAACTGGTTTGAGTCGGATTTCCTCATGTAGGAAAAAAGAGGGACTTTACCTGTTCTGCAGGGGATATACTGCATGCTGCTGGAGATCCTGATTAGCAGATAGCTCCTGAGTTGATTCACAAACGGATACACTTTTCTCTATTCTGAATGTCACTCATTTCTTTGATGATACTTGCTGTTGTTAATATCAAGAGTACGTAGAGCTTTATTATATTGTAAGTTTTTATAATCTGGTTGTCCCACCACATGGCAACAGTTTAAGATGAGGTGCAGGCCTTGGTTTTTACATGATGAATTTTCCCATTTTTAGTGATTTATCTTTCACTTTCTTTTCTTTTTGTTAATGATATTCCAGTTTATTAGATTTCTTATTGATGTTGAATGTAAATCCTGTAAGAATAGTTTGATATTGAAATATTTCAATATGCCCTAAATTGTTCACTGGCAACTGGGCTAGGGCCTTGGGTGTTAGCGTGGTAGACTTGAAGATGTTGCAGCCAGTACCTGTGAGGCAGGTGTAGGTGCTACACACTCCACATGCCTGGGCTTACTCTTGTTTACCGAAACTCTTGTGCGGTGCACTGTCTGGCATAGGCTACATCAAGATACTGCAGTTCCTGACTGCCTGATCATTAAGTTCTCTTTTTGAAGTTGACTGATCATTTTGAAATTACATTTTCATAGCCTGGTTTTTATGCAGAGGCTTCAGAATCTGAGTAATTAGTTAAATATTGTTTTCAAATTATACTTTTGAATTTCAAAAAGTGTAGTTAACAGAGTGAAACTGAAATACATTTTTTGAATGTTAACTATTCAAACCTGAGTTAGTCTTGTTTTTACTGAGTGTTAACACATTGACGGAGAAAAAATTTAGATACATTGAGTGTAATCAACTTAGAAGAGGTTGAGAAACTCAGTTTAGTGCTCTGGCAAAATGGTTATAGCAAAGGAGAACAACTCAGATGAGCGGATGGAGGGTACTGAGGACAGTGAACCAATGTTAAGTAAAGCGCTTGAGGCCCAGGGAGTGACGCTTAAATCAGAGGAGCTCGAAGTTATTGTGGAAGATCCTGGAAGTGCAGCTCCAATCATAACAACAAAAGTTAGAATAAAGGTAAAACTTTTTGTCCTTTGATTTATAAGTTTATGCATTTTCTTACAAGGAAGACCAATACAAGATGGTAATTATATTTATGTGTGAGGCATTTTACTTTGTATTTGAATATCAGGGGTGACATGGAAGTATTTACTGTCAGTGAAATTTAATAAACTTCATGACAATGTTTTTTCATAACGTGAGTGAGTGTGCCAAATAGGCACATTGGAATTGTAATAGCTTCAGCTGCAGGATTTAACAGTATTCAGCAATATTTTAAGCTGTATTTTAAAGCGAACCACTTCTTTTGAAGTGGGAATGTAAAACATTTTTGTTATTTGGCACCAGACTGCCTCAACAAGATAGTTTCAGGATGATGTGCCAAATTGGCATTGTTAATAAAAAAAAAAGTGGGGAAGGATTGTTTTATACAGTTTTAAAATGCCATGTATGGGAAAATTTTTACAAGACTGAATTTTTTATCTTACTAAGTGACTCAATTTCTATAATTGAAATTTTATTGATGGTAGAAGTGAAAGATTTTTTTTAGTAACCATTGTAATGAAATGTCAGCTTGTGTTTATGACCATCATTTTCTTTGGATGTACTTTAAAAATGTATAAAAGGATTTAAAAGAGAGGTGTCTTCTGTGAACGTGTAGAAACAGTAGGTCTCTTTTTGAAAAGCTCATATAGTAACTTACTTTCAGTACATTTCAATACTTTGAGCATCAAGTTATTTTTTTTTACAAGAAACTGGGTTATTTGGAACAAATTTTAGAGTATTCATATTCAGCAGCTAATGTAAAACTTAGAGTGATAAAGGTTTTGTTAGGTAATATCTTAAAAACTGTCTGTGATAGGGTATTCTACACAATGACATTTGGTGTGTGAGAGTGCACCAATGTGGAGGCCAGTTCTCTCAAGGTAAGCCTCCCATGATAAAGGTTGGCAGTTGGTGTCCAAATGCACCTTAATAGTAGTGGTTACTTATCTTCTTTCTTCTCCCTTTTTCATGTCCATTTCTTTTGTGATGTTGATTATAGATAATCAATACCTTCATCAGCTTATTGTTATTAATGATTTATTATTGATATCTTTATGTGTATTGACGTCATTGTGTTTTTCATTTTTTTTTATTATTATTTTTATCACATCATCATAAAAATCATTACGGTCATCTTTGCCATTATTGTCACCACTGCCATCACCACCACCATTTGATCGACCTTTGGAATTATATGAATGACACTAAATATACCTGTCCGCCATACTGTATTTGCCCATCAGTGTCTGTCACTGACCCTTCATTGATAATCTTTGGATGTAGATCAGCTAGGGTAATTTTATCTTGTTTCTTCTGACATATTTATCTTGACAATCATAAGATGATTTTTGTTCGAAACTAAAGGTAGAGCAAACGTTTTGTGTTTGTGTAGGTGTTTCTTTGTCTAGTTATCCAGAGTGCCTTGTTAAAGTTTGGAATCTTAATGGCTCAATACCTAACTGCACCTTGTCAGAGCAGTTTGAGAATTCTTAGGCTTCTTGAACAATTACTTTGGGATGGAGGGAAACACCAGGTGTACTTCTTTCATACAAGAAAATGATGTATTAGCTTATAAGTGGTATCTTCCTCTGTTGCACATGCAAAAATTACCTTTAGTATCATGGTTGTTTTTAATGATGCATAGCCAATACTTTCACTTGTGCATAACAGTAGAAGAGTGGTACGCTTTGATAGTTATCCTGTAAGCAGGAAGTGTTTACATAACCATCTGAAGGTCAGAAAAGGTGTTGTAAAGGACAAATTTTGAGTCCAACAGTATGAATGTTTGCTTTCATGATTGGTTTGAGTTAACTGTAGATGTTCCAGGAACTTGTAACATTTAAATGGGGATTGATTAGAGCTGTAGATGTTCCAGGAACTTTTAAAGTTTACATGGTGATTGATTAGAGACAAAAGTTAGAGTAACTTATGATTGCCAGTTACCATAATCCCTTGTGTGGGAAGATTTCTATTAAGAGCTTTGTTGTTACCAGGAAGGGCATCTATCATAGGAAGCAGTTGGTGGTGTTTTAATTCTTCAGTTATGGTTTCTTGACACTTCCTGAATAACTGTTCCCCATATTTTGGTAAAGGGGACAATATTTAGGTTTCTTTTTGTAGTTTGTCCACGACTCTTCCACTCATTCGTTACCTTTATGTCTTTAAGACATTTTGAAATACTGAAGTGAAACTCATTAGGTTTGTACATTTTTATGAAAGCATCAAGTTTAAGTCATAGTGTAAAATTTCAAGCCTTTTATTTTCCTCTTTGCTTGTACAGGATCGCAGGTTTGTGTCTAAACCAAATGTCATGTTGTATGTCTCAGGTAAATCCCTTCTGGAGGTTTTTGAGTTTCCTTTTTTGGGGGGAGAAGAGAATCATATGTATTTAGTCTCTTTCCACTTTGCCTATCAGCACTACCATGCCACTTTGTTGCCACCCTTACCACTGCATTACTATTACCATCTCCTCGTACACCACCATCATCGTAACTATTACCTACTCCTTCTCCAGGGTTCCACTTTAGCTCTTGTTTATATTGTTTATCAGATAGACCGCTTGTAGAGCATTCCATGTTTATATAATGGCAGTTATTTGGGCTTGATAACTAATGGCAATATGAGATTTCATTATTCTCCTACACCAACATCTCTTCCTTACCCCCTGTAGTGAAAGCTCACAGGGCTTCACTTCAGATCCATCTCAGTTCTTATCTGGACGAATTGTCCTTCATGAGTTTAAGGGGTTATAATTCTCTTCATCTCAGAGATTTTGTCTCTGTAATATACTTGCAAATTCTTGACCATGTCATGATGTAATGTACATTTGTCTTTGTGTCTTTTTGTTAGTTTTTCAGTTTCTTAACATCATCTTTCACTGTATGATTTGAGATTGATAGATTTTTTGTGTTTGTTTGTGTGTAGTTGTGCTAATGACAGAACACAGATCATATCTTATTTTGATAATGGATTTTTGACTGTGTTTGACTTCAGTTACTTGCAGATGTTTTCTGTTCTATTAGTAGGGCTGCTTTTTCTCTCTCGTAATTGAAAATTCTTTCACTCACTATATCTAAATCTTTGGTTCGTATGCTCAGATATTCAAATTCCATATAGATGGAATGAGTATTGAATACATGATGACAATTAATGATTACAAAACCAGATAATTGTTGGAAGATATTTTGATTTTTTTGCTGGTTCTTGTACAAACGAAATTAGTTTATTGGTTATTATTGGGCGTGACGTTCATTGTCACAGTTTTGTACATATTTTGTCATCTTATTATCTCTCTGTACTCACTTGCTTTACTTTTAGTAATTGTTTCTGAAGTGAATGGTCATTCAGAGTTTGTTGCTGTAAGTTTGTCATTAGATAATTGTATGTAGCCAGCTTCAGACTATTTACATACACCACATATGGTAGGTACCTGTGCTACCATCATGTGGAATTTACTCTAGCGTAGTTATGATTCTTATACAGTCTAATAAAGTATGAATGAGAGAAGACTACTAAATGTTAGTCATTGATTATGCACACAACAAAATCATTTCTGGAGCATTTGTATTTATAAGTTTGTTTTGTGGCATAACATTTGTAGTCGTCTGTGGAAATTTGAAGTGGAAAAGGCAGAGGTTTCTCCTGCCATATTGAAGGGTTTCCTTATACTCATAATCAGATTACATGGCAATACCCTCGCTGGAGATGTCCAACTACTTAATTATTATTCATAAAGGGAAAGACACACAAATATGCAAGTAATTAATTTTGTTTTCGACCTACATTGTTGAAACTTATTGGTTCCCTAATAAAATACTAAGTAGTTTGATGGCATGCAAAGACCTAAGGATATTGGAAGTCGGTAGAGCTAACATGACTGCCATGTACTTGTAGTCATTCTTTTTGTAATTTTGTCTTTTGATTTCTGATTGAGTTAATTATTGTATGTAAGGGCATATCAGAAGCAGTTGCTTTATTTTATTTTTCCAAGAAAAATCCTGGATTGTCTTAAAGCTGCAAAAGACGTACATATTCTTAGTATTTCACTGCCCTTCATAGTATCATTCAGTGTTTGAAAAAGGGAAACCTATATGGAGGGTTGGAATTTCACTCAAAAACTCATCATGTCATTCACACAAATGTAGCTCTGCAACATGGGCTTATAATTGAGGATTTACCTCATATGAAGACAGATAGTAACACCAGTTAGAAGTCCTTTGTAATAGTTGTGAAAAGCAACGATGTCACCAAAAGGATTTAAATATACTTCCTGAATACATTCATATACATACATATATGAGAGTTGGGGTGAGAGACTATCAGTAAATATTAGGGAGAATAAAAAGATGTTCTGGAAGGAGGTAAATAGGGTGCGTAAGACAAGGGAGCAAATGGGAACTTCAGTGAAGGGCGTAAATGGGGAGGTGATAACAAGTAGTGGTGATGTGAGAAGGAGATGGAATGAGTATTTTGAAGGTTTGTTGAATGTGTCTGATGACAGAGTAGCAGATATAGGGTGTTTGGGTCGAGGTGGTGTGCAAAGTGAGAGGGTTAGGGAAAATGATTTGGTAAACAGAGAAGAGGTAGTAAAAGCTTTGCGGAAGATGAAAGCCGGCAAGGCAGCAGGTTTGGATGGTATTGCAGTGGAATTTATTAAAAAAGGGGGTGACTGTATTGTTGACTGGTTGGTAAGGTTATTTAATGTATGTATGACTCATGGTGAGGTGCCTGAGGATTGGCGGAATGCGTGCATAGTGCCATTGTACAAAGGCAAAGGGGATAAGAGTGAGTGCTCAAATTACAGAGGTATAAGTTTGTTGAGTATTCCTGGTAAATTATATGGGAGGGTATTGATTGAAAGGGTGAAGGCATGTACAGAGCATCAGATTGGGGAAGAGCAGTGTGGTTTCAGAAGTGGTAGAGGATGTGTGGATCAGGTGTTTGCTTTGAAGAATGTATGTGAGAAATACTTAGAAAAGCAAATGGATTTGTATGTAGCATTTATGGATCTGGAGAAGGCATATGATAGAGTTGATAGAGATGCTCTGTGGAAGGTATTAAGAATATATGGTGTGGGAGGCAAGTTGTTAGAAGCAGTGAAAAGTTTTTATCGAGGATGTAAGGCATGTGTACGTGTAGGAAGAGAGGAAAGTGATTGGTTCTCAGTGAATGTAGGTTTGCGGCAGGGGTGTGTGATGTCTCCATGGTTGTTTAATTTGTTTATGGATGGGGTTGTTAGGGAGGTAAATGCAAGAGTCTTGGAAAGAGGGGCAAGTATGAAGTCTGTTGGGGATGAGAGAGCTTGGGAAGTGAGTCAGTTGTTGTTCGCTGATGATACAGCGCTGGTGGCGGATTCATGTGAGAAACTGCAGAAGCTGGTGACTGAGTTTGGTAAAGTGTGTGGAAGAAGAAAGTTAAGAGTAAATGTGAATAAGAGCAAGGTTATTAGGTACAGTAGGGTTGAGGGTCAAGTCAATTGGGAGGTGAGTTTGAATGGTGAAAAACTGGAGGAAGTGAAGTGTTTTAGATATCTAGGAGTGGATCTGTCAGCGGATGGAACCATGGAAGCGGAAGTGGATCATAGGGTGGGGGAGGGGGCGAAAATTTTGGGAGCCTTGAAAAATGTGTGGAAGTCGAGAACATTATCCCGGAAAGCAAAAATGGGTATGTTTGAAGGAATAGTAGTTCCAACAATGTTGTATGGTTGCGAGGCGTGGGCTATGGATAGAGTTGTGCGCAGGAGGATGGATGTGCTGGAAATGAGATGTTTGAGGACAATGTGTGGTGTGAGGTGGTTTGATCGAGTAAGTAACGTAAGGGTAAGAGAGATGTGTGGAAATAAAAAGAGCGTGGTTGAGAGAGCAGAAGAGGGTGTTTTAAAATGGTTTGGGCACATGGAGAGAATGAGTGAGGAAAGATTGACCAAGAGGATATATGTGTCGGAGGTGGAGGGAACGAGGAGAAGAGGGAGACCAAATTGGAGGTGGAAAGATGGAGTGAAAAAGATTTTGTGTGATCGGGGCCTGAACATGCAGGAGGGTGAAAGGAGGGCAAGGAATAGAGTGAATTGGAGCGATGTGGTATACAGGGGTTGACGTGCTGTCAGTGGATTGAATCAAGGCATGTGAAGCGTCCGGGGTAAACCATGGAAAGCTGTGTAGGTATGTATATTTGTGTGTGTGGACGTGTGTATGTACATGTGTATGGGGGGGGTTGGGCCATTTCTTTCGTCTGTTTCCTTGCGCTACCTCGCAAACACGGGAGACAGCGACAAAGTATAAAAAAAAAAAAAAACATATATGAATATGAATACATATATGAATACATTCATATATATACATATATATACATTATCTCGGAAAGCAAAAATGGGTATGTTTGAAGGAATAGTGGTTCCAACAATGTTGTATGGTTGCGAGGCGTGGGCTATGGATAGAGTTGTGCGCAGGAGGATGGATGTGCTGGAAATGAGATGTTTGAGGACAATGTGTGGTGTGAGGTGGTTTGATCGAGTAAGTAACGTAAGGGTAAGAGAGATGTGTGGAAATAAAAAGAGCATGGTTGAGAGAGCAGAAGAGGGTGTTTTGAAATGGTTTGGGCACATGGAGAGAATGAGTGAGGAAAGCTTGACCAAGAGGATATATGTTTCAGAGGTGGAGGGAATGAGGAGAAGAGGGAGACCAAATTGGAGGTGGAAAGATGGAGTGAAAAAGATTTTGTGTGATCGGGGCCTGAACATGCAGGAGGGTGTAAGGAGGGCAAGGAATAGAGTGAATTGGAGCGATGTGGTATACCGGGGTTGACGTGCTGTCAGTGGATTGAATCAAGGCATGTGAAGCGTCTGGGGTAAACCATGGAAGGCTGTGTAGGTATGTATATTTGCGTGTGTGGACGTATGTATATACATGTGTATGGGGGTGGGTTGGGCCATTTCTTTCGTCTGTTTCCTTGCGCTACCTCGCAAACGCGGGAGACAGCGACAAAGCAAAAAAAAAAAAAAAACATACGGAGAATATTTATGTATATCAGTAGAATGCAACATGTACAAGGACATGATTGTGGAATGATAAGAGTTCAGAGTTCAGATTTCGTAAGCATAATGTAATACATTCTGGTAGTGCAGTGCATTATACCATAGCATAGGCCTGTTAGAATTATGATAACTGGCTGGTTTCCAGTACTACATGCCTAAGTACCAGGAGGGTTAGCGATGATTACTTAGTGAGTCTTTTGGCAAAAGGGAAGAACAATATATAGAAGTAGTAGATGGGAACATTTTGGCTGGAGCAATAGGTAGGAGCATTAGGTAGAAGTAGTAGGTAGGGACATTAGGCAGGAGCATTAGGTAGAAGTAGTTGGCAGAAGTAACCATTAGGAACGTTAGGTAGGCGCCTCAGCAAGCACTGCGCTAGAGTTGTCCTCTGCCAGTGGGCTATTAAGAGTGAGAAAATGAAGACTAAGAAGCAGCACTGGAATTTTCTAGTTATGGATATTTTTTTTTTGTCATGGCCACCCACTTGAGGGAGTTCCATGAGGGAACAGGCATCAGAGATGTTATTTAGTTGACAATAGATGTTATAGTTAACGGTGGAAAAAAGGCAGATGCAAACTGCAGAATGCTTTAGTATCATATTAGACATGATCATAGGCTTCTCATGCCTGATTTTATGGTAAACGATGTAATGGCCTTGTAGTTGATATTATTTATTAAATGTTTGTAAGATATGTATATAAATTAGAACTCTAAAGCTTTATTTATAGAAAATTAACAACCTGCAAAAAGATATTAATGGATATTTACTGGACCTACCCTGAGTCCTCTTGGACAGCACATTTCCATGGTTTCCATGTAGATTTAAGAGGACTTTCCCCTATATCATTGTCATACTTGTAGTCTGATTTAGTATCTAATGATTTCTTAGCTTTATCTTTTCCTCTGATTTAGTATCTAATATTTTTTCCAACTTTTTTATTTTTCCTCAAAGGAATGTAAGTATGATACTGAAATGTATAGTAGTAACTAGGTTGAATATGATTTCATGCTTGGGAAAAGTTAGTATGAATATTTCATTTTAACTCCTCATTTGATGTACAATTACTGACTAGACGGGTGCTGTGAAGAGGCCATTACTCACCAAGAGCTAGGCACTGAATACTTTACCCCAGAATAATTGGCAACACCCTCAGATTATAAAGTGTGTAATTTATTTTGAAATTACATATTTAGTTGTGGTACCAGATATCTCAAGACCTCACTTGTTGTTGTCTTAGTGAAGTTGGGTAATGATGTGGGTACATTGTCAGTAATATACATCATTCAAGACTGAAGGTGTGCAAGAAACTCCACAGAGTCCAAGAGAGGAAGATTACATGGACTGAATACATAACAAATTATTTTTGGCACCAGCTTCCATATTGTTTGTTAGAATAGTGCAGTATCATTGTGAGGCAAGTAGTTTGTATAAACCAGATTACTTCGTCTAATCTGGGGGATGGAGCTCATCTGAAGCGTTCAAATAGTGTTGCCCAGGTAACAAACATGTTTTTTTTTTGATTGAATACAGTTAAGAAGACTAAAAGATGAAAAGTACCTGGTTTAAGAATTGAAATTCCTTTTGTCTCTTAGGCAGTGTGCAATAGCATGAAAGGTATATTTCTATGGAATATTCATTTGTCAGACCCATTGTGGAGTTTGTCCAGGTTCCTACTGTAAGTTGATGCAATCATTTTCATTTCTTATTTCTCCCACAACCATTGCATCATCTGCAAGCATGTTTAGTATGAATCTAGACCTTCAGGCAAATCATTTATATACACTAAGAATAGCAGTGTGCCTAAGACCAAGTACTGTGTTACCCCATTTGTAACATCAGTCCATTTCAATGAAATGTTTGTTAAGTCTTCACCTTCTCGTATAAGTTTAAAAGGTTCATGATGCACATCCTCTTGTGGCTGAAACCATGTCTCAGTTAAGAAGTTTCTCCCTTTCAGGTAGTTGTCCATATGTGTTCTGATTATCTTTTCATGTGGTTTACAAACCACACTTGTCAACAAGACATGCTTTTAGTTCAACATGATTTCACAGTCTCCTGTCTTAGATATAGGCATGACATTTCCATTCTTCCGCACCTTTGAAACGATTCTTTCTATGTGTCTAGATGAACAGTATTTCAGGAGGCTTAACAAGTGCCTCCACACATTCTGTCTGCACGTATGGGGAAACTTCATCAAGGCTATGTGCAATATGTAGGTCAAGTTATTTTAATTGCATGATTATACAATTTCAGTTTAACTTAAACTTTCCAAAACTTCGTCTGTGCCCACCTTTATAGCACTGGTGTAGTATCATCCTTCAGTGTGAAAACGCTTTTAAACTTATCATTTATCCCCATACATATTTCCTTGTTTATGTAATTAATTTTTTCTTAGTTGAAATGAATGGTGAGGAAGTGTAACATGTGGGGCCCCATCTTTTGAACATTCTTTATCATACAATTTCTGAAATTTATATATGCAGTGTGCATTCATCATGTCTTCAAACGTTTTATTCCATTCATCCACAACTCATATACAGTGAAAGTACTTCTATACAACTTTTTAACAAGTTTCTTGCTTACTCTTATGCTACATCCTTTGGTTTTCCTGTCACTACATTTGTTAAGGAACTTTCCAGAATCTATGTCATGGATCTGTTTGAAAAATATTTCTCTCATAGATATCTAAGATGTCAGTTACACATGACCTCTCTTAAGATCATGCTTCCTTTCACATAAGTAATTTAACCTCTCTGTTATATAATGTCATCCATTTGCTTTCATATTTGCCAAAACCTAACAGATCACACACATCATTGAGATCTGTCAGTAGTTTAGTGCTTATTCCTGGTTTCCTTTCTTATAGATAGTAATGACATCTGTCACTCCTTTAGCATTTTGCCTCTTTCCAGTGATATCTTGAACAGCATTACAAGAGGTTTGTGTAGTGTCTCTGCCCACATCTTAAGCACATAAGGTGAAATTTCATCTTGAGCCTTGTTTGGGTCAAGACCTTTTTGGTAGGCATGTTAATTTTTTTTTAGATGTCTCAATGCTTTCAAAACCATTTTCTCCCCTTCAGCTCATTTGTGATTAGGCTGTAGTGTCTTTCACAGAGAAAACACTTTTGAACTTGTAATTCATTTTCGATACATCCTTGCAGCATTTTCAACAATTCCTTCCTTTGAATTCCATAGCCTGATTAGCTGCTCTTTTACTGACAATTTATTCCTGATGAGCTTATGAAAAAAGTTTTAGATTATCCCCTGCCTTGTCCACAATATTATTTTTTAGTACCCAATCCTTGCTCTTTTGTATCTAGAAAAGACTGCCTGATGTGTGTCACCTTTATCTGTGCCACTATCCATCTCAAAGCTACTTTGCTTTTTGACAATTTTGATTAAACCATTTTTCCCCTTCATATTTGAGTTTAGTTACCAGTTTTCCTTCTCCTTCATCGTAAATTTCATTTCCCCTCCTGTGTTAACAGAGAAATTGTGTTGGTCTTTCCATGATTATATCTCTTCTTTAGGTTGTTTCTCGCCTCTGCTCTTTTAGCTACCTCATTTAAAACATAGTCAAACTTGGGCATTACGTGATAACATTTTTTCAGTCGGTGTATCCTACTGTATTTTCCATATCCATAGTAACATATGTGAAGAGAAAGGCCAGTAATGATAGGGTATCAGTTCCCCTCATCTTAGTATGTCCATTGACATGTTATAGGAAATCATCCTGTATACATTAAAAGCCTTTGTTTCCATGACTCCTTTTCACTATAAGAATCCAAATTCTTTCAGACTTCTCATTATAATTGAAATATTCCATTATCATTACTTTTATCAGTTTCTTATATCCTTACTAGTTTGTGAGAAGTAAGGTTCTGTAATGATGGTGTATTGTTTCTTCTCATTGTAGTACATCCATTGATATGTTGGTATAGGGAATTTCCTGTTTGCACTCTAAAAACTTGTCTTCATGACTCCCTGTCATCATGAGAATCAAAATTCCTCCAGTCTATATAAGTGAAATGTCCCATTATCAGTACTTTACCATCTTTGAGAAGAGCGTTATACTGCTGCCTCTACCATCCTGTCTGTTCCTTCATTGTTTGTTTACATTTATTCCTAATCATAGCAGTGCTGAGGAGGATTATATGGTATCAACACCACTGTGTCTTGTCTGAATGGGCTACTTTTCACTATTTCCTGAAACTTATGGATGGCTATCATTTGATAAGAGGGTTGAACCCACCCCTCCTCTGCCTTCTCTTTCCCTCCTTGCTGTCATGTACTCCACTGGGCATAGCAGTGAGATCTTATGCATTAAGTTAGCTTTGTTTCCATGACTCTGTCAATATCAGGTAGGTTTTCTGTAATGCAATCCCTAAATTTCAACTCTTTTACATATACTATAAATCCATCAGCATCTATTGACATAACTTTCACTCTGATATTTCCATCATTACTGATCTGTCTGTGGAGCAGGCAGAGACGTTCAATCCTCTTGCTTGTTTGGCATCTCTCATTTATGCCGCCTATCTGTATTCTTTACTTCTCATCTCTCTTCCCATAGTCTGTTATGCTTGATGGATGCTCTACCGAGGTCTGCCTTGTTTTTAAGTTTCTTTGCCTGTCAAAGCATATCCTGGCCAGATGACTCTAAAGAATACATCACCGTAATTGGGCATCTTCTGATGTCTTGCTTGTGTCCAACAGTACCTTTTCCTTTATCTCTGAAATTGCATCTGGCAGTTCCAAAGTATCCATTAATCTTTTAAAGAGCATTTATTCTTTCTTTCCCCTTTCCTCTCTGTCTAGTGTAGGCTTTTCATCTAGTCCAAAAATGATTAAAGATTTTGGTAGTCAACCTTCTGGTTTATTGATCTCTCAAATTTTGTTACCACCAATATTATAGTTGAGCCCAAATGTTTTGTTTCATCAGCTGCATTTCTGGTTTTCTCTGTAATCTGACCATGTCTGCTCTGCATTTTTCTAGACTTATAATCAGCTGGACCATAAATTTTTTTGATTGCTGTGCATGTTATTTTATCTATAGCTTCACTCAATCTGCAGGGTTTCTTTCTTACAGTGTCCCCAGGTTTCTTTTCCACCACATCATTCACCATGTTCTGATTCAGTTGAGCGGCCCCAGAAACTACTAGTGTACTACTCCCCATCCCAGCCCACTTTTTTCAGTAGTTTCTTTAGCTCGTGTTTTGGCAGTTCTTCATTTTCAACAACCCCTAAGACATCAAGAATATCCCTTCTGACTTTTGCCTAATCTTTAATTATTTTAGCTTTATTTCTTTGGTAATGCATCCTCTGATCTTCATCTGAAGCAAATTTTTGTTCGCGTCTTTTACTTTTTTAATTCCTTCAGTTCCTTTTTCATCTCATGACACCTTTAATGATCCTTTATTTGATTCCTGTTTCCTTAAGTCTTCATTTAGTTGTGTTAACTTCTGGTCATACTTTTTAGCAAATTCCCATAACATCAAACATTTATTCTTAGGTGGTTTCTTCATCTCTTTCTCTTGTCTCTTCTCTGTGGTATGTTTGAATCCATATTTTGTAATTACCTATTTGTATTTACTTGTTTGTACAGTATGGAGAAGGAGTTTTACCATGTCCTCAGTCATCCAATTTCATTCATCTACCACCCTGATACTATAAAGGTACTTCTTTATATCTGTTTTAACAAGTTTTGTGTATACCTCTGGATTTTCTATCCGTACATCTCTCTAGAACTGTTTATTGTCTGCATCATTGATCAGTCTTAAAATCTTAAAGGCTCCATTCAGGTCACCCTGCCCTCTTCTCTCTTCCAGGATGGACAGATTTAAAGCTTTTAGCCTTTCCTTCTGACTTGGGTATCTTAATTGTGGTACCAATTCTGTTGCTCTCTCCTGGTTTTTCTCAGTTAGCTGTTTGTGTTTTTTAAAGTGTGGTGACCAAAGTTGAGTAGCATATTCTAGTTTTGGCATTATGTATGATGTGAATAGCTTGATGAGTACTTCCTTATCCATGAACTTATATGCAGTACTGATTTTTGATAGCAGATAGTTGGTCTCTAACTATTCCCCTAAGATGGAAGTCTTATGACAGGTTAGGGATAATGTTGACTCCCAAATCTTTCTCACATACAGCTTCCTGCAAGATGAAAATCATATCAAAGCCTTCTTTCATTGTGACCATCCTTATTACCTTATCTTTACTGGGGTTGAAGTGTTGAAGTTTATCAGCCTTGAATTAGATCACCTTACCTTTGGAGTTTGTCAAGGTCCCCTTGTAAGTAAATGCAGTCCTCCATGTTTTTCACTTTCCACATGACCTTTGGATCATCTGCAAAAAGACATGGGTGTATTAATCTCTGGTAACCAAAAGCCAAGTAAGCTTTGGACAGAAGCATTGAAAAGAGCAAGCAGAATTCTTGGATTCACAGGTAGGGCCTTCGAATTTAAGTGCAAGTCAATGACTTATGGTTCCCCATCTTGAATTTTGCGTTCGGTATTGGTTACCCTACCTAAAAAAAATGACATATACAGAATGGAGAGAATGCAGTGTTGAGCTACCAAGATGATTCCCTGGCTGAGAAACTAATCGTATGAGAGCCAATGAACCGAATCTTTTTAGCTTAGTGAAGAAAAGCTTAATAGGTGATTTAATTCAAGTATTCAAAATTATCAAAGGATTTGATAATCTTGATCTATCAATTTGCTTAAGGCTTGATTCATCCGATTTCACTTTTAGTAATGGATACAAACTTGTGGGTGAATGTTTACCCCAAATGAGGTGAAGTACTTTTTCTTCAACAGGATTTTAGATAAGTGGAATGATGTGCTTAAGAACAGTCTTGATAGGTATTTTACTTCAAGACCGCAACAACGTTATTTGCACCACTGTATCTCTGCATTCCATCTAACGTTTACCATACTATTCTGTAAATTTCCAATATCTACCACTCTCGCAGGCAACCTTGAAAGGACCCAGTGGTCTGTTGCTGTTTGAATCCCTTTGTATTCCTTTGTTAGCTGGGGTCGACACCTTCAGGCTGGTCAGTTATATATATAAAGAAGGGCGTATGTGTTCGTGTGTGCGGGTGTAAACACATCACTTTTTATAAGAATACAAAAATACATCACTTTTTATAAGAATACTAAGGTATTGCCGTTAAGTTTTATTGGTTATGATTTTTTTTATTTTTTTTTTTTTTTTTTTTTTTTTAAGACACTGGGTACATTGCTTTCTAGTTACTTGTCTACCACTCTGAGAATATCAAGAAAAGCATATTGGGGTAACTGAGGTATGATTTCAGCCATACACTCAGAGCCTTACATTTCAGGGTCGTATTGAGGAGGGGGATGGGCTATTTGAGGGGCATTCCACATCGTCAGGATCAGATGATGACCAGGGATTATCCCTTCTCCAGAGAGGGGCAGAATTGCGAGGGGATGAAGAAAGCAGCCTGGCCATTCTCATGCAAGTTATGCTACCATTCCTAGTAGCAGGTCTGGGCATGGTGGGAGCAGGACTGGTACTTGACCTTGTTCAGGTAATGACCTTTTGCTGTTATTGTTGATTTTGTTTTTGGTTCGAATAAGTTTACCGGCAGATATGGGTGTAATTTGCTGTTAGTTTATGTCTTTGTGTAGCCTTTTAGGAACTACTTATACTGTAGCTTATCATCATTTTTATTCTAAAGTTACTTTTATCATAATTTTGAGTATATACTTTTTTAAAAGGCAGTCTTTGTGTTTGTCTTAACATCATGTGTGCATCCTTTTTCTTTCTGGTAAACATGATTGTAAAAAGAAATTAAGTTATATGTCAATGGTAGCCCAGACTGTCAGCAGTTTATAACTATTTCTACAATATTTAGATTTTTTCTCAAATAGTTTATCATATACTCATTAAAATTGTGTTACATTTATATTGTTTCTTTATAGCACTGGGATGTCTTTCAAGATGTAAGTGAACTTTTCATCATGGTACCTGCACTCCTAGGCCTGAAAGGAAATTTAGAGATGACTTTAGCTTCACGTCTCTCCACACATGCCAACTTGGGTCATCTTGACAACAAAGAAGAGTGCCTTTCAATGATTGTTGGAAACATGGCACTTATTCAGGTTGGTAGTTTAAAGTATTGTATCAGATTGTAAAGAAAGATATACAGAGAGTAGAAACAGCAAACATAATGTCATTTGATTTTATTCGAATTTAATATGTCTGTATGTAAATGCTACATAAGATTTATTGATTTTTAATGTAGCATGATAACTTCAATTTAATTTCAAGATTTATCAGGTTTGATGCATTGCTTTCTTATTATGATATGTTGCACATATTCCCTGTAAGTGAAAATGTACATTGAATCTTTTTAAAAGGTGTGACTCGCAATAGCTTAATAAAAAAAATGTGTTGTGTTGGTATCTTTGGCTCATATGTCCTGCCACATCACTTCTCATTTAGATTAGAAAAGGATTAGTAAGTTACTGTATCTCTGATATCATAATTAAAGATGCTCAGGATTCATCTAATGTCAAAGTTATTGGTAAAAGTAATGAAGGATAGCAATTGTTTACAGTTTTACTCGTTGTTAATGGCTTTTCTGAGAAGACAATCCATAAAACCTAAAGACCCTCAGGCACGTTTACTGTCAACTGAGCTGGATGTAAGTAATTTTGACAGAAGAGTGACACACCTCACCCATACTTCGATGAATGAAGTTAGTAGAAGACAATGTACTCATGGTTTTGAAAAGTGAAAAATTATTATTGGCCAGAGACAGAGCCATGTAAGAATCAGAAATGACCACTTGCTTACAAGAAGTTAGATTTCATTTTACCCCCATTTTATTTGAGAGGGGTAGTTCATGAGAATTTCCTCCCTTTTCTGAACTCCACTGGCGTTTAGAATTAGAATGATGCTAATTACTTAAAGCTCAGTAGTCAGTCAACGACAGCCAGGGCACCAGGAAGATGCATCTATCAACTGATGTGGGAGTCAAAACTTTTTTTTATTTTTTGTGAGTGTTTGTGTGCTTCAGGCCAAAAGAAATTTTTCTGAGAATGAAAGAAGGGAGTGAAGGAAAGGGGAGATGATAAAAAAATTTCATAGGGAGGGTTCTACTTCTGGTAGCAAATGAGTTTTAATCTCCAAAACCTGTATTTCTCACGAATCGTCAAAATCCCATGAGAATCTGAGAGCATACCCACATGAAGGAAGGTAAACTTGGAGAAAAATATGAAAAACCAAAGAAAATTATAAAAAAAAAAAGCATACCTTAGATAATGTCTGGAACTTCTGTTTGACAGTATCATATTTTGAAGGCAGCAGACCCAAGTGCTACATCAGATAGGACAACAAAACACCTATCTGGTCTAACATCAGAGCAATATTTTGGCAGTCCCTGAACTCCCTGTAGCCCACTGATTTTGTTTAGTGAGAGTTGATAAAAAGAATAGAAATCACCTTTCCAATTTCATGGCTTTAGTATGCTGTTTGGTTTGAGCAAGTGTACTGGCCAGTGATTTTTGCTGATAAGGATATCAAAGGTTTTGGCAAAAAGAATGAAAGGTCTGCATTACTTAAGGTAAATCAGACATTCCAGGATGGACCTCCCCATCCATAAAGAATGACAATATGATGTTGTTTTGGCTCCCGACTTGCCCTTATATGAGCTCTGTATGCACCCAGATAAAGAGTTGGATGTATGTTGTACGTTGTACATTCATCCAAGATTATTCCAGAGTAAATCATACTTATGTTATTGCAGATTTGAGTAGCATTCATCCTTACAAGCTATAAGGCCTAATCCCAAAGGCTTATCTTCACTCTACTTGTTGATTAGCTAAGAATGGGACTAAAGATCATACCAACTCTTGAACACTTTTCCCAGTAGAATACAGACTATTGGGTGTATGATATTATACAGGAAGTAGAAAAACAAAACAAATAATAAGATTGTGATACCTTTAACAATGTAGCATCTGGTTATCAGCTATCTCCTTTCTCCTCCTCTCATGTATCTATGGCTTGTGGTGTGGGTTTCAAGATCCATTATTATTAGAAATTATTTTTGTATTATGAAAGAATATTGTATCACTGTTTGTGAGACAGGAGTGCAAATAGAAGGGCTGTGGAATGTGTCCTTGTTATACTTTATGGAAAGTTAGCACCACATAGATTGATTTCTCTTGGCCTTTTCATAGAACACATCCAACATGCAAAGTGTGGAGGGGTGCATTGATTAACTTTCATGATGAAACTTGATCTGAACTTCTTTATTACAAATATAATCTGCGCTGTGTTGCATGTCTGTTATCATTTGAATCAAAATTTGAAAAGTGATTAAAAAGAAATAGCTTATAATAGTAGTTACTTGCATGATTCATTAGAGAGATTTTTCATCTCCCACTGGACACCTCTTTTACTTAAGGACACTTTATGATCATCACTTCTGCCTGACGTTTTGATATGTTTACCACTTCAGCTAACTCTGAATAGTTGTATGGGTCATTGAATTCAGTACAGAAAAAATTTCAACAACTTTATTTTATATTTAACCCCATGTCTTGCGTTCTGTGATTAGAATTCCTTACTTTATTGATGGATGATATGATGTCATTGGCTAAGCCTGTAATACTGTTTTGCTCTTTGGACACAGTTGACTTACATCATAGAGTTAAGACTTAGATTGTTTCCAAAATATTGGGAAAAAAGTTTCCACTCAGGCTCAGCAAGATTTTTCCAAAACATGGGGGTAGAAAATTTCCCCACAAGCTCAGCATGCTTCCTTAGAAACAGCTAGATTACAGTCAGTATTTGGATTACAATTTTGCTAGTGTTTGTGCCTTTACCACTGAGCACAGGGAGGTTATAAATTGATTGCCATTAAAGTTTAGGTTCTAACTGACTTGACTGCTCATCACAGAAGTTAAAGTGAAATATTTCAACTCATGCTGAAGGTCATTGATTGGGAAATATCCTTACAGGTACCTTTAGAAGTTAAGTTTTCTTCCTTTTTCCTTTTCAGGATAATGCACCATAGAATTGATGATAAGAGATTACAGGAAGATAAAGTGAGTGAGCAGATAAAGAGTAGGCATAGAAATTTTGTTAGGTGACACTGTTACAACTTATCCTCATTTGTAACATATCTTATACTGCACCAGTTATTATAGTTTTTGTACATTTCTTAAATTTGTTTAATCTTTAAACATGCAGTGATTTTCATAACTTTGTCTTTGTTTGTGATGTTTCTCTGAAATAATATGTTATTTCCTCAGTGCCAAGCCATAGTGGTTGGATTCCTGGCATCAGTAGCTGCTGTTGTGATGGGATGGATCCCTGAAGGGCACTTTGATATCATTCATACATTGCTTCTTTGTGCTGCAGCTCTTGTCACTGCATCTTTAGCATCATTAATCCTAAGTAAGGCAGATTAGTGTATGTTTTGGTTAGAAATATAATTTTACTCTTTAATTGTCATTACATGGGAGAGCAAGGTAACAGGTTCCTCCCTCTCCTCTAGCATTCCCCACCTCCACCCACCTACCCCTTCTCATTGGAATTGGGTGACCCTGCCCTTTTCAGCCTGTGGGATAGGGGACCCAGTTCTCAAAAATTAATGCCCACAAAAAGTTTATACCTGTATGCATGTAATCCATCATGTGGAAATAGGAATAAAGCTAATGGTAATAGATAATGTGAGTACAGGTAAGTTTAGATAATAGCCTCTGATTTATCTGTAATTTAGTTCCATTTTCTTCTCCCTCATAGCTTTTGCCTTTGCTCCATGCATCTTTGCTATGGCAAAATTGAATGGAAGAGGTATCATTTGAAGGTTTAGAAATGGCAGGTTATATACTCATTGTATTATGAGGCTCTTTTCTTCAGCAGTAAGACTAGTACTGTGAACATTTCCTTTTTTGTCTTTAGGACTTCAAAAATGTGCTATTTTGTTTTATAAATGCAATAAGTTTTATTGATGCAATAAGCATTGTACTAAGTCAGCAGGGTGTCCAGTCTGAGGGAATAGCATTTCTTTCATCTTGGGTATTTATGATGAATAAGGTCATTAAAGAGTGACACTGGTTGTTGATTATCCTTGTGGCAGGCAGGCTTGTATAATCTGAGCATATTGCTGGATGAGATGTATTTGATTTTCAGAAAACCTGTGCAGATCATCTCTGTGATGAGGAGTAATACATTGTAATATATAGGGTGACATCTCACTTCAGAGATACATATCCTTAAGACAAATAATTCCACAGTGAAGTCTACCTGATTCAACAGTAAATTTGTTGCAGCACGTATATTGATGGTTGGTTTTCATTCACCAAAATTAATAACTACATCAGAAGGCTTTTCTTAGAAAGATACTAGACATAATGTTCTAATGAAAAAGATATATTTTGTAATGAATAACGTGTAGTTATAGTGAACATTATAAAAGGAAACAATGAACTTTTGTCAAGTAAGAAAATTTTTTAATAACTGTGTGCTCTTGCAGGAATGAAGTTTTCGTCTTTACTCATAAGTTTTGGTAGGGGACACAGAATTTGCAAATCTATTTGTTAATTGTGTCCATGATAGTTTTTGTTTTTTGAAATTAATCCACTCTTTGTTCTTGGAGAAGAATGTAGTAGTACATAGATTGTTAAAAAAGAAAGATAAGTGATATATCTAAAATATCACTGGCTGTACTGTAAAATGTTTATATGATTTTTCCTATACTTTTAGGTTTGATAATGGCAGGAGTGATTCTTACATCAAGAAAATGCAGTATTAATCCAGACAATGTAGCTACTCCTATTGCTGCATCTCTTGGGGATCTTACTACCCTTGGTTTATTAGCATGGATAGCCTCAATTCTGTATAATGCAAAAGGTATTGTTTAATTTAGAGTATCATACATTATAAACTCTCGTCCTAGTATTGTTTTCAAACGTAGTTATTTCTTTAATTTTACATATATGTAACATTGTTCATTATTCAAGTTTTATTGTAATTTTGTTTGTCATACTTCATCATATCAGCATTGGGGATTTAAGGTTAAGTTCATTAGAAATTTATAGAAAACATCCACTTTTCAAGAGGATGGTAATATATTTTTGCCAACTTTATTAAGGTGGTCTGTGTCTCAACATATGGAATAGGTTTTAATAACTGGGCCAAGTAGTTAGTAAGTATGGTTATGTGCTAAAGCTCATACTTCAACTTTTATTTCATGCTTTTGCTGAATGGGATGATTTTGGCACAAACTTGCTAACTTATAAGGATATATTGAAGATATTTGTCAAAGACCTTAATGCTATCAAGTTATGAATTAATGGATGTTTATAGTATCAGAAATAGAAACTAACACCATATCTTTACTCAAAACTAGATTTGCATGATTTAGGCAGGATCTTTCATGTCATGAATAAACACAGCAAATGCTTTCAGGTAATAAAGATCCAAACGAAAATATGTGTAATATATTTATGGTGAAAAGAGACAAATGATGAACACTATTGCACCAGCCATCGAGCATATTCCAGTTGAAAAGTAGGACTAGACAAAAAATGAAATCTCACCACTTCTTTATTACTTCATACTTGTGAATATCAAGCATCATACTGACACATAATTAAACAGGATTGAAAGTTTGGATTGCCAGCAGATGTCATACCTGGGGTTGATGAACTTCTGAAATTACAGCTATAAAAGACCATAAATATAAATTACCCTGGCTGTTGGAATATCAGTACTTTAGAGTAGTCCATACAAGCACAAAAGAAACTAGCACCCATCAATCGCCTCCATTGTCCAAGATGCCAGAAATTGCTGTAGATTTGTCTCTACAGCATCCCTCATGACTCATAGCTTGCTGAAGTCATTCCTCTTTAGAATGATATTCACAAAGTACCTATCCTCTTCTGGGCTTCATTACAGCTGAGGAGGAAGTGATAGGCTCATGTTGTTTCAGAACAGGATCCAAAGCAAAACCATGGATCACAGAGCTTATTCTGTACATAGATGTTGATGCAATAAGCAGATGTGGCTGGCATTGTCTCTAAGTACTCACTTCCTTCTCTTGACATCGTCTGGTTGGAAAATCACATATCAACAAGACAATAGCAAGTTAGAATTCATCTCTTCATTGACTCATTTCAGTTTACTGCCAGATTCATATTATCAAACTATCAGTTGCCCCTTTTTTCCACTCTGACTTAATTACCAAACTACCATTTGGTCTTTCTGTCCTGTCCAGAGGCATACTATGCAACTACCATTCTAGTGAGGCAGATGCGTTTCCTCATGACAAAAATTTAACAAATCGTGTTATAAAAGTTTTTTTTTTTATAATAGGAAAGCTTACCATACAATGTAGCATAAAAAGATGTCTTAATGATTTTATATTTATTTTTTCTTGATCTCAGATACGGATTTGTGGTTGTCCCCATTGATTGTTGCTGGTTACCTACTTTCTCTTCCACTTTGGGTGTGGCTTGCCTCCCGCAACAAGCATACAAAAGAAGTTCTGTACTCTGGATGGACTCCTGTTATCTCTGCCATGATGATCTCCAGGTAGACATGAGGCTTTAAATGTTACTGGACATTACTCTTGATATATGGTTTAGAAAATAGTATAAATATTTCACTGTGGTGTGAATGTTGCAACATATACCTAATACTTCATCAGTTGCGTAGTTTGTAGTTGTCCATCTAGACCCCTGATTGACAGACAGAAAGCTATAATTGCATTATCACAGAAAGTGAGATATGGCATATGTGTGGTTGAACATGCTCGTAAATGCTTCAGATGTGAAATCTTGCAAGTGCACAGTATTACAATAGTTACTTTGATAATACAGTTTTATTAGAAATTGTACTACATTGCAAAGACTAGATTTTCGTTTTTTTTAGGTATATGCAGCAAGTTAGGCTGCTCTGTTTGATAGATTTATTGAAAGACATCAAAGCATAAGTGGTATATCTTTGATTATATGTGTTCATTCATAATTAATAGACTTACCCTCCTTTGATTTGATCATCAAGATATTACTGGATTAGAAATAAAAGATTTGGTTGGTTTGCGCTTCATCACACTGAAGCTTATTCACTGACTGATATATAGACACGGATTGATAAAGTACTTAGTGCATGAAGTGAGAGCTTGTTTCCTTTAGTACTTTACTGCTCATACCTGTCAGAAAAATAAGCATAGACTTTATCAAACAGGAGTCAGACTTCTTGACTAAATGGCTATTTCAGGAAACATGAACAACCAGACCCCTACCAATCATTAACTGAATTGATTCAAATCTTACAGTTTATAAACTTACTGCCCTTGCCTAATTACCAGTACCAGCTTTTACCCAGCCTCCAGCTGTTAACTCACCTTGCTGCATGTATTATCATACATCATTTGGCCGTTCAGTTAAACCTGTATTTTCTTGGAGTTATGATGGCTTTCAATGGTAGTGATACATACAGTCTTGCAATCAACCATAAGAAGTGCCGCATAAAGTAACTTTGTGTTGAAGGAAGTAATGTGCTCAGGTTCTGTTCATATAACAAAGACCATGACTTCGTATGAGATTATTAGAGTATTGATGTCTATAATTTTTTTCATGGTCATTTATTGTATTTGTTGGTTGGATAATGTGTGAGGTGAGAGTGAGAAGGGATAATTATAGCCTACATTCAACCCATTATGGAGAAGATGGAAATTGTCACAGTATAGAAACTGGATAGCATGGTATGTTGCTTTGATGATGTATTTAGTTGACTGATATAGAAGGAAAATTGGATGTCTCGCTTAGGTTTATGCATGTGTGACCAAACCTTACATGGGAACATAGTTCCTACCTTTTTATATGTATGTCCTTATGCTTTTTGTAATTAGTACCCATGAGAATGTTATGTAATACATACGAAAGATTGGAAGCCATGCGTTTTCATTTTCTGTAAGTTTGGATAATACAAATGAAAAGGAAGATGAGTTTAAATGAAATTAATGGGGTATAATCATATGAAGTAGAGAACTAAGCAAAGTATAGAAGGAAGGTATGAATTAGGTATACTATATGAGGAATAATTTGAAAAGCATAAGGATGAAAGACTTTTGAAATGTATAGTAGACTAGAAAGTATCAAAGATGATCTGTAAATGAAGATACAAGGAGATTTAAACAACATAAAAGATGGACAGATGCAGTGAATGAACTGGTGAAGGCAAATATATATGGCAACTGGGTAAATTGATTTTGAAAATTCCTTGTGTATTTCAGTTTGGGAGGTCTGATTCTAGACTTCACGGTATCCAGCTACAAGGGCATAGCTGTATTCCAACCTGTGATAAATGGTGTAGGAGGAAATCTAGTAGCAGTACAAGCTTCACGTATCTCCACTGCTCTCCATGCTGCTGCTCCACTAGGAAAGATGCCTAAGTTTGGTGAAGAACTTTGTATCAATCCCTGTTCTGCATACTGTGCTAGAAGTGAGTATATTAACAAGTATTTGTGCATTTTTACTGAAAATTTTTTCTTATAATCATTACAGTGTAAATGTTAGGATACCTTATAACTATGATATGTCGATTAAGGTACTTGATATTAGTATGAACTACATGCACCTATTTTATCAGGATTTATTTGCTGGTGCATTTAAATTTTCTAATGATTTTTCATATGCACTAACCTGAATGCCTGTACACAGCTGGTCATCCTCGAACAGCTAGAGTTCTTTTACTCCTAGTTGTGCCAGGACATTTGGTCTTCATGTACACCATCTCCTACCTGAAGGCTGGCCACACATCCCTCACTCCTATCTTTGTTGTTACATATTTGTTGGCTGCATTCCTCCAGGTAAGAAAAAATTACACAACCTATATATGTAGCTGAAAAGTGCAAGTTTTGAGAAAGATAGGAATTAAGAAAAATAGATATCATAATGAATTCAGAATTTTGATAGATTATTCTGATACAAATAATTCTAACAACTAAAAATTGAAATAGAAAGTTAAGATCTTATACAAGTATCAACAGACTCTACTTGCATGGGATTACACCGTAGGTGAAAAGTTACCTTTATTTAGGTCATATCATCATCAATGGATGAAGAAGAGTACAGCCTTGTTAAGGAAGTTTTCATTCGAAAGGAGTCCATCATATCCCTGTTCCTGATTGGGGTGCAGCGTAGAAGCTGTGGGAGCCCCATAAAAGGGGTCTTTGGGTTGTATGATTATAAAAAGATATAATATTTATACAAGCATGTGAAAAATATAGTAAAATGTTTGTAAGTGATCTTTGTTGTGTATTCACCTGCTGAATATCAGGAATTGATTAAAGCTGCTGATTTTGTTATATAAACCTGTGTGAATAGGACTTAATTAATGTGGATCATCAGTTGGCAGTATCTTTATTACTAATTTAGATTTTGGTAATGATATAAGGGCTTGTAGTAAGAGGATAATGGCATTGGCTACTAAGATTAAAGACTCTTGAGACACTAGATTATCGAAACTACACATGCATGAATAGTTTCATCTTCAGTTATTTTATAGGTGATACAAAGTCTATTAGATAAATAGTTTGCTTCACCTTTACTTTGTTGTAGATTTAATCTTTGGAGTACTTGAGCAAAATTACGAAGATTCCCGTTTTCCAGAAACTGCTGTTTGTTCTTACTATGTTCAGTGTAAAGCTTAAGATGGCGATTAAAAAGAATGACTGAAATTCATGTATGCTAGATCCTTACACAGTATTTTTCTGGTATTTCTAGTGATTTGTGCATAAAACCAAATATTTTTCAGTGACTAGTTTTAGGTGTGTTATCTTGCTGTTGCATTAACATTTCATGGCATTCTGAACTCTGGCAAACCTGTTTGTTACAAGTGGGAGTTATCTATAAAAGGAATAACGTATGATAGTGGAGACCAAGGGAATAACATTTGTCCTGAAAAATATTAAGAGTTAGTTCCTCTTAGAGGTGTAATTAGAGTCTGTTTGCCTTCGGTTACATATCATGTGAAATGTCATCTTCGGCAAGGCTGAATTTTCATTTGTTGATAAAATGGAGTACAGTCTTCTCAAAGAACTCACTCTGAAGGAGTTCATCATTTCCTTGCTGCTGAAAGTAGCACAACCTTGGCATTCCTAGAAAAATGGTCCTACAGTAACACCAGAACCCTTTCAAGAAAGGGATCCTAGGGCAGTTATAGATGAATAAACAAACTTCTTGAAAATCCTCTTAATTGCACAACAGTAATCTTAATATCATAGCAACTTAAAAGTTGAAAAAATCAATATCAGAAGTAAAATTTGAAAACTTTTAAAGAATATTAGTAGATTATTTTTTGTTTTTGCTTTTCCTTTTAATGATGAAGCATCAGAAACTGAAACTGTAAAATAAAATCCTTGCTTGGATCCTTCTGTATCTACTTTAACCGAGCACTCCTACATGCCTTAGTTGATTTTTACGATAAACATGAGATACATGGGTAATAATCTTAACTCCAGGATGAAAAGATAATCAGATAATGAATTATTATATGAAAAGGCAAATAGCTAACAAGAATGATGGAAACTGAACACATTAGGATAATTGGCTTTGGAGAGTGGAAGGGTCTGGCATGAATGTGGAAGAAAAGAATCAAGGATTAATGATTGCATTTCATAGTTTTTTCGTGTAACAGTGCGGGTAAGCTTTAAGATAACCAAGAATGAGAGAATAGGTCATACACTTGCCCTTGGACCTCACTGGGGACATGTATAGTGCCACACATCTTCATGAGGTGTCATTACATTCCTGTTAGTGTGATTGCAGTATTGGTGGTGGTAATGATGGTGATATAAGTTTATTGTTTTGATACTTGTTTTTGCAGTATGTGGGTAATGAGTAGATGTCATAAGATTTTATGCTAATTTTTCTTAATTTTCAGGTGGCAATCCTACTGTATGTTGCACATGTAATGGTGCACTGGATGTGGAAGATGTCCATTGATCCAGACAACTCTGCCATTCCATACCTGACTGCCCTTGGAGATCTTCTGGGAACAGGGCTCTTAGCCATAGCGTTCCACTTCCTTTATATTGTTGGTGATGGAGATAGTGATCTTGGGGACTAAATTTGGAGTTTATTCTTGGGAATTATTTATCATGGATCTGTTAGATCTTTTAGTAGTTATTTACTGAATGTATATATCTCTATATATATATATAAATATATTGTGTGTATGTTTTGTGTGTGTGTGTGTATTTGTGATTTGCCTGTTTGTATAGTAAGGGAAGGGAAGTGTACTTTCAAAGGCCCCCATCTATTAAATTATTTTTGTATCATACTATACAGTCTTTTGAACTGCATTTACATTTTCCTGTCTATGCTGCTCATTCAGTTGCATTTTTTCACAACAATTGTAAGTTTATTCTTACATAGTTTCCTGTTACAAACTATGATTGACTTGCTCTTTCTAGTTTAAAGGCACATTTCATTATATATTGACAAATTTATACAAATTTTATTTTTGTCATATATCCTCTCTTCCTTCTCTAATCTGTTGTAGGTAATTCTTTGGTTACTAGCCTCTTTCTGTAGCTCTGTTCCCTTAGTTGTGGTGCAATCTTTGTTCCATTTCAGAGTATATTTGCCAACCCTTTCATTTATTTTTGTAACCTTTTTCTTAATAGATGGTCCCTAATCCCTGCTCTGCTGCTAGCCATGATGGATTTGGGTTTTACTTTCTCAGCTTCAGAATTATTTCTTAACTCTTGACCTCGTTTTCCTTCTGTACTCACTTATAAAAAGAGGAATGAGCATTTTACTTGCTTAGCTATCACTTTTTCTCCCAAAATTCCTACATTATTGCGTTTGCTTTTTGCCTTGATTTTCTTCCATCACTCTAATTTTGCAGTCATGTTTCTTTACAGTGTTCTTTGCTTCCTGAGTTTCTACAAAAAATTTTAATCTCTGTGTTTATTTTGATTTGTTCTTCCAGCTGTTTGAACTATCATCCCTCCTTCAGTTTTCTTTTCATTGTTAAAAAAACCACTTAGGATCAGGACCAAAATCTGTAGTTGCTGTACACATAGAACTCTCTATTTTCCCACTGTGTTGATCTTTTTTCCCCCGTACATATTCACCTTTTCCTGCATCATGGAGGTAGCGTTAAGAACAAAGGACTGAGCCTTGGAGGGAAAATCCTTACTTGGCCCCCCTTCTCTGTTTCTTCTTTTGGAAAAATAACTGGCAGGGAGGAATATTGTTTAACCTAGCTTTTAGAAAACTTCAGTTTTCTTTTAGTTGATTTATAGCGAGCTGTTATTTTGATTCTTGTCAAGGTAATAGCTCCAGCAGACAGATTTCTTTGCAGCTAAGGATTTGTGGTGTAAACTTCTAAGGAACACAGTCTTAGAGCTGGCAAAGTTGCAAACTGGCATCATATAGTTCCTCATTATTGTAAATATGGTGTTGAGCTTTTACTATTGCCAAGTTTTTCAGAAACTTGTTTACCTAAACTCAATCACATTATCTTCTGTTAATGAGATTTTGATGGCTTACAACAATCAAGGCTACAGTTTGTTTACTTGGCATCTTTTGTTATCTGGTGCTGGGTTTGTTCATTCTTAGACACGTACATTTTTTTTTTCACCAGTCGTACCACAGAGCCTTCAATTTTTGTTCATCAGACTACTTTTTGGGGCCTCTCAAAGTATTGATCTTTCCCCTTACCAGAACTGTAGGTGCATTTGTTGAATTGCTCCCTTGTAATTTTTTCTTCAGGCATAGATGATTCTGATTCTTGCAGATGCATCTGCTACTGGTTGAGTGTGTACGTGCTTTTGAGTGCACATGTATGCCAATGCATATGGTAATATGTGTGTACATATGTGCCAATGTTTGTCTGTCTGTGTATACTTGTGTGTATTGCATTTTTGTGTGGTGTTTACATGTTTGTGTGTGCATATATGTGTGTAAATGGATGTGTTTGCATGTGTGCCAGTGCCTGTGTGTGTATGTTTATTTAATGTATCCACGTGTAAGTATGATAATTCTTCCTTAGTGTAAAATTTGTGTGATGCATTAATGAAAACTTGTGTGAGAAATGGCACTTTTTTATTGTATGGATACTGACACTTTGGGTAGTATGAGACTTATTATGTATGACCAGTTGAAGCACTTGTTAATATTTTTCAGATCACTCATGAAAAATTCTTTTCATGCTCTCCCATACTTTTGTACTTTTTTATGAAATGCATTAAATTATTCTTTGTAATTTTCTATTTTGCCCTTGAGATATGCATCTGAGTATGTTGGTAATGATTATATAATCACTGCAAATATCAAAAGAATTTTTTATATTTTTGAAGTCAAAGTTTAATGATACTAACAGGTTTCCCCAATTGATCTGTATTGTTACATAGCACTGTATGCACACATGGCTTGATATGAATACAGTCTGCATTTTGAGCACAGATGTTCACACATGGTTGTGGCTTATTCTTTTATGTGCACAGGTAGCTACTGTACACCTCAAGTGTATGACACAAAGTTATATTTTAATTATTTATGTGCACAAATGGTTGTGACTGTAAGTGATCAGAGGGTTATTTTGTAGCCATATATTTGTTGCATTTATTTGTTTCCTTTTTTTCAATTATGGTTGTACTGTTACCAGGTTGGCAAGTTTAAAATGTAGTGATTTTATGATATCTATAGAAATTATGTACTATTAATCTTTGATTTTCTTTTCAAAGTCCATTGCATTGTGTAGAATGGTTATACTAAAATCCAGTACATTATCTGCATTGATAATCCACTAAGAACTAGTAGATATGAGGAAAAGGTAAAGCATATGCCAAAACATCTTTACTCTAAAGACTTTTGTTTGATGCATCATATCTGTGATACTGAGAATGCCAGTGGTGTAGTAATAATTATCATATAATGATTTTTCACATTCATAGAAGTCATGTGAGTTTTTTCTAAATTGTATATGCAGTCAGTGAAATTACATAATGAAAATACTGTTGATTAATCAACATTATGATGATATATCTGCCATTGGAAATTCCTGAATTGAAGTGTTTTTGAGCTTTTTTGACAAATTTAGGGTCAGGGCTAATTGCATACATATATTTCAGGTTCCATAGACCCACTCATTTGTAAAGACAGGAAATGGCTCAAACATAATAGAGAAAGATAGACAGACAGATGTTTTTTATTTGTCAGTGTGCAATGTGGATAAATATTTTATTGTGTATTTTATTTCATCAGTATTAAGAAATTATAATTTAGTAAATTTTTACTGATAATGCTGAAGCTTTATTGTTTCAAGATTCTGGTGAAATGAATTAATTAAGTAATAAAAGTGTTTTGATTGTTGCAGAACATATTACAAGCTGCAAATCATTCATCATTTCTTGTTAATATTGAGCCATTCCTCTCTCATACATGAAACACTTAACTGCATCTCTTGATTTACTTAAGTTTGTTTGATTAAGTTTGGAATAAATATTATAATGTGATTCTTTTTGTTCTTATTTGTGTAACCAGTTTTACAAGACAAGTAATGCTACTTAGGTGATGGTCATTTACAATGGTTCTTGTTTAGGATATCCACAGATCAGTTTTCTGTTCCTTTTGGTTGTGATGCAGCAAGCTTTTTTCCTTTCATTGATTCTGTTCCAAACTCCATACAAAATTATGCATTGCTATCAAAATGATATTTGCCTTTTTCCCTTTCTTAAATCAACAAACCTCTCCAGTACATCTCTTTTGCTGTAATACTCCTTCATCCCCCTGCCCCCCTTTCTTTTTCACCTAATAATTACATAAATTTCATTGCTATTCCTTCAGACATGAAAATTCCAAACAGAGTTTGATCACTGAATTTTTGCATTTACTTGAAAAGTAATACAAGTTAGATTACAAGTAGTTCTGACAAGAGAGTTGTGGGTTTGACACAAACAAAAAAAATTAAATCATCCATTTTGCAATATCTGGAAATTTCTGTATATTTTTCCATTGAGGGATCCACATCACTGTACACACTCTGCCTCTGTAATCACTTCCTTTCCACTTAACCTTTAGTCTTTCCCTGTATCCACGTATCATCTCCCTTGAATATGTTCTCTATACCCTTTCTCTGGATATGCTCAAGCAACTTCATTCCACTATCTCATGATTTGTAACTATTAACTTGATGACTTTGTATCCTCATCTAATTTTCTTGTTCGCTAGTATATCAGTTTACATTAGTGGTTCCCAAAGTGGTCATTATAGTCCCCAAGGGGTCGATGGAACTGTGCAGGGGAGAATTTCCAGCTCCCCATTCCCTCCCCTTTTAGTCACCTTTTACGACACGCAGGGAATACAAGGGAAGTATTCTTTCATACCCTATCCCTAAGGAAACGGACGAAAGAATGGCCCAACCCACCCACACACGCACATATACATACCTATACATTTCAACATATACATATATATACATATACAGGCATATATACACATGTACATAATTCATTCTTACTGCCTTTATTCATTCCCATCGCCACCCTGCCACACATGAAATGACACCCCCCTTTCCTCCACACACGTGAGGTAGCGCTAGGAAAAGACAACAAAGGCCACATTCGTTTACACTTAGTCTCTAGCTGTCATGTATAATGCACTGAAACCAAAGCCCACTTTCCACATCCAGGCCCCATAAAACCCCAGATGCTTCACATGCCCTGGTTCAATCCATTGACAGCCTGTCAACCCCGGTATACCACATTGTTCCAGTTCACTCTATTCCTTGCACGCCTTTCACCCTCCTGCATGTTCAGGCCCCGATCACTCAAAATCTTCTTCACTCCATCCTTCCCCCTCCAATTTGGTCTCCCACTCCTCATTCCCTCCACCTCCAACATATATATCCTCTTTGTTAATCTTTCCTCACTCATTCTCTCCATGTGACCAAACCATTTCAATACACCCTTTTCTGCTCTCTCAACCACACTCTTTTTATTACCGCACCTCTCTCTTACCCATTCATTACTTACTCGATCAAACCACCTCACACCACATATTGTCCTCAAACATCTCATTTCCAACACATCCACCCTCCTCGGCATAACCCTGTCTATAGCCCACGCCTCGCAATCATATAACATTGTTGGAACCACGATTCCTTCAAATATACCCATTTTTGCTTTCTGAGATAATGTTCTCGCCTTCCACACATTCTTCAACTCTACAAGAACCTTTGCCCCCTTCCCTACCCTGTGACTCACTTCTGCTTCCATGGTTCCATCCGCTGCCAAATCCACTCCCGGATATCTAAAAACTTCACTTCCTCCAGTTTTTCTCCATTCAAACTTACCTCCCAGTTGACTTGTCCCTCAACCCTACTGTACCTCATAACCTTGCTCTTATTCACATTTACTCTCAGCTTTCTTCTTTCACACACTTTACCAAACTCAGTCACCAGCTTCTGTAGTTTCACCACACGAATCAGCCACCAGCGCTGTATCATCAGCGAACTACAACTGACTCGCTTGCTAAGCCCTTTCATCCACAACAGACTGCATAGTTGCCTCCTCTCCAAAACTCTTGCATTCACCTCCCTAACAACCCCATCCATAAACAAATTAAACAACTATGGAGACATCATGCACCCCTGCTGCAAACTGACATTCACTGGGAACCAATCACTTTCCTCTCTTCCTACTCGTACACATGCCTTACATCCTCGATAAAAACTTTTCACTGCTTCTAGCAACTTGCCTACCTCACCATATACTCTTAATACCATCCACAGAGCATCTCTGTCAACTCTTATCATATGCCTTCTCCAGGTCCATAACTGCTACATACAAATCCATTTGTTTTTCTAAGTATTTCTCACATACATTCTTCAAAGCAAACACCTGATCCACACATCCTTTACCACTTCTGAAACCACACTGCTCTTCCCCAATCTGATGCTCTGTACATGCCTTCATCCTCATAATCAATACCCTCCTATATAATTTCCCAGGAATACTCAACAAACTTATACCTCTGTAATTTGAACACTCACCTTTATCCCCTTTGCCTTTGTGCAATGGCACTATGCATGCATTCCATCGATCCCCAGGCACTTCACCATGAGCCATATATATACATTGAATATCCTCACCAACCAGTCAACAACAAAAATATATATTATTAAAAAAAAAAAATGTTATGAGGGGTTGATGAAGGATTTGGGTTGACAGATTCTGAAGTTTGTGAATCCCTGGTTTGTATACTCAACTCCTTTTCTATTATTAACAACCCAGTCCATTTACTCTCTTATACCCATTCTCTTTTTACAGACCCATGTTTCTTTAGCATCACATAGTTTGGATTGTATAGTCAGTGTGATAAAGCCCATCTTATCTTTGTATTCTTTCAAAATGACCCTTAAATCCTCAGCAGCTTATCTTGTCTTTCATTACTTTCTAAACATTGTCATTTTACCAACCATGCTGAAAATCTTTTTATAAATATATGAATTCCTGTTCAAGTGTTTGTATGGCTCTACAAAAGAATGAATGAGCTTGAGTTTTTCATTGTTAAAATTTTGGGCTTGGAGTCTCAAAAATAGCCTTAATATTGCTATTTGGTCAGAATTCCAACTTATCACCCTGAAAAATATTTTCCAAAATATTTTTGTTTCCTTGAACTTTTCCTTATTTCATGGAATGCACCTTTTCTACTGATTATCTGTGTTTTTAATTAATACTGTAATATATCTCAATCATGTAATGCACACAATACACAAGATATCTGATGAAATCTGCTTACCACTATATTATGAGAATTGAACTCCAGGCACAGATGGTCCAGGGTTCAATTCTCAGGGTATAGTGGTTAATAGTTTATAGCATAATACTGTTATCTTAAAATTACAAATATTTAGAACTGATAATGCTTAAACCTAGTGAATATTAATTAAAAAAATGGTTTCATTGGGCTTGAAAAAGGTCTGACTTTTGATCATCCAAGAAGTGTATGAACACAGCATTAAGGACCTTCATTCTCCAACACAGTCACCTTTGAATTTACTTTTGCTATTCTCCCAAACAATTTTCCTGTAATTGTAAATGTATTCACAACCAAAGGCAGAATTATTTGATTTTAGATAGAATTAACAGAATAATATTAATGAATGCATGTTGTATATTCCATCCATGTAGATCTCAGAATTCTTTTGTGCAGAATTAAAGGTTCACATTGCAGTTCTGTCTACAAAGTCCTTGTAATGAAAAGATAGTTTATTGATTATAAAAGTGGGTTAAGGTGAGAGGGAAACAGGTTCAAGTAGCAGATTTCCTTCTCAGACAGCACAAATCTTAAAATCAAGCATCAGTTGATCATATACTTTTCAAAGTCAGAAAATGCATAATGTTATGTAAATGTTCAAATATGTGTTCAGTGTAGTTATAAATGCACATTTAAAAATTAACAAGAATTTAGAATGCACAAAGGATGTGTGAAGAGTACTACTATTTCAGAAATTGTGATACTTTTAGAATCGAACTATTTTGATAATTTTAATTCATAGTGCTTAAAGTACTTAACCCTTTCTACATATGTAATAGCTTTGAAGTAAATAAAAGCATCAGTGACAGTGATTTTGAAAAAATAAATCATAAAGTGCTGTAGTTGTTTTATAGATATATGTGTTTTTTCTTCAGGAATTTATTGAAATGTATTCATTACTTATTTTTTCATGAAACCTTTATTTTGTTTCATTAAAAACTGTAATTTCTAGTAACTTTATTTTTATGTTTTAATGTATATCATAAAAGATTATGCTAAGAATATATATTTTTTTTTTTGATGTTTGAAGATGTATAACATAGTGAAAGGAAAGTTACTTAAAAAGTACAATGGAACTTTACATTTTTTATTATATTACCTTGATCTGTACAGAAGTATAGGTTGTAAATTATGTAATTCTAATGGTGTTTTATTATACTGGAAATACATTTTGTACATTATGAAATACTGTAAAAATATATTTTTTATAATGGTTACTTTTCTATCCTTATATTTCCAAGACTTATCTGCATGATAAAGATAGAAATCTTAAATACCTCAGGCAAAAATTACAGAAGCTGGATTTGAAATAATAATCACATGTGTCTAGTGCCTTGTCATCAGTTCTTTACTTCCATTATCACTTTAAGCAGTTGATAAAGAGTGATGTATGTTCAAAGATAAGTAGGTGTTTTATGGAACTTAGAATTATAGATGATTAATAAAAAGAAAACATACTCTGTTAATAATATTACTGTATCAATAACCTTCATCATACAGTTATCTTTAATCAGGTACCTTTGAATTACAGTATCAGTTTTATGGAAAGTAAAAGTTTTTCTCCAATTTTGAAAAATTATTTTTTTTCAGAGAAATAATTTGGAAAAGTAATTGCTGTGATATTGTGCTAATATAAGTATAGAGGTAACCTGTTACTTTCTTGTGTGAAAAGTCAGAAAAAGAATGAAATGCTTTAAATAGAAAAATGACAGGTTGATTGCAACAGTCACTAAAATATTTAGCAAAAGAGAATGGTAAAGGGTTTAAATGAAACCAAGAGTACATAATTTGTCGTTTTACAAAATTTTCCTTCATATAATTGTTTTTTCATACTTGATTGCCGTTTCCTGCATTAGTGAGGAAGAACCAGGACTAGACGAAAAAAGGCCACATCTGCTTACATCCATTCTCTAGCTGTCACATGGAATGCACTGAAACCACAGCTCCCTATCCACAAGTACAAACTATGGTCAAGCTTGGTGGACATGACAGGTTCCTGTGTGCTGTGGGAATTTCATATAGGGACTTTTAGGACAACCTGTAATTACATGAATTCTTCCACTGATGTGCTGTCATTGGACTGAACCAGGGCATATGAAATGACTGGGGTAAACAATGGAAAGGTTTGTGGGGCTCAGATTCGGATAGGGAGCTGAGGATTTGGTGCATTACACATGAAAGCTTGAGTGTGGATGTAGCCTCTCTTCATCTGTTTCGAGGCACTACCTCATAGATGCAGGGGGCATTGATCAGTTGTGGAAAGAAAAAAGTGTATATGTTTTCATTTTATGTTTTGTGTATTTATGCTGTTTCCTGTGGGTTGGTGTGTTGTCAGGAATGGATGATGGTGACGAGTATGAAAATCATGTGTATGTAAATGTATGTGTATATTAATATATCTATGTACATGTGTGTGCATATGTATATATTATATCTTATATATGTTATATTTATTTATTTATTTATTTATTTTGCTTTGTTGCTGTCTCCTGCATTAGCGAGGTAGCGCAAGGAAACAGATGAAAGAATGGCCCAACCCACCCACATACACATGTATATACATACACGTCCACACTCGCAAATATACATACCTATACATCTCAATGTACACATATATATACACATACAGACATATACATATATACACATGTACATAATTCATACTGTCTGCCTTTATTCATTCCCATCACCACCCCGCCACACATGAAATAACAACCCCCTCCCCCCAGATGTGCGTGAGGTAGCGCTAGGAAAAGACAACAAAGGCCACATTTGTTCACACTCAGTCTCTAGCTGTCATGTAATAATGCACTGAAACCACAGCTCCCTTTCCACATCCAGGCCCCACAGAACTTTCCATGGTTTACCCCAGACGCCTCACATGCCCTGGTTCAATCCATTGACAGCACATTGACCCCGGTATACCACATCGTTCCAAATCACTCTATTCCTTGCACGCCTTTCACCCTTCTGCATGTTCACGCCCTGATCACTCAAAATCTTTTTCACTCCATCTTTCCACCTCCAGTTTGGTCTCCCACTTCTCCTCGTTCCCTCCACCTCTGACACATATATCCTCTTGGTTAATCTTTCCTCACTCATTCTCTCCATGCAACCAAACCATTTCAAAACACCCTCTTCTGCTTTCTCAACCACACTGTTTTTATTACCACACATCTCTCTTACCCTATTATTACTTACTCGATCAAACCACCTCACACCGCATATTGTCCTCAAACATCTCATTTCCAGCACATCCAACCTCCTCCGCACAACTCTATCTGTAGCCCATGCCTCGCAATCATATAACATTGTTGGAACCACTATGCCTTCAAACACCCATTTTTGCTTTCCGAGATAATGTTCTCGACTTCCACACATTCTTCAACACTCCCAGAACTTTCGCCCCCTTCCCCACCCTATAATTCACTTCCGCTTCCATGGTTCCATCCGCCGCCAAATCCACTCCCAGATATCTAAAACACTTCAGTTCCTCCAGTTTTTCTCCATTCAAACTTACCTCCCAATTGACTTGTCCCTCAAACGTACTGTACCTAATAACCTTGCTCTTATTTACATTCACTCTCAGCTGTCTTCTTTCACACACTTTACACACACACACACACACACACACACACACACACACATCTTGTCCTGAATGAAACTCCCACAGCACTCAGGAAGCAGGCCATCGCCACCAAGCTGGACCATAGTTTATAGTTGTGGATAGGGAGCTGTGATTTCGGTATATTCCATGTGACAGTTAGAGAATGTATGTAAGGGGATGTGTCCAGAAATATGGGTCACAAAGTGTGGTGATGTATGTCTACATGTGTAAAGAATGTGAAGAAACTGAACAGTGTGTGTTCAGCATCTTCATTATGGTAGTTACATCATGAGCATGGTAGTTGCATGAGAGCTTTATTGGTCTTGGGATGTGTTGAATTGTTTTTTGTGATAATGAAAGGGATAGATGTCTAGAGTTTATGACACAGCCTTGTCAAAGGTGATGTTCCATCTCTTCTTGTCCAATAGATATGTACTATTTATTACTTATGGTGGCTTAGAACATTTATTACAGCCATTCCATGAATTTTAATATTCTATTTTTCTTTGAGGTCAAATTAATCGGAAAAGGACTTTTAAGCTATACAACAGTATTTTTTTCCATACAAATTCAGTGTGTCCCGCAAGGTAGTGCCAAGGACAAACAAGGAAAGGTCTCATTTGCTCAAATTCATTCTCTAACTGTCATGTGTAACATACTAAAACTACAGCGCCTAACCACAACCAGGCCGTACCTTTCTGTGGTTTTCCCTGGCTGCTTTATATGCCATGTTCAGTCCAATGACATACACGACCCCTATATACCACACTGGCTCCAGTTCACCTGATCTCCTGCAAGCTTTTCACCATCCTTCACGTTCAAGCCTTGCTCTCAACACAATTGATTTCACTCCATCTTTCTGGGTACAATTTAATCTCCCTCTGTTCCTTGTCCCCTCCATTTTTTACTGGTATCCTCTTTTGTCAACCTCTCCTCACTTATTCCTCTCACATATTCAAACCATTTTATCACACCTCCAGCCGTCTCAACTACACTCTTCTTATTACCACACCTCTTTCTTACCCTTTTATTACTTATCACACCACATATTGTTCTCAAACATTTAATTGCCAACGCATCCTACCCTCCAGCTTTATATCATATGATTATGAGGTAAAAATATATATTTAAGTAGATGTCACTAAAGCAGCAAACTATTTCGCTTCCCACGTACTACTAGATTACTTTTTTTTTTTTTTTTACCAGAAAAAAGGTTTGAGGATTCATAAACAGTTAAATAATAAATAAATGGTTGATGCATTGGTTTGTACAATGATTATTATTGGTTATCAAAAGATGTCGGCATATAACTTTAAGAAAAGCAGCTACTGCAAAAGAAACTTACGAATCAATATTTTCTCAGGAGTTTCTAACTCGATCAAACATTGTCTCAAATTTTTACCAGCCCTACAAGACCCTACCTAGTAAAGGACACATCGGCAAGGTTACCAACTCTTAAGACAAGCATCTGAAGTACAAGCGGAGCCAGGAAATAATAGTGGTTTGGAGATAACTAACCTTTATAAAATTGCACTTACTGGATGATCTTCACAAATGATATTATGAATTAATTTTTGCACTTTGCACATACAAACATTACACTTTGAGTCTCAAATGTTTTCATGTTATAAAAGTTAGATCATATTTACCACAAACATTCAATATAAATACTTACGTTCATCGCATTTTGCATGCTACATATACTGTTTAATGGGATACAATGAATTCCACAAAAATGGACGAAAATATTTCCCGCTCCATGAGGGGTCTATTGCTGACGATACGGGAAATTTAAGTTTCGCCAAAGGGAACAGTGTTATTATATAGGTAATTGAGGTATTTCGGGACTATTACTGCCCTGTCCTGGATATGATATTTGCTCCACATGCAATTAATGTTCAACCAACCTTAAACTGCCTCTGATATTGTAAGCACGTTACACGTCACATAAGAAACATTTAAACCATAGTAAAAAATCTTTCCACTCAAAAACCAACTATATGCAAGGCATGAACAACGAACATTTGCCACTGAATGTAAGTCACACATTTTCAAGAGCATCTGATATCACCAGAATCTTCAAATGTCTCACTGTTTGATTACTTTCAAGATGAAAAAAAAAATGCAGTTTGTCCCCGAAGGTATGTGGAGATGGGGCTGCGGGAAAAGGTCCTTAACAGCGGGCGAAGGTTTCCTTGCGGTGAGTAATGGTCGCTTTGGGAATCTCTAGAGGCAAGGAAATGGTCACAAAGGGGGGTTACAGTGGCAAGTGTGGCAATTAGTTGAAGAAAAAGGGTCACTATTGTTGGTGAGCAGGTCACTACTGGTATGTGAAGGTTCACCTGGGATATTCATGGTATATAAAGGAATCTCACGAGGGACTATTACTGGCAGACTCGGGGATCATTAGACATGTTAGAAAACAATTTTTGGCGAGCGTAGCCTGAGTCAGGTGAGCAGGCTATTTGTGGTAAGCTAAGGAGTCATTTATGGATGGTCAGAAGAGCCATCCGAGACAGGTGTAATCATTTAAAAGATACGCAGCTCAGTCGGTGAAGTGAACAACGATGGCTGCCAGTCCGTTATACAGGAAAACTTTTAGTTCACTTGCGCCAAGTATCCTAGATTTATTGTGATAGTCTCATGACTTATGTGTTTGTTCTAAGTACCCTTCAAAACCACTCTTTGCAGGCATGACCAAAAGCAACATAACAAGTAAGGCATTTTACTGTTGCACGAGTCTTACTGTGCGGGGGGAACGGTACACCGTCTACACTGTGCTGACCTTGGACAGCCCCGACCACGGTCCGCATCTGAGGCAACAGTGGCTGAAAAACTAGCAGGAGTAAAGGCGCAGATAGGCGGCGGCAAGTGCCGTCCACGAGGACAGCACTTATACAGGAAGTTGGGCCTATTACATACTACAGCGTTCTCACCAGGTACATACATGCAATAATAAATCTCACTTCTGCAAACTTTACTCATCATTACGTGATGTTAAAAGTTGTCCTTGTGTGTGAAGTAAATATGGAGATCACTGAAGGACGAGATAGAATTTGATTTGATGTGTGACTGGGATTATCAGCAAGTGGTTCATGAGGTACACTGACGAGTGAAGTAACAGGGATTCCCCTGTAAAATATGAATCTTCCGGAAGTCAAGTGTTTTTGCTTCAAAAGAATCGGGTGATCATCAACCACATAAGAGACAAAGGTTTAAAATCGTATATATTTACAGTATTCTTCATATTCGTACATTGTCCACTGTAAAACAAAAAAAAAAGCTATGTACTTACTGGACACTTAGCCAGCTTACAGTTACCCCTGTACCTCAAATATGTCATTTTCAGCATTCGTAATATTGTCTGTATTTCTTTCATGTTCAGTAAGTTTGCACACCTCATATAACGATACATAATGTGCCATTTCCTGTTTATCATTTAACAGTTTAGTAGAAGCAGCTAGAAAAGTCATTGTTCAAATAAAGTTCGCACTCATACAACAACTCCAAATACGGATTTGTGGTGGGTCTACGAACTAGACGTCTAGGAAGCAGCTTAGAAATGATCTTGCCAAGCCAAACATTCTTCCATTGTTTATTGGTCACTTCACTTGTTTTTCTTAAACGTTGGTCTGGTCATATTTGAAGAGAACCACAAAATTCTCTCTGATCACATGAGTCATCTTAGGACTTCCGGTGACCACTCAAAAATATCAGTTTCACCTTGAGGCTATCCTCTCACGTCATTGCACGTATTATCCTTGTAATACTCTCTGCTTCAAGTCACAAGCCCTATTGACTTCTCGCTAACGAAGTAACATAATGCCATCTACCTTCCTCAGCAATACTCATACGTTTTTCATATTCTTTTTATTCATAGCTATCTCGGGAAGAATTTATTCTGGTAGTCCTGATGTTGCCCTGTGTCTTTCTAAGGGCGTCGCAGCCCAAGGCTCCTTTGATACGAGTTCTTTGATGAGGCTATGTTCCCGATTATTTAGCCTTGGAAAAATTAATTTTCTCCCGAGGTGCACACTCTTGCAGGCGGGGAGAGAGAGGAGAGAGAGAGAGAGAGAGAGAGAGAGAGAGAGAGAGAGAGAGAGAGAGAGAGAGAGAGAGAGAGATTCAGGTTCCCCCATCCTACTACTCAAGCAGGCCAAACGGACCCAAACTGGAAATGTTTTCCTGGTCGCCGTCCTGCTAGCAACTCTCGCCTAGATGGCCGATGACCTTGAGCACGACCAAATACCTGCTGAAGGTGACGATACCATCATAGTGTTTATCAAAGGGGAACACAACCATACAATACTTACTGGAGATGAACACACCTGAACATTCCTTAATGAAGATGCACAAATTTTAACAGTCCTTAACGAAGGTAAACCCATTAGAACAACCTTGTACCAGAGTTACCTTTATGATAATAATAATAATAATAATAATAATGATAATAATGATAATGATAATAATAATAATAATAATAAAGTTATGATGATGATGATAGCAATGATCACCAAAATGATGATAATTACTTTAGTAAGACTAGACACCTGTATCTGTTGTTAAGAGGTGATTTGATGAAGGTTTCCAAAATTAAGTCTTGAATGATACGGATATTCTCAAGTACTCAAGGCTAAATCAGACTTGTCGCGCGTGGCACTGGATACGAGTTCGTGGACAAGAGTTTAACTTCGAATGATAGAAGGTACTTTTTCTTCAGCAGCATTGTTGATCTGTGGGACGATTTACCAGAAAGAGTAAATTAAATTAGCATGACATATACGTAAAATTTCGCGACTGATTTTATTTGCGCCTTTGTATAATTAGAGTCGAGTTAATTTCTGATTCTGATCATTTCCTTTTTAAATAGCCTGGAAATGAATTTGGTTGTCTGTTGCTGTTTGCTTTCCCTTGTATTTTACCTCAATATTGAACCAAGTGATGGTTGAGGGCAAGATTTTAAGAACTATAAAGGATATGCAGACTTGAAGGCATAGGAAAGAAATGTAGAGCAGCATATGATAACAATAAGTATACCATTGCCGTGCATGTATAGATATATAAAATATATAAGTTCGTAGTGCATTGGTATTCAGTGGCTGAAACTAAAAAGTACGTAATCTTCTCTTGAATACTAAATTTCTTAGTGAGAGATTGCGATAATTTCCATGAATTTTCAAATCTGCCTTAGAGTATTATTAAAAGTCTTTTTTACGATTTCTTGCTCCTCGCCGGTTTTTGTTTATTGTGTACTTTATTACCGCCGTCATCTCAGTGTCAGGCACAGGCAGTAAAGTGTTAGGGTCGTGTACATTCATCTTAAGATTCAAGAATCTGGAACGGTCTGAGACGTACTAAAGACACTTTGTATGGTTCTTTACATTTCACTTCAACAATACAAAGGTACGTGACAATATTATGCTCATTATACCTCGTACACTTAGAAAATCAGCGTGTTTTCATGTGATCGTACGCATTCTGTAAGTATGAATTCTCATTCATATCTATTCGAACGATTTGTTTTATGGTATGACACAAGTCCCAGTGTTTCGTTAAACTTCTGTCATTTAAAACTGCATAGATTACTCTTTTCCAGATCTTTACACACAAAACTTTGAAGACTAACAGACAAATGTATACTAGGCTTTTAAGAAGGAATATGTAACTTCCTACGTGCAATAAGGCCGTTGGTTCATAATCAGGCGCGTGAAGCTTCGAATCCCTAACGTGATTTTTTTTTTCTTTACCACCAACCTACAACAGCTTGTTATAGACTATTGAACAAGTTAGAAGTTTAAGAGTTAAGATATGATACATATGTGATGTATAACAGGAATGATTCTCGACGAGGTTTGGTTGGTAAATAGTGCGGGCTAAAGAGTGCACTTGGCGATAAGGATATAGTTGATGTGTCAGATGCAGAAAGTTACAATCAAGTAACCTAATTTTCAACGATGAATTTCTGATTGGCCAACATCATTTTGCTCCTGAACAGAATGAAAATTAGTGCAATAAAAGTTTTTTTCTACGTTTATTGTCGATTTCAGCCTTTTTCTCGTAAAGGTGAACTGGGACCCACACTTCATTTACGTGTATTTCGAAGTAGTACTTTAGTAAACTAACGTAAGTAGCGTTTATGAATATAGTGAAAATTGTTGGGAGAGGCAAAATATATGAAAAGGACGGGACCAAGAGTTGTACTTTTTCCACCAGAATGGCAGTACTTAATGAAATCTGAACGTAGTTATTCAGCGAAAATTTTCACAATGAACAAGTAAAATGACAAACCACAAATCTCACGTCACAGTGGGTTGGAGCAAACCCTACTGGGAACTGCAGGAGTAGCACGACTGTACTTACTTGCCAGGTCAAAATTATGCTCCATCAGTGGAACTGCTATACGGATCACGTCTGCTAGTTCACGACCTCATCCGAAGCAGTGTGGTGTAACTGCTGTGATTCTGTGAATACTTTCAAATCTTACGTATTTATATACACTGTAATAGATGAACTGAAGGGAAAAGAAGCCATGGTACCTGCAAGTGTACATGACAAAATCCTGTTCCTTCCACCGTGATATCGCTATGCCCATGTGTTCTGGCGTTGACATATGTCATGCTGTGCACTGAGTGATCATGCAAAAGCCAGCAAGTAAGCCCTCCAATACTAAGCGCCAGTTGTGACTTGTAAGCAAGCGGGATAAGTATTGTGAGAACTATGGTTCTGTCGATGTGCCATGCTCTTTTAATTTCACACACTGCGTCAAACTTTGAACATAAATTTCCTTATTTGGTTTGGATCCCGAGTATTACCTGCAGAGATTAATGATAATTATAGTTACAGTGTAAGATACGTGCTATTCGATTCAATCTGGTTTTTTTTCCCTCATATCTGAAGAACTGTTCTAATAACCTTTTTAATACTTGATTTGATGCTCAGCTTCCTGTCGTGTCAGGTTTTAGTCTTACTAGATTTCGGCAAAGGTTAATCATCATCATCACGGCCTTTGTATGTTTCTCCGCGTATGTATGCGTATGGAGGGGCATGTATGTTTTGGGTCCTGTATCTCTGTTTCTGTCCCTTTGTGTGTGTGTATGTGTATGTGTGTGTGTGTGTGTCCACGTGTATATATATATATATATATATATATATATATATATATATATATATATATATATATATATATATATATATATATATATATTGCAATGTCAGGGGACCCTTGATTTAACTGTTCTAGCTACCAGTGAAATTAAGCTGGACTAATAATCATAAATTGATCATTCTAGATTTCTAGTTGGCGAGGATGTTCCCAGGGTAATGTGGTGTGTTGGTGGCAATCCAGTACATGTGTATCTTTGTCTGTGTGACATGGAGTCTTCATGTGCAATAGCTGTTCAAAAATATATGAGAAATGACATTTCCAAAGACACGAGAATGCATCTCGGAAGATATAATACCTTGAGCAATGGACATGACTATACTACTCTTGAGCGAGAAGGTCCTCCCTTTGATCTAACCCTTAAGGGCTAGGTCAAGGCCAGGCTATCATCGACAAGAGCCGCATCATTGTGCTCAAAGGAGTTAAGATTCAGGTCAAATTAATGGGTGCAGTACAGACTCGCCGGTCGCTGGGGGTTGATGCACCGGCGCTGCATGAGATGCATGGAAAATAAGCATCGGCTATTTCACATCACGAGTTCTCTCAGTCTGCAACACTCAGATGTGCTACAGTGTGGGTTAACTAGTATCATTTTCCAATACGAATTCAGATGAATCTGGCGACAGCCCTGTCCTGCCTCTTCACCATGATCACCGTGTTCCGATCACAGCTGCTCCACCAGTGGCAAGGATCTCCTTGACCCTCCATATTCACCTCGTTCCCCCTTGAGGTCCCTGAACCCTCTAGGAATTTCCAAATCCTCCCACCTCCCCAGCCCACACCACCTCCAACTCTCGGCCACGCTTGCTGCACGTGGAGGAACGCAGTTACCCGGCCACTTATTAGCCCGAGTCTGGCGGGGTACACGCTCCTCCTACTAATGTCTGTTGACGTAAAAATTCTTGGCGCCCGACAGTGACCATTAATTGTAAATTGAACATAAGAACAGGACCAGCAATGCGTCAGTAAGCTGGGAGCAGGTTTTCTCTACGACAACATATTTACTTATAAATCTTCTTTCTTGTGTTCTCTAATTTTCTCGGTATTCTACCATTAGGTGGATGCTCAGACACCAGGTGTCCATAATCAACCTTTACTTTCAATCAAGCTTTTGCCTTCACGGAGGCATAATCAGGAATCTACAAAAAGAGAAAAACTGCGTCACAAAACTTGGACATGTTAAACGCAAAAAAATGATGATAATATCAATCATCAAAAATCTCGGGAAAAACACAGCACATAGCGCATAAATTAAGGAAATACACTAAAAGCGAAACAAATTAACACTATCATGAAGGGTAGTATGAGTTACAATCCAGGTACAACATATGGAAACAGAAATATAGAACTTAGTTGAGGAAAAACACAACATTATTAAAAGAGGTAAGAATATAGAAAGTCCATCACTAAATACACAAAAGTAGAGCCAAGCGAGACCATTATTGTCCGGATGTAGAGCTGAGGTCAGGTTGGGCTCGTCTGATTCTCTCTGACCATCTTAACCCAGGACCGCGTTCCTGCTGTCTAGAAATGGCAGAATCGGTACCGTCTGGCGGGTCAGTGACGTGCCCCATCCGTTCTAAAACGGCATTAGGTCTACGTCCTACTGGCGGGCTGTTAGAGACTTGTGTGGCGGTGGTCCCGTTTGGATGTTAATGACGGGTGCTTTCTCTCGAATGTGAATGGCTTCTAATATCTGTAGTCTCCTCTGATTACTGCACTTAGTAATGATTTTGGTGTTATTCACTATAATCTTGTTAGTCTCGTTCCATGCTTTTGTTCATGATGTTGTTGGATTCCGCCTCGTAAATGGAGTGAGAGGCGGCGGCTCAAGATGCAGGTTGTATGTCGAATGTAGTCTATGTGGTGGGGTTGAAATTTCTCAATATTGCATCGGTACTCGTATACGTCTTTGGTACGATTCAAACTTCCAGAGCGACCTACCGTATTGTTCATTATTAGTGAACATGTTTTGGGATAGTTGTAGTATATCATCAGACTGATTTCCTTGTCTTCATCAATCGCTTTACAGTTTCTGGCCTTAATATTTCGCAAGACCTTCTCGTCCTTTCGATATGTTGTCGGAAATGTGTTCCTGTAATAAACTTTAGTGTTTTTACGTTGAGGTTGTTTGCCACGAGATGTAGCTCTCTTATGGTGTTCACAAATTCATCAAATTCATTATTTGAATATCCATTATTAATCAACATTTGCTGGACACATTGAAGTTCTTGGTGTAGAAATTGCCAGGTTGAGCACACCTTAATCTCTCTTCTCACGTATGTCCTAATGACCATCCTCTTGTAATTGTCAGTGCATTCACTTATTCCATTTATGCATTTACCTTGGTTGGTTAGCTTTCTATAAACGCGGTGATGAAGGATCCTGTTGTGGCACTCACTATTACATACAAGAAAGGAATCTTAGCATTATTATTCAGGTTTATTCTAAATCTTAAAGTCTGAAGTTTCTGGGAGTCGGTTACTGAGGTTCCCCAGTGAATAATCTACGCAGATGAAAATGTTGTTTATATATCTTTGGTGAATCTGGGATGACATGCTCTCAGGTTGCAGTACTGTAGTTTCGACATCATAGGACTTAACGTAAATGCCTGCGCAATGAGAACACCCAGGAGGGACGCCATGGCTATTCCATCCACCTGCCGATAAAGCTTGCCTTACGGACATCTGAAAGATGCTTCCATGGTGCAGGCACGTAATATTTGTCTAAGTACATTTCTGGGCATCTTCAGAGGAGGTAAGACATGGTGTTGGTAAACATAATCCAGGATTATGTCTATTGTTCTCTCCACTGGTACATTTGTGGAGAGAGACTCTTTATCCAGGGAAGCTGTGATGCTGTGTGGTTCTTTATTCCAAAGGATGTCAATAAACTGTCAGTCACCTATAGGGATGTATGGTGAGATCAGTTGGGTTAGCTTCTATAGGTGGGTGAGGGGATCTGGGAGATGATCGGCTTTAGAGGATTTCCCGGTTTGTGCGTTTTAATGTTTCCAAAGAAATATCTTGGTTCGAAGTTACCCTTTGGAAGATCGAATTTGATGTCATCCTTCACAGCATTCGTAACAGTAATTAACGAGTTAAGACGCTTTTTAAGTCTATCTGTGGGGTTTTTGAAATCTGTTTAGATTTTGTTGGATCTTATGTAGAGAACTGGTGTTTGAGCACCCACCTAATGGAAGAATGATACTGAGAAAATTAGAGAACGCAAGAAAGTATTAATGACTAAAATATGCAGTCGTATTAAATTCTTTGTGTGTGTGTGTATATATATATATATATATATATATATATATATATATATATATATATATATATTTTTTTTTTTCAAACTATTCGCCATTTCCCGCATTAGCGAGGTAGCGTTAAGAACAGAGGACTGGGCCTTTTTCGGAATATCCTCACCTGGCCCCCTCTGTTCCTTCTTTTGGAAAATTAAAAAAAAAACGAGAGGGGAGGATTTCCAGCCCCCCGCTCCCTCCCCTTTTAGTCGCCTTCTACGACACGCAGGGAATACGTGGGAAGTATTCTTAATCCCCTATCCCCAGGGATAATATATAGTGAAAAAGATTTTGTGTGATCGGGGCCTGAACATGCAGGAGGGTGAAAGGAGGGCAAGAAATAGAGTGAATTGGTGTCATGTGGTATACAGGGGTTGACGTGCTGTCAGTGGATTGAAGCAAGGCATGTGAAGCGTCTGGGGTAAACCATGGAAAGCTGTGTAGGTATGTATATTTGCGTGTGTGGACGTGTGTATGTACATGTGTATGGGGGGGGGTTGGGCCATTTCTTTCGTCTGTTTCCTTGCGCTACCTCGCAAACGCGGGAGACAGCGACAAAGTATAAAAAAAAAAAAAAAAAAAAAAAAAATATATATGTGTGTGTGTGTGTGTGTGTGTGTGGTTGTCTTTTTTTTTCCATACATATTTGCCATTTCCATCGTTAGCGAGCAAGGTAACATCAAGAAAAGATGACTGAGGCTTAGAGGGAAAAATCCTCACTTGGACCCCTTCTCCATTCCTTCTTTTGGAAAAGTAAAACAGGAGAGGAAGATTTCCAGACCCCCCCACTCCCACCCATTTTAGTTGCCTTCTATGACACACAGGGAATATGTGGGCAGTATTCATATATACTGGTTATATATGATTGAAATTCATCTTGACACATGTTGAGCTGGAAGAGAGGTAAATGTAAACTCAAGTCTGGAATGTGTGAGTTATTCCAACATTTCAACAAAGTCTTTATTGCAGAACTGTCTTAGAAAGAAACATTACAAAATTGTTCTAAACTTGTGTTCTCTCAACTTTTCTGTTCCTCTCCCCTTACTTCTGCATGATTTCCAATCCCTGCTGGCTACCCCTGACTAGTAAATAAGTTCACTTTGATTGTCTGTTGTTTATTCATGATGTTTATTATTTCTTTCTATAACTTCAAGATTACTCCTTTGGGGTATCCCAGATTTTGGAAAGTGACAGTAACATATTCAACCTCATCATTTTCATACTACTTGCTGCACATTCTATAATTATAGTTCTAGGGAGAAGCTAATAATCACCCTTGACAGTTTCATCACAGTGTGCTGATAAAGCATGTATGAAATTATTTTTACCATTGGGTTTTCTATATACAGAAAACCAGCTTACTCCCTGTTCTCCCATTTGATAAATACATTCAGGAAAGGAATATGTTCATCTTCCTATTTCTCTGTGGCAAATGGTTTTCGTATATGTAATGTCCTATTTGCACTGTGCCAGGAGGGACTTTTACACTCAAGGGGCCCCATCTCTTGAACACTCTGTTCAGCATGCTGTTTATTTTTTATATTATGATGATTTCCCATTCCTTTTGAAAAATTTCCAAGTACTGTTGGCATGCATTCAAGAGGGCCTTCGCCCTCGCTGGTTGAAATCCCGGCTAGAGTTGATTAAGTTTTTAAAGAGCATGTTAAACTGAAAGTACAGTACTATGTACTGTCCCATCCCTTTGTAAATGTTACTAATTCAGTTTGAATGGAAGTTGCAATACTACCCTGCCAGTTCAGTAATACAGCTCCATTTCTTGGGTTATAGATCCTAATATCTTTCAGGGGATTCCAGGAGGTTGAGAATATTTTTGCTAGTTGTTGAGAGATGAGCTTATGGTCTTGGAATATTCTAAGGAGTTTTGTTATCTCTCCTTTAGTGCCTCTTGTGTCACTGAATTTTATGATTGCAGGAATAGGACATTTATATACGAATATCATGAAGTGGGTTTTGGCCAAGTTTAAAGTAGCAAAGTTGCAAACTGTCAGTGTGTATTTTATTATTTTCATAGTTAATCAAGTTGGCTTGATTTAGGGGATTTTCAGTACAAATATACAGAATGTTATCAATGAACAAAATATATTTCAATATGAAAGTTATTGCACAAATACTGATATATTTCAAGAGAGATAGAGTGGGCCAAATGCAATGTTTGGGGGAACACCAAGAATCACAGATGAGTTATAGCTGGCTATTAATTTTTCAATGTATATATTAAACAGCTTCTGAAGCAATCATATACCAGTACATCTTCCAGCTCCATGATGAAGAATCTTGGGAAGAAGAATGGCATGGCTTACATTGTAAGATGCTTTAGAAAAGATAAGAAAGTAGCTTTTTTCCATTTAAAGCCTTTTCAAAGTAATTTGTACACATCAGAATTTGTGTGTTACAACCTTGTCTTAAGCCAAACTTGTCCTGTGATAGTGTGTTAATGTCTTAAGAATTCATTTAGGTATTTGTTCATGAATAGAATTATTCAGAGATTTTCCTATAAACTGGAAGTTCGAACAGAGGCTTAAAGCCACTTCAAAGCACATCTTCACAAATATAAATATTACTGACTAGCATGGATTATACAAACCCATATTTGAGAACTGATTACACACAGCAATAAAAGGAAAATTCTAAGAAAAACTTTTATTTATACAGTTCAGGACTACAATAATTACACCTCTTCTGTACATATAGTGAAATCAAGTAGATGCAGAGTGAAAAATATGTTAAGTACAATGTCTTGGACTGCAATACTTGTCCAACTTTGTAGAATGAGAAATGTTTACTAAGTGTATGATATTGCTCCATTGGAGATGAAGATTAGTGTAAATGTAATTATGGATAAAAGTTATAAAGACTGAAAAATATTCTGTTTCACATAAGTATTATATTACATCAGAGACTGCATAAACTTTCACATCAGCATTCTAATGGTAGCACGTGTACATATCTAATTAACTAAATCAAGAGAAAAAAGAAAATTTGCAATGAGTGATTGCACTGCATGCCCATATTTTCCCTGCAAGTCTTGCTTTATTTGTCATACTTTACATGTGTGGATGGAGATAAACTATTACAACCTACAGAAGCATAACTTCTTGAGTTCTTCAGAATGTACAATGGTAATTAGAAAGCAAACAAAATAAAACATGAGGTAAACATATAATTATGCATATTCTGCTAATTTTCCTCTGTGATGAGTAAGAAACCTTTACTCTCCAATTAAACGACTGACAAAAGCCTCGATCCTGGAGTCTCTCTATAGACCCAAGAAGCGTTTACTCTCCAATTAAACGATTGACAAAAGCCTCAATCCTGGACTCCTCCTGAAGACCCACAAACTTGTCTACAATCTTGCCATCTTTCACTGCAAGTACTGAAGGAACAGCTGAAACCTGAAAAGTAACAGAAAAAAAATTGAAAAGTTCATGTTGAAATGAATGAAATGATTAACTGTGGGTTGACTGCCAATTCAAAATATCATAAGCACACCTTGGAACCAATGCAGTTGTAAATACAAAACATAATGGGATTTTGCAAACAACTAAACATTACCACTCTGCAGTATATTTCTGATATATTGCTCATGATTCATTGACTACTGAAGTACTGAGGGTTAATAACAGCTGCAAAGTAAGCCAGCACTTCACTGGTTGTCAAGTTGCACTACTCTGACCCAGGAAGCTGTCTTCTCTTTCTGCCTCACCCATACATGGACTGCTGGCATTCTGTCCACAAACATACAATGTCTCCTTCTCACACTTAACACTTGACAACACTTAACTCACAAAACTCATTCTCCGTTACTAAAGATTTTTCTGCAGTAAGTGCTATGTGCTACCCTGCCTTCTGGCAAAATGGTAGAAGCAATAGACAGTAGTAGTAGGTAGGAAGAGTAAACAAGAGCATTAGGTAGAAGCAGTAAGTAGGAACATTAAGTAGAAGCAACAGGTTGGAACTTTAGGCAGGAACATTTGGCAGAATTAGTCACTGGAACATTAGGAAGGAACCTCTGAAAACACTGTACTAGAGTTGCCTTCTACCATTGGCCTATCAAGGGTGAGGCACGAAAGGCTAAAAAGCGGCACTGGAGTTCAATAGTTATGGAGAGTATTGCCATGGCTATCCCCTTGTGAGCATTGTTGAAGGGAACAGGTGTCAAAGATGTAAATACATAGATAGTGAATTATGGTTATGAAATGTCCACTAAAACCATTCAGACGAACAATTATCAGTCAGTGGTAATACAGAAATGGTGATTTATAAATGAGCCTTTGTCCCCATATTAGCATTAAACTTGAAAATATGCTTATATTTGCAGAATTAGAGATATATGTTTGTACTCTATAATTCAGCAAATACTGTATTCATTATCAATTTTTCTAATGACATATAAAACAACTTCGGACTTTACAGCTGTGAATTTTCCAATTTCATAATCCCTTAATCTTAAATATATATACATGTGAATACAAATTCTGTACAAATTAATTCAAACAGGAACAGATCACAGGGTTGTTTTGAGACTGTTTCTAACACTGGAAGACTTCCAAAACTCAAAGATTAGTGTGGTAAGAGTTAAAAACACACAGATGATATAAAAAGAAATACTTGTAAACTTTGAATGTAACTAAGGAAGCACAAATAATGTCAGTCATGGACTCATAAACTTTGAATGTAACTAAGGAAGCACAAATAATGTCAGTCATGGACTTAAAGCAAAGTATATGTTGTCTTGTCTTCTTAAATGTATCTATCGTGCTGCTTGGAACTACTGTACTCTAATAATTAAATCCATTCATTTGTTAATGTTCAATCCAGTTAAAAAGTTTGTAAAGGAATTACAGGAGGTAAATGGGGGCACAACTCCTAGTATTTACAATGGTCCTGAAACATATACAAAACTAATGAAAGTCAACACAGTTTACTGATTCAATAGCAAGAATTGCTTTCCCTCTGTAACATTCTCAATGAAAGAGCTGCTTAGGTTAAACATGGTGAACATACCCTGTATCCTGATCCAGTATAAGCATTGCAACCACTGTGTCCCAGTAGGCCTTGTCATTCACTGTATGAATAGATCCCACATGAAAAAGGTGCTATCTGTCTGTTGCTTCTTTATGTAACTAGCTGTGTAAGATCCAGAACAGAAAAATTTTCTGAAACTATCACACAGCCAGTTGATTTCAAAGAAGGTATGTATTAGCTAGTGTCAGTCTGTTGCTGCTGACTAGTTAAAAGCAGTGTGAACCTAATTACATTCTTATTTCCATTTCATTAAAAGCTTGACTATGTGTCAAATGCTAACTGTCAGGAGACTGACCTGCAGCTACTTTAAGACTCACAAATGTCAAGTGATTCATAAGAATACCCTACACTCTTCATAACTCTCACTGAAATGTGAACATTCCATCCACTTAGATCTACAGGAACGACGAAGCAGATATCAGCTGTGTCTATTCCTAGACTGTACTTTATAAAATCAGGAAGCACCTAAGCATCTGAATGCCTTCTAAGCAAAAACATCTGAAGTAAGATGCAGCCAGTTACTGGTGGGCATAGACACAACAGAACTTGCCTGATTGTATGGATAGGTGACTTCTCATGATTAGTCATCTGCAATTGTTTTTAGGGCTGCTATCATGCATCTGTATTTTGAAGAGAATGTATTCAGCAAAGGAACCATCTGCTTACCATCATTCTCAGGAAGGATTAAATACATCTACTTCATCATGAGATTACCTCTTAACTGATGAATCAAGATTGAATTCAACAGAACTTGCCTGATTGTATGGATAGGTGACTTCTCATGATTAGTCATCTGCAATTGTTTTTAGGGCCACTATCATGCATCTGTATTTTGAAGAGAATGTATGGACAAGAAATTCAGCAAAGGAACCATCTGCTTACCATCATTCTCAGGAAGGATTAAATACATCTACTTCATCATGGGATTACCTCTTAACTGATGAATCAAGATTGAATTCAATATGCTCAATATTCCATATTTAGTTTAACTTACCCCATAATCAAGTGCAAGATCCGAAACATCATCAATATCAACTTTGGCGAGGTGAACTTTATCTCCTTTACCACCAATGATGGTCTCTAAACGTGGGCCAAGTAGCTTACAGGGTCCACACCATCTGCAATTATGTAAAATATTACCAAATCAGCAGTTTCTAGCAGTAGAAATTATCTGTTAAACTGTATAAGGATGAAAATGATAAAACATTACATACTACAATTAACTGGACTATCTCAAATAGCTCTGACTGTTGAATATACATCTAAAACTATAAAACCTTTCTGTAAATCTTGGTAAAATTGCAATGCCGTAATTAAAACATTTACCTTTGAATCTTGCTCCTCACCAAAGTATCTCATTATTCCATACACACAAATTCATGAGGCAGTGTACACAGCAGCTGCAATGTCTCACCTCAAAAAGTTAATCTCTCTGAGTGCAAGATGATACACTAAAATTACCTCACTGATCTCTGTCTTTTGTGGTTCATGCATACTGACAGCTTATGTTGACAACATGATCAAACAAAATGCATCAAATGAAGTTATGTCGTGATATCTGATCTCAAAGTCAATATTGACCTTTTGTAGGCAATATGGCTATTATAATATGCTAAGATTACTATATGAATATTACTGATCTGTCTTTTATGCATTCATGCATAAAGACAGCTTATGCTGACATAATCAAATGGAATACATCAAATGGGGCCCTGCTACGATATTTTATCCGATCATAAAATCTCTAATGACCTTTCAAAGGCACTGTGGGTACTATACTGTATAAGTCTCAACCTTAAAATGTGGAGTGACCTTTACTTTTCCCTAGGAAAATTGGTCATACCTTTAAATTGAAGGAAAACCTACCATTCTGTACTGGGTGAGGAGTCCCTTGGAATACTGGAGAACCCTCACAATCAAAAGGAGGAAGAAAAATACCTATTCACTCCCCTTATTATATATCTAAAACATTACAACATTTTTATAAGGAGATCTGAAATGCAACAGATGTTCACATATACCTGTACCATCTAACAAGAACAAGGTAATGAAAAAGGTAATTTTCTTGAAATATCAAAACTACCTGGACATTTCTATGACTATTCCTTAAGTTCTTTCCCATCACTGAAATTCAAGACAAATGGAACTAAATAAGGAATTAGATATCACAGAGAATATACGAGGTAAATGATGATAACTACACATGGCAGTGCCTGATATTTTCAATCAAACTACTGGAAACTTCATCTCTAAGGTCATATATATAACTTGGAAAATTGAAGTGTGATGCCACAGTTGGTAAAGTGGTTTGATGTTGAAGAAAAAGCATTTGAGTGATGCAGAAGGAGATGGAGTAAGGGGAAGACAACTGCCTCATGAGAAGGGAAAGTTGAGGGAATATAGCGAGGAGAGAGTGGGAGCAGGACAATGCATGCAAAAGAGAAGTGAGTGGTTGGGGCAGCCTGGTGACTTTTATACCAGGGCCATCCACCCATGGAGTTCCCTAGGAGATATGGTGTCAAAAGACATACATAAAATATACACACACACGACAACTAGAGAATGGATGTGCGTGGATGAGGCCTTTCTTTGTCTGCTCCTGGTGCTACCTTGCTAATGCGGATGTGGAAGTGGTTAGGAAGCTGTGGTTTCGGTTCATTACACATGTCAACTAGAGACTGAGTGTGAATGAATGTGGCCTTTTCGTCAGTTTTCCTGGTGCTACCTTGCTGAAGCAAGGAGTAGCGATGCTGTTTCCTGTGGGACGGAGTGGAGCCTGGAATGGACTAAAGGAAAGCAAGTATGTGTATATATGTATATGTCTGCGTATGTATACGTGCATTACACATGACAGCTAGAGACTGAGTGTGAATGAATGTGGCCTTTTTTGTCTGTTTTCTTGGTACTACCTCACTGAAGCAGGGGGTAGCGATGCTGTTTCCTGTGGGGCAGGGTAGCGACAGGAATGGATGAGGGCAAGAAAGTATAAATATGTACATGTGTATATATGTATATGTCTGTGTATGTATATGTATGTAAATGTTGTTATGTATATGCATGTATATGTACATATAAGGGCATTTATGTACAAATACGTGTTTATGAGTGGGTGGGCCATCCTTCGTTTGTTTCCTGGAGCTACCTTGTTGTTATGTATAATAATAATAATAATAATAATAATAATAATAATAATAATAATAATAATAATAATAAAAAATATGTAAGCAAATCTATACACATATAGTGCCCTTAAATATGTAAAGAAGTGGTACAGTAAATGTTCATTTACATGTACAGAAAACATTAGTGAAACAAATGAAAGATATGACTATGATCTCTCTTCATACAACCCTGACTAGACTTTATTCTAATAGTTAAGGTAAAATTCCCTTCACTTTTCTTAGCTCCCATAACATCATCAGTAACAAACAAATTCTTTTATAAGACAACATGATAAATCCACAATGAAAATGGTGCTATGAAAGTAAAGTAGTAATACTCTTATTCAATTTCCTTGTCACTTATTTGCTACTGTACTAATACATGTTTAAGAAATGTTGGAAATGCCCAGAAGTAAAGAGGAAAAATAAATTTGTAGGCACATAAAAAAAAATTATAAGTTTCCATGGAAAAGTTACAATCAGTAAATCCAGTAGGGGTCCTCTGAGGAAAGCTTTTTCCTAAAGCGACATTAAAGTGCAGAGAAACTGTTGGGTTAAAACAGCTGAATGCCCAAGCAGAGGGCTCTGTCCCATGGCCCACCCCCAACTTTAGCCTACCTCAAAGTAATCCAGAGATGGATGATAATTCAAAAATATTGAATGAGAAGCTGGTCTCTTGCATGCATCTTCCCACATATGATTCAGATTACTATTCGGCTGCAGGCAAAGCATGAGGCTGTGCAAGCACAAACAAGAGCTTTGTCTATAAAGTCTTTATACATTTAATTCACAATTAAATATTACCTAAAGACAAAAAAGTATGATTATAAAATTCCAACAACCTAAAACTACAAAAAATTAATATGTAATAAGCAATGACACACCAAACACAGATCTGAAAAAAGAAAACTCATGGACTGGGTTATCATCCTAGAACATCACTGCACAAAAAAAAAAAAAAAAAAAAAAAAATTCATGCTAGACTTAGTCTAATTTTTTGGTGAAAAATAAATCCAAAAGATTTGTAGAAGTTGGTAAGCAGCAACTGACGAAGGAAGTATATTACTGGTACTTCCCGCCTGGTTATCGGGAGGGTTAGTGAAGGCTGCATGGTAAGCCAGTACTTCAGTGATTGTCACGTTGCACTCCTCTGACCTAGGTAGCTGTCTTTTCTTTCTGCTTCACCCACATATGGACTGCTGGCATTTTGTCCACAAACAATCTCTCCTTGTCACAGACAACACTTGACAACAATTAACTCACACAACCCATTATTCTTAATTCTACATTTTTCTGTGGTGAGTGCTATGTTCCAGCCCTGCCTTTTGGCAAAATGGTAGGAGTAATAGAAAGAAATAGTAGGTAGGAACAAGTAGAAGTACATCATAGGAACACTTAGGTGTGAGATTTTATGTAAAAGTAGTAGATTGGAACATTAGGTAGAAGTAGTGGGTAGGAACATTAAGTAAAAGCCCCTACAAACACCATACTAGATTTGTCCTCTGCTGGTGGCCTTAAAAGGTTGAGACACTAAAAACTATGAGGCAAACTTGGAGTTCACCAGTTATGAAGACTCTTTAACTGACTTATAGAGGGAAAGAACTGAATGAATTATTTTCTTCCCAATAATTCATTTTTCAAAACTTTTCTAAAAAAGGGTAAAGGTAAACATCCAGTTTAATCACACATCAAAACTAGCTTTAGATACTGAATTAATTTGTTGTGCAATTGTAAATGGTGTTTAAAGAACTGTAGAATACTGTAGAATAAAAGCAGCATAGCATGATTTGGGGCATTATGTATTCTGTAATACTAAATAAAGTGATAACTACTGAGAGCTATGAATATCAAGGAAAATGTGAGATTAGTTAAAGTTAGAGTAGGTTAAACACATATAAAATTTCACTTCACTAAATCTTTCCAATAGACAAATCTAGAATAGAAATAAAACAACATTAGTGTGGTACGCAGCTTGGTACCACGTGGAACAGCAGGTCATAGAGAAGGTGATTGGCTGTGTTGATGGCCACTCAGTCTGCCATATATAATGACATTTATCTAAGGTAGTTGTGGTGCTCACTAAGGGGGGTTTGTCTGGTATATTTCATTCTGCTGATAAATCACGGGTAAAAGTTAGAAGCACTTCACTTGTGTTTGTATTAATTAACCCTACATTTTCCCTAATAGTCATATACCTTAGCAATATCATCTTAGTATCAGAAAATAAAATATGATACTAAAACTAAGGTCCACAACTTTCTGTCTTATCTCCAACACTTTATTACCACTGCAATACAAAATCAATATCTACTGCAGGTTTTGATGTGTACCAAAACTGGTAAATTACCAAGCTCATAAAACCACATCAAGATGACATAATAATATTAAAGCAATACTAATAACTGCTTAGGGCCTATTGTCTTTATAAATAAAAAAAAAATTCTTTAAATCTCTGAAAGTGCTTATCACTCATGAATGTCACTAAGGTCTAATTTTTTTCAGAGAAAAACCTTCCTTCTGTTACATTAACATAAATTCCCTGTCTGTATTCCCAACCAGTAATGTGTCACAAAAGGTACAGGAATGACTTCATAACAATGAGGATATAAGATACGGTAAATCTATATCTGAAAAAGGTCGTCTCACATATCTAAATAAAGGTGTCCTTCCATTTTGAACATGGAATATCAGTGCATGAGATCATACCAGTGGCTCATCAATAACCAACACTGTGTTGTAGTTATATTTATATATATATTGTGTAAATCCTAATCCAATTAGTTTAATCCAACAGGATTACATTTCTGTACGACTATTACGCATTTTCAAAAGGGCTTCATTTACCCTACAATGGCCTGATGGTAGTGCTAGTAGTACAGAAATGTTATTCTAGGGTACAAGAGACGAGAGAAAAATCTTACTGCGCATGAAAATCGACGACTACGGGAGTAGTGGACTTTAACACTCGGTCTGTGAAGTCCTCTTCGTCTTGCACATTAAAAGCGGCTCGGGCCGCTGACGTCGTCCTGAGTCCTCGTAGAGATCCATTACAATGTGGAATACTGCATTTCCCCAATGCCCTCTTGTTTGTATGGGATACAAATCGCGTGAAGCCTTGCCTGAACATTGCTGAAGATGTAATGCAACTCCCAACCCACAGTTCCACACCAACCCTTGCCAGCCTTGAGCAAGTGTCCACTAATTCACATCGTCCACAGACACTCGTTTCGCGGTGTGCATCATGATTTCCTTGTCGATTCAAATGTCTCCCTAGCAATGTCGTATGTCAGAAAATACCTTTGGAAACTGAATGTTTGGTACTTTATTAATAATATGGTAATATTTTATATATAATTTCTTTTTATCTGTAAGATATCTTCAACTTGTATCGATGACCAAGGTCTTCAGGTGTTCTGGCGGATGTGAACAAGCACTGATGCCAGCTGATTTCCAAGCAAAAAAATGATGTAAACTTCTTCCTTAATACACTTCCTTGTGTCATAATACTTGTCAGCTTTCATGTCGACAACTCCATTATTCATAAGCAAATGTGATTTACCAAACAATCATTGTTTAAGTAATGGAATGATTGGAGCGATACCTTCAGAAACTCCCCTTATTATCACGCACACAGTTGAATGCTAATGAGAGGCAATGCATCAGTAAAGCAGACAAAAAACTATTGAATGAATCTTAATCATTCGGACAAGAGAATTTGTATCTACTGTTGTAGGTAAGCCTGTATTCACAACATGACGCAAATCTATTTGATTTTACAACATAGGACTGCGTTTACAATTCATTTTTGAGGAACTAGGAAATTTAAGTTTAAGGTATTATAAAAACAAGTCACTTGATATTAACTAATTTAAAATGTATGTACAGGATCAACTTTTATGACTCAATTATTTTAAATGTATGCAGACGACGTCACTGTTTCCCGCCACTCGGGCAACATCATACTAAAGCGACAAATAAAAACCTATATTATGATTTGTATATATCATAATTTGAAAGTATATCAATTAACAACAGTAATTTAATGTTAGATTGAAGTATATATACATATATAATTCTTTTTCTCATATTTCTTTATTCATGAAAAATATATATAAAGTGTTTGATATGACTCATCATGTTTCGTCATTCAGATTGATCACAATTGTGGAGTGTAATCGTGAAATTTAACCTTATTTAGCAATGGCTGAAGGTAGTGAAGGTAGCAAAAAGATTAGCCTGACAGTAAAAACGGCGAAGGATAAACAGTCTGTGGAAATAGCTGAAGATGCGTCCGTCAAAGAAGTAAGTAGAGCCACGTACCCTTGTCATTTCCAGGCATGCCTCCTTCTCTCGCTCATATTTGTGTAGCACTAGAAGATTCTGACGTCCGCATGTTTAGAATTGAATTGAAATCAGATTTTACTTTACCTCTTGTCAAAATCATTTGGGTGGTTTATGAAAAGCTATTAACTTCATATTCCATACTTTTCCCCATGAATGGGCGGCAAGTCAATCATAAGGCTTGTCCTAACCTTAACCCAGTAGAGAAGAACATTTCATGAACATACCTAACATTTTCCTGTCTGCTCAAATCCTTCTCTCATTTTACACAGACCAACATATTTGAAAGTATGTCTGAGTACAATTCGTACTCCATCAGTTTGAAAACAAGACTCATTACTATTCAAGTAATGATGCAGTGTATGCAGGCATGGTACTCACGCACGAGTTGAGAACCATCCTGCATATACCCAAATTTAATTAATCTGGATTGTTATGTTGTTAGAATTCATAGGGAACTGTGAGAGGGAAGCATTAATTTGCACTAATGTATGAGGTACCCTTTTATTGCTTTGGTAAATGTCACAAGGAAAAGAATGAAACGCTGTCACGGTAATACACTTGGGAGTGTTATGAAAGCTTGTAAGTTTCCAAGAAAACTTGGACACCCGTGTAATTCGAATTTCTTGAACCTATGAGAAGAAAGAATGGGTAGGGTTGTACTTAAGCACCGACACGAATCGATGGAGTGTAATAAGACCTCCTGGTAAACATTTAGTATAAGAGTAACCATGAGGGGTATCCACAGAAGTGGAACAAAAGTATGTCATTGGTGACCAGACACAAGCGATGGTAATTTATCTGTTTACCTCTGCTTCACTTAAAGCTGTCAATATTGAATGTGTATGTTTTCCAGTGGTAATGTTGTTTACAGAAAATTGCAACAGTTGCAGTGTATGAATTGGAGTATTGTATTGTAATGAATGATAGTAAAGTGATGATAAGGTTTACTTATATCAGGGAAAGTGACAACAGAATCTACATAATCCTTGCATAATCCTGCCTAGTAGCTGCTATTGTAATATGAATATCCTAACATTATTTGTATTCATCTTCTGGTGAGGATCATGCTCAGTTGTCTATATGTTGACATCTGGCGTGAAAGTAGTGCATTATTATGAGTGTGAGTGGTATATATCAACTGGATTATTTAAGATTATGGTAAGTCTAGACTACAAGGGAGATTAAGTGATAAGTAATCATGAGTTTTATTGATTTTTTACATGTGTTTGACAGTTTTCCTTTAACTAATAATTTCCAGATATACTACTGCTATCTGATTAGTTATTTATGAAAAGATAATGCTTCACAGGCATCTCTGTAATTGCAGTGAACAGTATAAAGCATCTAAAACATAAATAACATTGTATCAAAGCTAGATATGATTCAGAGCTAATTGGAAAATTACCAAAGTGATATAGAATAATGGTGTAGTGTGATTTTTTTGTTGTACAATAAAGAAGTGGGGAGAGCCAGAAAAACAGGAAACGTATGGGTTGAATTAATGTAAAAGTATTTAAAACACCTGGGAAAACTTCCACATAACTTTGTCTTAGGACTTGTATTACCATAGTTATGAATGTTAAGTGATTTTGTTCTGAAAAAGAGTGTAGTGTTTAGAGATTGCAGTAAGGTTTAGAGCATGAATACAATTAGGATTATGAATATTTGGGAAAATGTGGGATTGTCGTGTAAAAGTCGATGAAATCTTGAAAATCAACATAACCAATAAAGAGTTACCTGATCTCTCACATGTTGAAGAAAAGATTTATAGTAAAGATGGTAACTTGCCAGTGTAGCTGTGAATTTGGATATGATTACCCAGTGATAATTAGTGGGGGAATAAGAAGGGATCTTGTAGTTCACCTCACCCTGGAGAGATATGCAGCTTCACAACTTTCCGAAATACTGTAATTTCAGTTATACCTCATCGATATATATTTAGGTGAATTGCTGCCTAGATTCAGTGAAATATTCTTTATTTATTTATTTATGTTTATTCAACTGTTATATCTTAACTTGAAAGTGGCAAGTGTTGGTGCTGGTTTGGCACTCAGGGACTGCATTGGAATGGGTAACTGTTCTGACAGCAAACAAGTTGTATTTCATGGAAGTTCTTTAATGCTGTGATTGTGTTAATCAAAGACTGCGACCTCTTGAATAGTGTTTGCTGTGCTTGAAGAAGTTTATGAGAAAGGAATTACTTGTCCAAGTAGTAGCTTGAAAGTGATCTTGTTCTACATTGGAAATGTTTAGTTATTAGAATGAAAGCTGCATATTGTAATTAAGAGCATTATACTCAATTCTGTTTTATTTATAGGCTCTAATAGTGAGGATTATGAATATCAGGGCTGATTAATATAAAAGTAAGTTAAACATTTGTAAAAAGATCAACACAACCGATGAAATTTGTACCTAACCAGTTATATGATTTTAAGTGTATTGTATGGCACTTGATGCTGAGGGCTGTATGGGATAGCTGCTTGTAGGGGGGAAAGTTTTATTTGTTCTTTTTGTTAATGTTCATTGCAGTTAGTGTGATGCTCAGCCATGAATGTGTTGGGTATATATTTACTAGAGTACTGAAACAGATAAATTTCAGCTAGTAAGGAAGTTAGGTAAAGTTCTGTTGACTTTAACAATTTTCATCTACATTTACATTATCTATTCTCTTCTTGAAAAATGTTTTATTTTTCTTAATTTTGTTTTTGTCTTGGTGCCTAAATTTTTTTTTTGTAGGAACAGCTGAAATCATTCATTGGGAGTCTGGGAAAATGTCTTTTGCTGAAATGGAAATTTTTTAATTCAATAGATGACTTCTCAAGAACACATTTATTCTGTATGGTAAGTTATGGTTGTTCATGGTATTCTCCAAGGACATTTCATTCAGCACAGCACATGATGTGGCACTGCCTGAATTTCGGTGGTGCTGAGAGACTGTGAATCATCTTAGCACATGCATATGTCTTACATCCTGTAACAAGTTACTTCCTGTGAACAGTGAATCATCTTAGCACATGCATATGTCTTACATCCTGTAACAAGTTACTTCCTGTGACATGTCAGGATGCATAGTACATGCACAAGATTTTTCAGTTGCCCATCACATCCTTAATTCAATTTACATTTTACTGTTAGACACTATGCACATATTGACTCGTCCTTAACAACCTCAACATTTCATGTTTTCCACTACAGTTTGGATATACCAAATAATCTTTTAATTGAAATGCTAACTCAGCTGTACTTCCATTTTAGGTTTCAATTACATTCAGGCACAAAGTCCAGTTCAGCTGATTTTTCTTTACTCGACTGCCTCATTAGCCTTATCTATGATAATTAGATCCTTCATAATATATCAACACCTTTTAGCGTTCAAAATCTGTGGTATTCAAAGCCTTCATTTTCCAAAATCCTGAGTGACATAACTCCAGTTTACTTGTTTGTTGCAACATGTATTTTTTCACAAACATTAGAGGGCTAGAGTTACTACATATTTAAGTTCAACAGTATGATTTGAATGTGTAATGAAAGTGCTTGAATATCAGAACCTTTGTTATGCTCACATAGGTTTTATTTTAGTTGTTAGCAGTGCTTTAATGATATTCTTTACTTCCTTTCAGCTACGTGAGGTGGTTAGTGAAAAGTTTAGTGCCTCTTTGGATCAAGTTTGTCTCATATTTGCTGGCAAAATTCTAAAAGATGGTAAGTCTTGTTTATTCATGAGAATGTTTGAGATATCCAGTTGTTACATAATCCTTGTCTCAGAGAGTAACATTATTGCTATTAGGTTTTTTTTTTTTTTAATGTTTTTAATGTCTATCTGCCTGTCTGTGTCAGTGGGGCAAGATATGAATATGCAAAATATGTTTTTTTAGTGCTATTTGTAAATGAAGTAAAGGTTTTCAGCGTCAAAGTTTTGCAGTATTTCTATACTGGTGGCCTTTATTTGACATTTTTTTGTATCTTGACTGATTGATAACTGCATGAACAAACTCTGCTAAAAATAAGCATTATTTGCTGCGAAACAAATGATTCATCTTCAGGAAAAGATTCATTCTTTGGAATCACTTTTAAAGGATACAAGCAGGCAAGGGAAGTGCCATAGCTGACTTTGCCTGCAGTTTACTTTACAGTGTTGATTACACAGTGATAGTGTTTCATAAAGATGCTGATATTAAAAGAAATAGCTGAAACATTGTATGATCATGCTGAAAATTCTTAAACTGTGGTGCCAGCATGTTAATGTTTTGGTCCATTTTACATTATTGAAATAACATGTAATTTTTTGTGAGCAATATCGCCATATGTGCATTACATTGTTGTACAGTATTGTTTTAGCAGTGAGCCCTGTTATACTCAAATGTCAAATTCTTAACTGAATCTCCTCAAAACAGTTGGATAGCTTAAATTGATTTTCTGATTTTTATTGTTGAAGATACCTCTTTTGAGTACATCATTATAATGGCAGTGCAGTCATAGAAAGTGTATTTATTATGAGTTGCTATATATATTTATGATTATGAAGGAACTGTAGGAATGTGTATAACAGTTGACTACATAAGTACGCCAAGCATGTATAAGACAGATGTAAATGAGAAAAATCTGAGCAACATGAGTGGTTCTGTGTATTGGCAGTGAAAATGAGTTGCAGATCTACTGAGTAGAGGAAAGCAGCATTGTTAAAAGAATTTTAAAACATTGACCATAAACTCAGAAAAAGAGGAAAGCCATTTGTCAGATAGAGAATAAAAAGATATTTGTTTAAAACCAAAGCTGAGTAATGAAATGCTGACATGTACTCAGACTTTGCAAAAGTCTTTGACCAATGTGACCATGGTTTTGTAGCACTGAAAAAGTGTAGAATGGGAAGACCTGGAAAAGTGTGAAGATTCATATGAAACTTTTTAACTGATAGATCACGATATGTAATTATTCAGATGATTACTGATTTATCTATGGTATGAAGCTGTTTCCAAGGACCTGCATTTGCACCTTTGCAAATGGAAGAACAAACCAGAGTTTCTCTGTACACATTGCTGATGTTACCAGAATAAGTATGGAAATTTCATGAGTAGATGACTGAAACTTTAACCAACAAAAATAAATTCTTCCTGTGACTATGAATGGTACTAGTATGCTTATATATGAAGGCAAATTTCAACTCCTTTGTTATGGGGTAATTGCTTTGATAAAATGGATAAAAGGCATTACCATTAGTTTGCATTAGGCAAAAACAAATACTTTATGTGAAAAAACTGTGTAAAAGACCTTAGAGTAATAGAATCTGTTAACCCTACCTTCCAAGAATACTAGGAGTGACAATTGCTTCAACCAAAGAAGAAAATAGCTGGATGCATTCTACAGCTCCTTGAGACACGAGTGATCATATTTTCAGATATTCAGGAAGATTCAGTGAAGTCTTCAACAGAAAGTATTAGCAACAGTTATGTCACTTGGTATACTAGTTGATAGTCATGCTTTTTAGTGGCTATAAAATTGGTTGACAGACCACAGACAAGATTAGCGAATGACAATCAAGCCATAAAATGTTTATATGTAACAAGTGGAGTGCTGCAAGGGTAAGTCTTGGAACCAAGTGTCTCACCAATGTATCATGATTGTTTTGGTAATGTTCTGTGTTGCACTATAACACTACAGGAACAGTTATTAGGCAGGAAACAGAATATTGATGTTAGATCAACTTGCTAGACTTATGGCACAGGAAAATGTTTGTGCTGATGGTGTGAGAAAAGCAGAGGTAATATGCAGTATTGCAACATTCCACAAATATACCAACACACACACACACACACACACACACACACACACACACACACACACACACCCATCTCTGGTCACATATATGGTTAATGCTTGACTAAATGAAAAAAAAAGATGAAGATGAGGGACATAGAGGGTTGTCACTAGAACTCCATATAGGATAAATGTTATGGAGGCAGAGATGTTCAAACTGTGTGAGTATATACTAAACTGAAATTAGAATATGAATCTCTAGAGTGGTTACTCCTCTTGAGGAGATGCACAGATTTGTTATAGAGGATCAATTGGAAGGCAACAAATATTTTTCTTAATTTCAGCAGAGGGATAGCAGCTGTAGGTTACCCACATGAGTAGAGATGAGGAAGAGAGAAGACATGATATAACCTTTTAATTTCTCGTTACTTGGTAGTATCAGTAACGAGTATTTCTTTTAAAATTAGGAGAAACTGGTCTTGCAAATGTCAGAAGAAAATCAAAAGGAGAGAAAAGGGAAAGGAGATATGAAAAGATACTGATTGCCATGTAGTTTTGGATTATTGAAACGGTGAAAAAATGGCAAATTCAGAGAGCATGAAAGTATCAAAGAAAGGAGATTGAAAGATGGACTTACATGAAAGCAAAAGGCTCAACCCAAATGCAGAAAAAGGTGATTACATACAAACAGAACATACACAGTTTACCTAATGTACTTATTGCATTTGACAGTTTTACTTTTGATGATTATTGATATTTCTTTCATCCAGATTCATTCATAGACTTGACTTAAAGGCATAAAACTTGAGTGAAAAAGTAATTGTTTTTATTATTATAAAAGTTGCATCAAAATTAGAATTGAAAAAAGATCAATTGTTATTCAAGCATTGGTTTTTATGAATACGTTTTTCTAAAACTCATAATTCTTTGTCAGGTGAGAAACTGGAGCAGCACAACATTAAAGATGGTTTGACAGTGCATCTAGTAATAAAGGGTGGGACAAGTGGAAGTGGAGGAATGCAGCCCAACAATCGTCCTACAGCCACCTCTGGTGGTAATTCTAATTCATCATCCGCAACTCCAAATACAGCTTCGAATAATCAGACCAATGCAGCTAATCCTTTTGCTGGATTGAGTGGCTTAGGTGCCTTGAGTATTGGAGGTCTTGGTGGATTAGGAAACATGGGAATAGGTACCCCAAATTTTCAGGAGCTACAGCACCGTATGCAGAGGGAAATGCTCAGTAATCCAGAAATGATGAGGCAGATAATGGATAATCCCTTCGTACAGCAACTGATGAATAACCCTGAATACATGCGTGCAATCATAACATCAAACCCACAGATGCAACAACTGATGGAGGTAAGTAATGGCAGAGTCATTTCATGGCTGTGCTAATCACACTACATGGTTGAGTGAAACCCCATTCTCCTGTATGGTACCATCACCTTGTTAAACTGTTGAAATTTCTCTGACGAAAAAACCATGAAAGGTCTTTACCAATCTTATCCAATGAATTAAACACCTGGATAACTGACATAGGCTAAAAGCCTGTAGCTTGTATAATACTCTCTGGAATGTGATATCCATAGAGGTAAGTTTTGCATTTCTGCATATAGTTGAATTGTAGGCGATTTAGGTGCATTGGGTTATGGCTCTGGGAGCTCATCTTTGTGGTTTAGGGTTTCTGTTTGCTGGTGTTGGATATGTAAGGGGCCAGTTTAGGGAGGCCTTGTGGATAGTTGTTCATTGAAATTTGAGTCATTAGAAAGTTTTTCTCCAAATTTTATTTGGTAATGCTTTGGAGAAAGTTCAGCTTTCATTTGCTCAGAAACCAGCGTAAGATTTTTATAAGGTACGTGCTCAAAAAATAACAATAACTTTGTAGTTACTTGATTTTAATTGATCTGCGTTAAGTAATCTGGTTTAACTGATGTGGGTGTTACATGTTCCTTTTGTATTTGTTAGGTCCAAAAAGCTGAATCATTTAAAATTCATTAACTTTGTAGTTGGTTTGAAGAATCTCCCCCTCTTTTTACAGAAACATTGAAGATAGAATAAGTTACTAACTTTGCCTAGATATATTAGATAGATTTATTCATCTCGTTAGCTCTGAATTAAATATAAACAAATGAAATGAGGGGAAAACACCTGTGACATGGGGAAATAGAATGGAAGAATTCTGGAGAGAAAGAAACTGAAGAATATGTGGAATAATGTATTCAAGGGAGGCATGAAAGGACTGGGATAAGTGGTGACTTTTGCGAGGCTACCCCGATGCGAGTTCCCAGAGGGAACAGTTGTCAGGTATAGATAGATAGATAGTTCATGACAAAACTGCTACCTACATCTTTTAATTTTCTCCTTTCTATCATGTCCTTATGTTAGTTTTAAAAAAAATTAAATTTTTTTTTGTCTTATTCTTTTGTTATCTTTTCCCCCGTTTGCCTTCATAATTCATAATTCTCTAACTAGTTAAAATCTGTCTCTATTTCCATTTTCTCCCCTTCTCTGTTTGTGCCTCTCTCCATTCCCTTCTTTTCTAATCCATTTTCTATTTGCAAATCATGATCATTGCATTTTGATTCTAGGAGCAGTAAAATAATGTTTTTAACTCCATAGCGCAATCCAGAAATATCTCACATGCTGAACAACCCAGAGATGTTGAGGCAGACAATGGAATTGGCCCGTAATCCTGCTATGTTGCAAGAACTCATGAGATCTCATGACCGAGCCCTTTCCAACCTCGAATCCATTCCAGGTTAGTTGTTATGGCTTTTTAGCATGTTGTTGATTGTGAAGGTGTACAAGTGTGACAAATTTTATTTTAGGGTATTCTTTGGATTTGCTTTTTTCTTAGTGTATTATTATTTGATCCTTGAATAACAGGTGACTTTCAAAAACTTGAACATGATATGGATAAAGAAAGTGTCTTCAAACTCTGTTCCCCATTATGATATTAAAGAAATACATGTAAAAGTAAGGGTTATGTTAAAAAAAGAGCTGAGCTAACACATTATAGTGTGGTAGTACAAAGGTTTAGTTAACACTTAGATTCCCAGAGGAGTAGTGGAGGAATGGGGTGATTTGGAGGTTGTGGATCATGTTCATAAACTTTGCTTTTGCAAAGGATATGTACAGAATGGCGAACTTACATACTCTCTTCCCCTGTCTATACTTATTCAGTCAATCCTTCAAATGCCACATATTGTTGTAAGACATTTTGTTTCCTACACATTCACCCTCTTTACTTTTTGATATAGGGACAGTGCCACACATCCATACATCACAGTTGGGATTACTCTATCTTTAAATGTTTTCATCTTTGCCTTCATAATATTTGTTGTGGAAAGATGGAGTAAAAGGCAAATAAGAGGTAAAGTGGAGATGGAGTGTGTTAAATGTTGGGTGGAGAATTTGAGGTGCTATAGTTGAAGTTGGACTTTACATTTAAGTACAATCACTTCGAGAATTTCTCTTTCACAGGTGGTTATAGTGCCCTACAGAGAATGTACAGAGATATTCAAGAACCCATGTTGAATGCTGCACAAGAGCAGTTTGGTTCAAATCCCTTTGCATCACTCGTTGGCAACAACAGTGCCAATGGTAAGAGCTGGACAAAAGCTATTGATTGATTAGAGTTTTTGTTAGTACCATCATATTGTAGTTAGCATTAGTCAAAAATTTCAGTAACAATTTGACCTTAACTTGAATCTTGGAGTTTTAAACAGTGTTCATCATTTTTTGTTTGATCTTATCTTTCATTGTCCCCTTTCAGTTGATTCTGCCCAGGCTGGTCGTGAAAACAGTGACCCACTGCCAAATCCATGGGCACCACGTGGTTCAACTCCTGGTGCCTCTACAACAGCTACGTCTTCACCCAATACTAGTACCTCCAATACTAGTTCTACTCAAAACACCACTTCCTCAACTTCTTCCACCTCCACAACCCCAGGTTTGGGGGGATTAGGGGTAGCTGGAATGTTGCAAAGTCCTGGAATGCAATCCCTAATGCAGCAGATGATGGAGAATCCACAGCTCATGTCATCCATGATCAATGCCCCATACACTCAAGCTATGTTCCAGGTTAGTATTTCCTTGCATGCCTATCCCCTCCTGCATATACTGGCGCCTATAAAATCTTTTTCACTCCATCCTTCCACCATCAGTTAGATCTCCCACTTCTCAGTGTTCCCTCCATCTCTGACACATATATCCTCTTTGTTAACGTTTCCTCACTCATTCTCTCCATGTCCAAACCATTTCAACACACCCTCGTCTGCTCTCTCAACCACACTATTACCACACATCTCTCTTACCCTTTCATTACTCACTTGACAAACCACCTCACACCACATATTGTACTCAAACATTTCATTTCCAACACATCCACCTTCCTTTGTACAACCCAATTCAGAGCCCATGCCTTGTAACCATATGATATTGTTGGAACTACTATTCTTTCAAACATATCCATTTTTGCTCTTCCAAATAATGTTCTCACTTTTCACACATATTTCATCGCTCCCATAACCTTTGCCCCATCCCCCACTGTACAACTCATTTCCACTTCTGTGGTTTCACTGCCAAGTCCACTCCCAGATACCTGAAAACACTTAACTTTTTATAATTTTCTCCATTCAAACTTACATCCCAGCTAACATCCCTCAATCCTGCTGAACTTAATAACCTTGCTTTTATTCACATTAACTCTCAACTTTCTCCTTTCACACTCTCTTCCAGACTCAGTCGCCAACTTCTGCAGTTTCTCTCTTGAATCTGCCATCAGTGCAATATCATCGGCAAACAACAAGTGACTCTCTTCCGAGGCCCTCTCATCCCCAACAGAATGCATACTCGTCCTTCTCTCCAAGATTCTTGCATTTACCTCCCTCCCCACCCCATCCATAAACAAATTAAACATCCAGTTTTATATATTGAACAACGTTTTTGATATATTCTCTGGAATTCAGTTAAATTTAATTATTCTGTCTCTGTTCCTAACTGTAGTTTTTTTTTATCATAGGATGCTTTATTTAACTTCTCTGTTGTCATGCATAAAATTTCATATCTTAGACTGCTTAGTTCATATCTTAGACTGTTGTAGTTGTTCCTGATAGTTTATGTGCTCCAGTCATTCTCTTGCCTTGTAAAGTGTTTCTAAGTTTTCTTTAGCTTACTGAAACATTGGCACATAAGAAGGTTAACCTCTTTGGTTACCTTGAGGTAGACATTTATGATGCTTATTGATATGTCGCAGATTTTGGTTTTTTATATTTTTTAACATGTTTTTGCTCATAAGTATTTGTTTACTAATATTATTTACACAAAATAGTCAGTCTCACACCAGCATCAGCATTATCTGTGTTGAGTTGTGTTTTACTTTAGCATAAATTTGGATATCCTAACATCTGTAATTCATGTTCCAATTAATGTGGGCTATATGTAATCAGAGCTTTTAGGAATAAGCCCAGATTAACTCTCATCTTAATTTGACCTGGTTGATTGCTGAAAAGAATAGATAACTGATTAAATGAGTAAGTTTTCTATAAACTGTAAACTACAATGACCTCTCCGTGAATGATCGAAACACATCTAAAGGAATGAGCTTCATTTCAGTTTCCCATTTGATTTTAAACCTAATACTAGGGGTGAATGAAGTTAATGGGTTGAAAAACAACAAATGACCCCCATTTATTTTCTAAAACAGTGGAAATATAATCAACATATGTTTTAGTTTTTTAGAAGTTTTTAGTTCTGAAAGGTAGCCATTTATAATGAATAGTGTAAGAGAGTGATAAGAAAATAATTTGTGAAATGTAACAGTTTGAATTATATTTTTTTACAGAACCTGGCAGCCAACCCAGAATTAGCTCAACAGATTATTGGTTCAAATCCCCTGTTTGCTGGCAATCCAGTCCTGCAGGAGCAGTTGCGAACCATGTTGCCTACTTTCCTGAATCAGTTACAAAATCCAGAAGTTCAGAGCTTTATGACAAATCCTCAGGTAAGGGAAGCTTGAGAATTTACATTTCATATGAACTTTATCTGAAAAGATATTATGAAAATATTTTCGTTTTGAAAAATTTAAGCTTAGATGGTTTTATGGAAGGTGCTGTGTAGCTCCATATTTTTATTTGTACTCAACCTGGCTCTCTTCATTCTATGCATGACCTGTTTTGTTCTTGTAGGCCTCCCCAGTACAGGATCCACTGTACTGATATGTCATGTCTTAGGTAGTTACCAATATATGGTGTATCAGTGCATGGTTTTCATGTATGTAGTGTCCATGAAAAAATAGGTAATATAGATAGGAAAGGCATTTAAAGTTTCAGAGACCACATGTAGCAATAGTAAAATAGTGAGCGATCATTAAAGGAAGTAATTGTTCACTAGTGAGTGGCTGTATTCACCAAGGCAGTCAACCTGGCTCACATTGCTATAGGATGGTGATGCAACCCACATTCTTACATTGGAAGATTGCAATATAACATCCTTAGAGCTCCTATGTTTGTGAGTAGAATATGCCCAAGTGATTCTTATGCATATGGCAAGAAGAAGAGCAGAAGCTTTAGTTTAGAGTTTTTTCATTCATTTTCGCCATTTCCTGCTTTAGCGAGGTAGCCTCAAGAACAGATGACTGAGCCTCAGATGGAAAAATCCTCACTTGGCCCCCATCTCTGTTCCTTTTTCTGGAAAAGTAAGATAGGAGGGGAGGATTTCCAGCCCCCTGCTCCCACCCCATTTAGTTGCCTTCTATGAAACGTAGGGAACACATGGGAAGTATTCTTTCTCCCCTATCTCCAGGGATAAGTTTAGAAATATAATGAGATATTGTGCAATGCTTTTATGCAAGTCAAAGTAGTCTGCATTGATTAATCAAATCAATTTAACATTCCAATAAGAATGATTGTTATTCAGCAGAGGGGTAAGTGTATTTAGCTATCTTTGGACAGTTTCTTAAACATATGTTGTTACATGAAAGCCAGGTAATTGCAGCATGATGTCAGTTTCACTCCTTCATGCCCTCCTCTACCCTTGACATGCAAGACCCTTTTCCTTTTGGATAAGTGTTATAGTACGATTTACTTAAATATAATATTTATGGTTTAGTCTAGTATCACTGCTGCAGTGTTCTCCTTTGTAACTCTCCTGGGCATAATGGGATGGCTTAAGAGCTAGGTAATTTCAGACAAAGATAGAGATAAGATACCCAACACGTGGACACTAACATACCAAACATGAACCTCATGATTGCTAGACACAAACTGGTGGTTATGATGCATTATCACTTTATTGTCAAACATTTGATTAGTGCTGTTGGTGCATGACTTAACATAGTACACATACTGAGGTCTCTACAAGAGACATGAAATGAATTTTGCAGTAAGTTAAGGCAGTGGCCCTCTCGTGTCATAATTTTGGCACAAACTTTATTTCACTTATGAAAATATTTAATAATGCACTCAAATTACCTTATATCTCAAAGAAAATTCAGTCTTTAGCCTTGAAATTTATACAATTATTTCCCTGCATCAATAGAACTGGATTGCATAAGACCCATGAATAGCTTTTATTATTTTGCCTCTTATAGAAAGGTTTAATCTGAAAATTAACCTGTTTTTGCTGTGTAAGAAAGCTTACCTTGGAAATTACCCCACCTCATAGTGCAAGTAAATTTTCTCTGTTGACCATGAAACTTATGTAGTTCTTTCCCAGCATATGATGATTTGGATTGCACAAGACTCATACCTCTAGTTATATTTTTATGCCACTTGTGAAAAGGTTTAACCTCATTCCCAATAAGTATGCTGTGTTGCAGGCAAAACGTGTTCCATGGGTCACTTTTTAGTTGACCTGTACCAAACATATTTGCAGGCCCTAGCTGCTGTGGCTCAGATTCAAAGTGGTTTAGAACAATTAAGACAAACCTCACCAGGTCTATTCAGCTCAATGGGGCTAAACTTACCGCCAGTAATCTCACAAGGAGGTAGCACAAATCAATCAACAACAACAACTACAAGCAACTCGACTACTACCACATCTACAACTCCTAGTAGCACATCCACATCCTCAACATCAAGCAGTTTGCCTGGACTTGTTCCTGGTACTGATGCTTTTGCAAACCTTATGTCTACTATGGTAAGTATATAGAGATATGATGTTGCATATGAGTTATAGTTGCCAGTTTTTCTGATTTCCCTTACTGGTACTCCTTCCCACTTGTTTACATTTTGCTAACCCCCAGTGTCTCATTTATCTCACCCTTTGAACCTCCTCAGTCAAAGAAACATTATTTTTATTTCTTCAAGTGGAATTGTGCATTTTCTTACCTCTAGTTACAATAATTTGATTCAGTCTTTTGAAGTTTTGATAGTGTAGAATCACAAATGTATCAAGTCACGTAAAAGGATGTTGGAAAAAATTACAATTTGAATAAAGCTTAGAATAGATATAATTGTGGATCATTCTAAAGCTGATTTGCTTGTATGCTAGTGATATTCAGACTGCAGGTAGGAGTACTTTGTAGGTATCCACTGACCAAGGAGGTTTAATGCCAGTACTACCTGCCTAGGTATTGAAAGGGTTAATGACGGCTGTGTTGCAAGCCAGCAATTCCCAGGTAGCTGTCTTTTATTTTTGGCTTACCCACACTTAAACTGTTGGCATTTTGTCCAAGAACATACAGTCACTTCTTATATAACACTTAAGTCACATAAATCATTCTTTGTATCTCTTGATTTTTCAGCAGAGATTTTTTTTTTTTTTTTTGTCGCTGTCTCCTGCGTTTGCGAGGTAGCGCAAGGAAACAGACGAAAGAAATGGCCCAACCCCCCCCCCATACACATGTATATACATACGTCCACACACGCAAATATACATACCTACACAGCTTTCCATGGTTTACCCCAGACGCTTCACATGCCTTGATTCAATCCACTGACAGCACGTCAACCCCGGTATACCACATCGCTCCAATTCACTCTATTCCTTGCCCTCCTTTCACCCTCCTGCATGTTCAGGCCCCGATCACACAAAATCTTTTTCACTCCATCTTTCCACCTCCAATTTGGTCTCCCTCTTCTCCTTGCTCCTTCCACCTCCGACACATATATCCTCTTGGTCAATCTTTCCTCACTCATCCTCTCCATGTGCCCAAACCACTTCAAAACACCCTCTTCTGCTCTCTCAACCACGCTCTTTTTATTTCCACACATCTCTCTTACCCTTACGTTACTCACTCGATCAAACCACCTCACACCACACATTGTCCTCAAACATCTCATTTCCAGCACATCCATCCTCCTGCGCACAACTCTATCCATAGCCCACGCCTCGCAACCATACAACATTGTTGGAACCACTATTCCTTCAACCATACCCATTTTTGCTTTCCGAGATAATGTTCTCGACTTCCACACATTCTTCAAGGCCCCCAGAATTTTCGCCCCCTCCCCCACCCTATGATCCACTTCCGCTTCCATGGTTCCATCCGCTGCCAGATCCACTCCCAGATATCTAAAACACTTCACTTCCTCCAGTTTTTCTCCATTCAAACTCACCTCCCAACTTACTTGACCCTCAACCCTACTGTACCTAATAACCTTGCTCTTATTCACATTTACTCTTAACTTTCTTCTTCCACACACTTTACCAAACTCAGTCACCAGCTTCTGCAGTTTCTCACATGAATCAGCCACCAGCGCTGTATCATCAGCGAACAACAACTGACTCACTTCCCAAGCTCTCTCATCCCCAACAGACTTCATACTTGCCCCTCTTTCCAAAACTCTTGCATTTACCTCCCTAACAACCCCATCCATAAACAAATTAAACAACCATGGAGACATCACACACCCCTGCCGCAAACCTACATTCACTGAGAACCAATCACTTTCCTCTCTTCCTACACGTACACATGCCTTACATCCTCGATAAAAACTTTTCACTGCTTCTAACAACTTTCCTCCCACACCGTATATTCAGCAGAGATATATTCCTCATATCTCTGAAATTATTCTTTAGTGTAATAAAAAGATTAGCTCTTTTGGGGATCCTCTCAAAAGAGGAATCTGATTTTTGTACATCAGAAGCAAATAGCTAAGGTAGTAAGCCACAGTTATACTTTAGTAGATGCTTTTTATTTTATCTGTGTGGTTGCCAACCTTGGTAGTAGTTCAGGAAACAAGTAGAGTGGCAAGTTAGATTGAAGATTCCTCTCTTCATCAAACCATAGTTCAACCATGTTTATGTATATTTGAATTTCTGACAATAATAGCACAAGGTTTCCCATAATGTTCTTTCATCTGTCAACAGTCCCAGGCTTTAACTGGTGGTGGTGGTGGTGGTGGTGGTGGTAACCCTGAGCAACAATATGCTTCACAACTTGAACAATTATCTGCAATGGGATTCATTAATCGGGAAGCAAACCTACAAGGTAAGTGTCAATAATGTTTTTTATATGAAATGTGTATGAAGTTAAGGGAAAAATGATGGTTGAGAAATGGATTATGTAATATCTTAAAAGTACATTTAAGTTTAGAAAATCTGTTGTAAGAGAGGTATGTAGTTGTTAGCGTATCTTTTTATTTTCAAGAAATGCATATGTTAAGGAAAATTTATCCATGAGAAATGGGATGTGTGGTGTCTTAAAAGCCCAGTTTATTTTGAATATTCTGTCATGGGAGAAGCGTGACCTTTTTTGTGATTACTACAATACAGCAGGAAACCCCAATCAGGAGGTAAATGACCATATCGTTTGCATTGATAGTGTGATGTTTAGGGTTGAGTAAGAAGTGAGGAAAATGTGCTGGAGGTTGGCATCGCTGAGAGGTAGGACAAGATCAAGAGTCTGTATAGTGAGTGTAGTTTTTATAAGAACCTGCAACAATTGGAGTTGAAGGCTTTGACGAGTTACCAGGGGCAGTTATTTGTAGCTTCAGTGATCTGAAGATGATATAGGAGAAGGTTAAGGAGGAGCATTTTCTGAGTGGGGCTGTGTTGACAAATCAGGAATAATTTCTAAAGTTGCTGGGCCTTTGATCCCTTCTTAATCCTTTTGTTCCATGTACATATAAAAGGGATTAATGAGCTTTAATCTTTAATGTAAATGCACAGGTTAAAGTTCATGAAACGAGTAGTTGCAGCTCAGGCTGCCACTGGGAAGTCTAGTAATGACACACAGTTGTTGTGTAGAGCAGAGATAGAGTTTCTTTTATTTTCTTTGAGGTAAAGTGATGGGGAATCCAGCCTGGAACCCTGTAGGGTAATGTCAGTGGAGAGAGGAACCCACCACAGTGGCAGAGAGAGAATCCATCCAACTGGTTGATTTGACATCATGTTGTTTGGAGTAAAGGGCTGTACAGAGTTATTACATCACTTGGGCAGAGCAGCCCTGGTCAAATGTTGCTATTGCCTGATGCCCCAAGTATGCAGATGTTGATAGGAGGGCTGCTGTCATGAGCAGTGTCATTTTTTGGATTAAGCCAGCAGTTACTTGCAAAATTGATAGTTAAATGCCAGGCAGGTGATTAACACTTTAGACAGGGCAAAGCATCAACTGAGCTCAGCCTCTAACCTTACTTTGTTTCATTTGAAAATTAGTCAAATGAAATGGCAGGTACTCTCTAGGTACAGGTGGATAAATGGTTTAACACAGTGTACTGAAATACAAGCCATGTGTAGGTGTCCAAGGCACTTGTTTAAAGTATGACCCCTTTAGCCTCCACTTCCATGAACGTCCTCTTTGTCTTGACTTACTTGTTGTAGGTTTCCATCTATAATGCTTCTGCTGCACTCATTAAGCTAGTAGCTTCCATCAGGTGAGACTAGAGGTCAAGAGGTATGGAGATATTGTGTGTCCTGTTGCACTATGATCTGTTTTTCCATCCATCCATAATTTAGTTGCCACAGGACAGCTGCAAAATACGTTTTCCAGTTTTATTAGACTTTGATGGGAGAAATTTTAGAGAAAAATAGAAAGCCACGGGACAGCTGCAAAATACGTTTTCCAGTTTTATTAGACTTTGATGGGAGAATATTTTAAGAGAAAAATAGAAAGCATAATTGAAAGTCACTGCTTCACTCTGAGATGATTTGATTACTGTGCATGAATGGCACCACCTTAACTGGTAACACTTTGAGCAAGGAGGCATCTTTGACAAAACGTTATTGTTGGCGGTGGATGGAAAAAAATTTCAGTTACCAAGGAATTTCCTCTCTGAAAGGAGCCCACTTTTTCTGCTACCCCTTGAAGTGTAGTCTTTAGTTGCAGGAACCAATAAAAAGGGATTCTAGGGTTACATGATGATGACAATCTCAGTTATGTATGTTACTTAAGGTTCAAATGGTTGTTTCATCAACACAGCATGCATAAGACAAGAAAGTTCATCATAGATTTTGTAGTCATAGGTGAAAGTTAGTGCTCATGATAAAGAAAGGAAAATTATGCAGGGCCCCAGTTGATAGATATGCATTATTCTTGTTAAACAGGGAGGGAAGACTAGAATAGTTATAGATGACTTTTAGGCACAGAAAACATGTAACAAGACAGTAGCCTGGGAAAGATATCAGAAGTATGTTTGGAAACCTATTGATCTTGAGAAATTTTAACCCTCATAGAAACTGTGGAAAAGTTTGAAGTTTTGTTATAACTTACAAAGGTGTCACCTAGATTAGCTTGATAGGTATGGGGAAATAGTGTGGTTCTCAGTTCCATGAATTTCAATTTTGTTGTTTTCACTGTAAGTAAAATGTTGATAAATAAAAACCTTAAGTATGAATTATGTATGTGTGTATATATGTATGTAATATATACATACAATCTAGAAACAATCATGACTATTAACTTAGATAATAGAAAAAATTGGTTGATCAAAAAAAATGGTTGTGTATTTGGAATTGCCATCTGATACATAAATGCTTGAGATCACCTTTGGTTGAAAACATTCAGCTTTTGCAGGTAATTGTTGAATGAGAGTGAATTGTGTTTTTTATATACTTTTTCTAAATAGTTCTCTTCAGTGAGTTCTTACCTAATGCATGAATTGATTGTTAATTACATATTTGAGAAGTACAGGAGAAAATAGTGGGAAGAGATATTGAAGAATTTTAACTTTAAAATCTGACATGGAAGTCGCATGATTGCGATAATAGAGAAATTTACTGAGCTCTCAAATGCTTGCATTTGCTTTTGGTTCAAAAGATTTGGCTAATAGTGCATGGCATGTTAGATTTTATTTTTCTTAAAATTTTCCAGCACAGTTATCTTCAGTAGGTTCATGCTTAATGCATAAATTAATCTGCATATTCAAAAATTACACAAGAAAATAGCTATAAAGTTGTAATTCTTACTTTGTACCTGAGTGATTGCAGTTGCCTTCATCTTGAACCCGTCAGTGATTTGGTAAATTGTATATTTCGTGTATGTTTTTTAACTCATATTCAGCAAAAAAGGGAGCAGATCTTACCTGGCATTTGAATACTGACTATTGCCTTTGGTTCGAAATATTTAGCTTATATACAGCTGATATGATAAAGTAAATTGTAGTTTTTATGTTTTTTCTACACTTTTCAAAGTAGGTTCATACATAATGCATGAATTATGATTATGTTCATATTCAAACAAAATTTAGGAGAAATAGCTGAATGTAGGTCAAAGTCTTACCTAACACCTAAACACTTGTTATTGCCTTTGGTTCAAAGCACTCAACACAGTCAGTGAAGGTACAGTAAATTGTATAATTCATATATTTTTTCTACACAGTTCTCCTTTGTAAGGTCATTCCTAATGCATGAATTAATGATTATCGAAGTATTCTGAAAAATATGGAAGAAAATAGCTGAAAGAGATGGATGTATTACCTTTCACGCAAATGCTTGTGATTGCACTTGGTTCAAAATATTCAACTCATAATCAGTGAATGATATGGAAAATTGTATTTGTTATATATTTTTCCTGCATAGCTCTCTTTGATATGTTCTTACATGCTGCATGAATTAATGATTATGTACATATTCGTAAAGATATATTAGAAGATTATGCTTAGCCGCCCAAATTCTCATATTGTTGATTTATGATAGTTAATTGTATTTTTCGTATACTTATCTACAAAATTCTACAAAATACATGATCTGATTATACATACACATCCAGAAAAATATAGGAGAAAATAGTGGGAGGATGTGGAAGTCTTAATCAGCTCCCAAATGTTTATGACTGCTTTCAGCTGAAAGCGACTTATACTCAGTGTCTTATGTGGCAAATTATACAGTGCTTCTGCTGTTGTGCACTTACATAATGTTGATATATATATATATATATATATATATATATATATATATATATATATATATATATATATATATATATATATATGTATGTATATATATATATATATATATATATATATATATATATATATATATATATATATATATGTATATATATATATATTATCCCCGGGGATAGGGGAGAAAGAATACTTCCCACGTATTTCCCTGCGTGTCGTAGAAGGCGACTAAAAGGGGAGGGAGCGGGGGCTGGAAATCCTCCCCTCCTTCTTTTTTTTTTCTTTTTTTTTTTTCCAAAAGAAGGAACAGAGAAGGAGGCTTGGTGAGGCTATTCCCTCAAAGGCCCAGTCCTCTGTTCTTAACGCTACCTCGCTAACGCGGGAAATGGCAAATAGTATGAAAGAAAGAAAAGATGTATATATGAAATTTTTTGTATTTTACAAGATTTTAGACTCATAAGTTTCATTGTTTAGTTTTGAAATTTCTTTTAACTGTCCAAGTAGTGTAAGTGAATTTATTCTGTCTGCAGCTCTTATCGCTACTTTTGGTGATGTCAACGCTGCAGTAGAGAGGCTATTGGCCCGGCTAGATCCCCAAAGCTAAGGCAACGCCATTATTGTAATTTAGCCCCAGAAGATTCCTGTTCCTGTATGAGTTTTCTCTTGTCTGTGTGGGTATATATAATGTCAGTTTAGGTCCTTTAATTATTGTTTCTTTCAGTTCTTGTGAATGAAACAGATGTCACTTTCCATATGTTTTCAGATTTTGGCATTATATTTTCTGAGATTTACATAATAATTATTATATGTTAAGAAAATCATGTTCATGAATATTTGCCATTGTTTTGTGAAGGTCATTAGGTATGTGGTTTATTACCATAATTCATATCAGTAGTGTGAGAAAGTCATGTGTCATCATAATGTAGGATTTCCTGTGTACACACATGGCATTACATATTCATAAAGGTTACAAGGGAGTGTTTTATTCTTGGTAGTTGGAGATTTGTATTGAAAGTTTACTTGTGATTGTAAAGCATACTTCGTGAAAAAGACATGTTACAGATAAATACTGATATCCAGTGGGAGATGCATGTGAATTTTCCAGACATTTTTTGAATAATGAAATTTTTGAAGTTTCTATTTATAATTTATTGGTTTCTCTTGAATGCATGACAGTATGGTGTGCAATTTAGTGTTCTTATGAATGTCTTGACATGGGAAACAGCAGTTAAGTATAATGATAAATAAATAGATAATACATTGTATTTTTTTATTATGCTTAATCACTGTTTCCCACCTCAGCGAGGTAGCACTAAGAAACAGATGAAGAATGTCCCATCCACTCATGTGTGTATACATATATATATATATATATATATATATATATATATATATATATATATATATATATATATATATATATTCTTTTTTTTTTTTTTTTTATACTTTGTCGCTGTCTCCCGCGTTTGCGAGGTAGCGCAAGGAAACAGACGAAAGAAATGGCCCAACCCCCCCCCCATACACATGTACATACACACGTCCACACACGCAAATATACACACCTACACAGCCTTCCATGGTTTACCCCAGACGCTTCACATGCCTTGATTCAATCCACTGACAGCACGTCAACCCCTGTATACCACATCGCTCCAATTCACTCTATTCCTTGCCCTCCTTTCACCCTCCTGCATGTTCAGGCCCCGATCACACAAAATCTTTTTCACTCCATCTTTCCACCTCCAATTTGGTCTCCCTCTTCTCCTCGCTCCCTCCACCTCCGACACATATATCCTCTTGGTCAATCTTTCCTCACTCATTCTCTCCATGTGCCCAAACCATTTCAAAACACCCTCTTCTGCTCTCTCAACCACGCTCTTTTTATTTCCACACATCTCTCTTACCCTTACGTTACTTACTCGATCAAACCACCTCACACCACACATTGTCCTCAAACATCTCATTTCCAGCACATCCATCCTCCTGCGCACAACTCTATCCATAGCCCACGCCTCGCAACCATACAACATTGTTGGAACCACTATTCCTTCAAACATACTCATTTTTGCTTTCCGAGATAATGTTCTCGACTTCCACACATTTTTCAAGGCTCCCAAAATTTTCGCCCCCTCCCCCACCCTATGATCCACTTCCGCTTCCATGGTTCCATCCGCTGCCAGATCCACTCCCAGATATCTAAAACACTTCACTTCCTCCAGTTTTTCTCCATTCAAACTCACCTCCCAATTGACTTGACCCTCAACCCTACTGTACCTAATAACCTTGCTCTTATTCACATTTACTCTTAACTTTCTTCTTCCACACACTTTACCAAACTCAGTCACCAGCTTCTGCAGTTTCTCACATGAATCAGCCACCAGCGCTGTATCATCAGCGAACAACAACTGACTCACTTCCCAAGCTCTCTCATCCCCAACAGACTTCATACTTGCCCCTCTTTCCAGGACTCTTGCATTTACCTCCCTAACAACCCCATCCATAAACAAATTAAACAACCATGGAGACATCACACACCCCTGCCGCAAACCTACATTCACTGAGAACCAATCACCTTTTTTTTTTTTTTTTTTTTTTTTTTTTTTTTTTTTTTTTTTTGCCGCTGTCTCCCGCGTTTGCGAGGTAGCGCAAGGAAACAGACGAAAGAAATGGCCCAACCCACCCCCATACACATGCACATACACACGTCCACACACGCAAATATACATACCTACACAGCCCTCCATGGCCCACCCCAGACGCCTCACATGCCTTGATCCAATCCACTGACAGCACGTCAACCCCGGTATACCACATCGCTCCAATTCACTCTATTCCTTGCCCTCCTTTCACCCTCCTGCATGTTCAGGCCCCGATCACACAAAATCTTTTTTACTCCATCTTTCCACCTCCAATTTGGTCTCCCTCTTCTCCTCGTTCCCTCCACCTCCGACACATATATCCTCTTGGTCAATCTTTCCTCACTCATTTTCTCCATGTGACCAAACCATTTCAAAACACCCTCTTCTGCTCTCTCAACCACGTTCTTTTTATTTCCACACATCTCTCTTACCCTTACGTTACTTACTCGATCAAACCACCTCACTCCACACATTGTCCTCAAACATCTCATTTCCAGCACATCCATCCTCCTGCGCACAACTCTATCCATAGTCCACGCCTCGCAACCATACAACATTGTTGGAACCACTATTCCTTCAAACATACCCATTTTTATATATATATATATATATATACATGCACATATACATACACATACACAGACATATACATATGTACACTGCACATATTCATGCTTGCCTTCAGCCATTTCTGGCGCTACCCCACCCCACAGGAAACAGCATTGCTACCCCATGCTTCAGCAAGGTAGCACCAGGAAAACAGACAAAAACAGGCAACATTCATTCACACTCAGTCTCTAACTGTCATGTGTAATGCACCAAAACCACAGCTCCCTGTCCACATCCAGACCCCACAGACCTTTCTGTGGTTCACCCCAGATGCTTCACATGCCGTGGTTCAGTTCATTGAGAGCATGTCGACCCCGATATACCACATCATTCCAATTCACTCTGTTCCTTGCATGCCTGTCACCTTCCTCTATGTTCAGGCCTCGATTGCACAAAATCTTTTTCACTCCATCCTTTCTCCTCCTGTTTGGTCTCTCGCTTCTCCTTGTTCCCTTCTCCTCTGATACATATATCCTCTTTGCCCATCTTTCCTCACTCATTCTCTCCATATGTCCAAACCATTCAACACACCCTCTTCTGCTCTCTCAACCACACTTTTTATTTCCCCACATCTCTTTTACCCTTTCATTACTTACTTGATCAAACCACCTCACACCACATATTGTCCCCCAAACACTTCATTTCCAACACATCCGCCCACCTTTGTACAACCGTATCTGTAGCCCATGCCTTGCAACCATATATCATTGTTGGAAGTGCTATTCCTTCAAATATACCCTTTTTTCTCTCCAAGCTAATGTTCATTCCTTCCACACATTCTTCATCACTCCCAGAATCTTCGCCCCCCTCCCCCACCCTATGATTCACTTCCGCTTTCATGGTTCCATTCACTGCTAAGTCCACTCCCAGATATCTAAAACTCTTCACTTCCTCCAATTTTTCTCCATTCAGTCTTACATATCAATTGCTTGTCCCTCAACCTTACTGAACCTAATAATATTGCTCTTATTCACATTTATGTAACTTTTTCCTTTCACACACTTTACCAAACTCACTCACCAGCTTCTGCAGTTTCTCACCTGAATCAACCACCAGCGCTGCATCATCAGCGAACAACAACTGACTCACTTCCCAAGCCCTCTCATCCATAACAGACTGCATACATGCCCCTCTCTCTACAACTTGCATTCACCTCCCTAACAACCTCATCCATAAACAAATTAAACAACTATGGAGACATCATGCCCCCTGCTGCAAACCGACTCACTGGGAACCAATCATTTTCCTTTCTTCCTACTCGTATTATGCCTTACATTCCTGGGATAGGGGAGAAAGAATATTTCCCATGTATTCCCTCTGTGTCGTAGAAGGTGACTGAAAGGGGGGGGGGGGTTAGTGGAGGGGCTGGAAATCCTCCCCTCCAGTTTTTACTTTTCCAAAAGAAGGAACAGAGAAGGGGGCTAAGTGAGGATTTTCCCTCAAAGGCTTGGTTCTCTGTTTTTGATGCTACCTCGCTAAAGTGGGAAATGGCAAATATGTATTTATTATTTATTGTACTTTGTTGCTGTCTCCCGCATTAGGGAGGTAGCACAAGGAAACAGACGAAAGAATGGCCCAACCCACCCACATACACATGTATACACATATACGTCCACACATGCACATATACATACCTATACATCTCAACGTATACATATATATACACACTCAGACGTATACATATATACTTGTACATAATTCATACTGTCTGCCCTTATTCATTCCTGTCGCCACCCCGCCACACATGAAATGACAACCCCCTCCCCCTGCATGTGTGCGAGGTAGCGCTAGGAAAAGACAACAAAGGCCACATTTGTTCACACTCAGTCTATAGCCCTCATGTATAATGCACCGAAACTACAGCTCCCTTTCCACATCCAGGCCCCACAAAACTTTCCATGGTTTACCCCAGACACTTCACATGCCCTGGTTCAATCCATTGACTGCACATTGACCCCAGTATACCACATCGTTCCAAATCACTCTATTCCTTGCACGCCTTTTACCCTCCTGCATGTTCAGGCCCTGATCACTCAAAATCTTTTTCACTCCATCTTTCCACCTCCAGTTTGGTCTCCAACTTCTCGTTCCCTCCACCTCTGACACATATATCCTCTTTGTCAATCTTTCCTCACTCATTCTCTCCATGTAACCAAACCATTTCAAAACACCCTCTTCTGCTCACTCAACCACACTCTTTCTATTACCACACATCTCTCTTACCCTTTCATTACTTACTTGATCAAACCACCTCACACCACATATTGTCCCCAGGCATCTCATTTCCAGCACATCCACCCTCCTCTGCACAACTCTCTCTATAGCCCACGCCTCGCAACTGTATAACATTGTTAGAACTACTATTCCTTCAAATATGTATGAAAGAAAAATATATATATGTATTTATATATAAAGAATTTTTTTCTATACATATTTGCCATTTCCCACTTTAGTGTGGTTGCAAGAACAGATGACTGAGCCTCAGAGGAAAAAATCCTCACTTGGCCAGCATCTCTGTTCCTTCTTTTGGAAAAGTAAAACAGGAGGGAAGGATTTCCAGCCCCTTACTCCCACTCCTTTTAGTCTCATTCTACAACATGCAACTAATACATGGGAAGTATTCTTTCTCCGTTATCTCCAGAATGTGTGGAAAGAGAGAACATTATCTCACAGAGCAAAAGTGGGTATGTTTGAAGGAATAGTAATTCCAAAAGTATTGTTTGGTTGCAAAGCATAGGCTGTAGATAGGGTTGTGCAGAGGAGAGTGGATGTGTTGGAAATGATATGTTTGAGGAAATTATATGGTATGAGTTGGTTTGATCAAGTAAGGAATGAAAGGGTAAGAGATGTGTGGTATTAAAATGAGTGTGGTTGAGAGGGCAGAAGAGGGTGTGTTGAAATGCTTTGGACATATAGGCGGAATGAGTGAAGGAAGGTTGACAAATAGGATATATGTGTCAGAGGTGGAGGGAACAAGTAGAAGTGGGAGACCAAATTGGAGGTGGAAGGATGGAGTGAAAAATATTTTGAGCGATCAGGGCCTGAGCATGCAGGAGGGTGAAAGGCTTGCTAGGAATAGAGTGAATTGGAACGATGTGGTATACTGGGGTTGATGTGCTGTCAGTGGACTGAACCAGGGCATGTGTGAGTGAGGTAGTATCAAGAATAGATGACTAAACCTTGAAGAAATCCTTACTTGGCTCCTTGCCCTGTTTCTTCTTTTGGAAAGTAGTGCAGGAGGGGAGGATTTCCATCCACTTGCTCCTGCTCATCTTAGTCACCTTTTATGACAAGCAGGGAATATGTGGGCAGTATTCTTTCTTCCCAATCCCCAGGGTTATATATATGTTTGTGTGTGTGTGTGTATTCTTGTGTTTGATTAGTTTGAGTTTTATTAAATTATTCTTTTCGGTGATACATGATATGATGCTACACTGAAATTATTTTGTTTCGTATATGAGGATTCTGTAATACAGCGAGTCCCTGCTGTTTTAGCACCCAGCCCTTAAGACTTGAAATCTAGATGCTGCTAGGATCTGTATGTTATGTACATGATGAAATAAATCCTCCTTTTTACTATATAATTCTTTAGATTGCAAAATTCAGTAACAGCTTTGCTCTTTTACATGTAGCATGGTCCTTATATATATGTTTAGACTAAAGATACATGTAATATAGCTTAAAGCCAAAAATGTGTATTGCAGAAATGGGAATTCCTTCAAGGAAGAAAGATATATTTTTCACATTAATATGAACTAGTATAATAAGTGTGTGCTTGTGAACATGTGTGCTGTTTCTATCTAGAGAACATGTCACTGTCTTATATTGGTTTTGAGGTTGACATACATGAATAAAGGAAAGTATCCAGTTTAGAATTTCTTTCATGTAAACTTTTCAGAAGATGGATAATCTTATTGATGCTTTATGTTATTTCAAAGTGACATAGAAATAAAAAGCACATATTCGCTCTTTATGGTGTAAATAAATTAAATTACCAAGTCCTGGACACCTTGACAATATTTAGATGCTTATATATGAGAGGCATTTTCTTGTCTAGAAATTTGTATATATTTTCTACTTTTAATAGGGAAAAAATAATCATATTTTTGGTCAGTATGGTTGAAAAACAATTGTATATTACATTAGCACTCTCTTGGAGCGTTTGTCCTACTGACCTTCTGTTATAACTTCATTTTGCTGTTTAAATGTACACAGTGAGGTTTCTTACTGTTGGGTTGTCAACTTCTATAGTTTAATTAAATATAGATAGCCTTCTCAGTGCAATTTTACTTAAAAGCCTCAGTATTTCACCAGAATTTTGATGTAATTTAAGATGAGAAATTATAAGGATGTCACCACATGTTTCTGTGTACTGTGTTCAGCTATTTAGTAAACTGTAACTTACAGGTTGAACATATGGGCAATGAACATTGAGTGAATGAATAGGTTTATAGTTTGCAAAAGAAGGTTGTAGTTTTAATTTCATGTATTTGTTTTGGAAGAAGTTTGACTTAATTCTTTGTTACAGACAAGAGCAAAATAATCCATTTTTAAAAACTTAATGCTAACTTTTAGCTAGAAGTATCAGTCTTCATATGTATTATTCAGGGAAAGATGAAGCCATATTTTAAGTCATCTCAGAAAATACTTAGTTTTATCACCAGGTTCCACTGTCCACATTCATAATACTTTTTATTGCAGCTGTCATTTTAGTAAATTTTACCCTGTAAGCACAGCCTTAGATAATTCAGATGTTGTCAGGGGTTGCACAGATCAACTTTTGTAAAGAATAAAGAAAAATGAGGTAGGAGATACTTATCTATACTTCTATGTGGAGTGCTGCTCAAGCTGTTCCCAGCTGGTGTGCCAGATCTTGGGTTATATTCCATCATTTCACTCTTTCACACACTTTTTTTTTTACACAACTAGTAATGCAAGCTGGTGATTTTAACCCTAACCCTGACACACCAGCATATCTTTCCCTAGTGTCAAATACTTATCACTTCAAGGCATTACTCTAATCAGATGCTCCAGCTGCACACTGCACTTCATTCATCCATGGAAGACTATTCAGTGCATTGGACATGCAGCAACCTCTCAGACAGTAACTCTTAGAACCCATTCACAAAACCTCTGACCTACAGCCCAGATACCCAACAGACAACACAAAATGCTCAATTTTACTTCTTGCATAACACACCCTATTGCTCCACATATCCCCAGACAAACTAAACATACTGCATTTTTATACCAGTAGCATCAGAAACAAACACTGTCAGATTCAACCAGTTCTGAGAACACAGCATCCACATAGTCATCCAAGATGTATAAGTCCTCCCACCCTTATTTCTACAACTACTCAGCCATAAAACAGACAACAAAACATGGAGTTCTCATAACACTTGCCTGCCAAACCAAACCATTCCCCAGCACCTCTGACTGTAAAACAGTTCAGACAGTGACAGCTCCATAGAAATACAATCAGTAAGAAGAAAACTTCACAGTTTTAACTACAACATAATCAACACCTACATATCTCCCCTTTCCATATGCCCTTCCAGATATAGTCCCCTGCTGCAAAACTTGACCAGCATACACAACAATTATCTCTGTGGAGACTTCACTGGTCACGTTCCCACTTGGCTCTGTGCTTACACCCAGGTTTCTTGTGGTGAATTGCTCATAAACTAACTGCAGTCTTTCAATATCCCCAAGCTGCTAGCCAACCAGACTCTTAGCCCACCACCTACCGCAGCTGCCATCACTGGACATCCATTATCTGCCCACCAGCCCTTCCTTTACACACATACTCCATGGAGCATGCTACATGAACTGTCCCTCTGACCACCTACCCATTTTGGTAACATCCCCCCACCCCAATCCATTTTCCCATGATCACCATTTCCTGTGTTAGCTTGGTAGCACCCAAAACAGATGAAGGAAGGCCATGTTTGCTCACATCTATTCTCTAGCTGGCGTAATGCCCTGAAACCTTGGCTCCCTATCCACAACCAGTCCACTCAAATCTTTTCATGGTTTACCTTGCTTGCTTCTCGTACCTTGGTGCAGTCCATTGATAACCACCAAAAAGATTTATGCAAACTACAGGAAAGCAGACTAGCCAGCCTTTACACAGTATATGAAGGCAAAGCTTCAAAACTTAAGTGTAGATGATTTTCCATCCCTAAATCATTCTCTCTCTCTTCATCAATCTCTCCAGCCAAGCCAGTAAAAAGCACTTACCACAAGGACATAGACTGAAATATGATCAAGTTTATCTCCACAATTACACACTTCATGAATTTAAAGAAAACAACTCAGGTAGAATCTTTCACCGTTAGTAGGAATCAAAAACCAAACCCAAACTCTGATTATTGCCATCACCAACCTATTTATTGAAAGGCAAACTTCAGATTGTCACTCCTTCCTCAACACAGTGAACTACAAGACACAGCAACCAGCTCTGACATTTGTTGAAAAAGATTCATATTTACAGCACTAATTTAGCCCCCACTAGTGAAGTACTTTTGATCCACAATTGACATCACTTCTCCCAAAGAACACAAACACAATAAATCAGACTGCTCAAAAAATCAACCTTAAGTCAGCCTTCTCCCTTTAAAGAAAAGTTATGAAAAAAACACATATTCTATCCAGAAACATCTGCTCATCCACCCTTCACTCCCACGGACACAAGCAGTGCAATTAGAACCTTAATTCATTGACTGGATATCCCACATATGGAATACTGTACGTGTGGGAATTAACTGTGAGTATCCTGTGTGTGGAATCTTGTTCTTAAAAAGTCTGTGTGGCCTTAGGGATATTAATTATTTAGAATTCCATTATTGGCATCTCAGAGGGTATTCCATACATTAGACTATTTTTTTCTGCTTGATTGGCCAGTAACCTTCACAGTGCTGAAGCATACGTTATAACGACTTTGCCTTGTGTGAGCCCTTTCAGAAAACTCGAATTATCCCATGTATTTTTTTAAGTGACTGACATGACACAGACAAATATGCCCTAGTCAAGGCCATCTTGGGTGAAAGAAAAATGCAGGAAAGAAAGAAGTTAATCAGGGCTCTGCAACTCTGCAAGTTTTTGCAGACCTCACTCTAAAATAAGGAAGATTACATAAAGAGGGAAAGACAGAGGAAGGATGAGAGCTTAGGTGTTTAAGGAGATATATTTGACTTGGACATGAAAGAGGAGAGCGATAGTGAATCAAGTGGATGTAGTTTTCACAAAGATGTGGAAGAACGAAGGTAGGAGGAAGAAGAGCATGACACTGCCAGCAGTTTGGGCTACAAAGACCCCTGTCTCAGTGTAGGGAGGGAAGGTGCTTTGTTACATTTGCCATTTGCATCTTGGTCATAAACAGATGCAACCAACTTCTCTTTCACACAGTTTGTTTGTGGTCATGGTCATCAACAGATGCAACCAACTTCTCTTTCACACAGTTTGTTTGTGGTAGAGGTAATTCAGGTATGAAAGCTGTCATTGAGGCTTCTGTGGAGCTGGACTATTTCTTTGAGTATTTTGATGGTGATATAATGGACATGATAGTGATTGAAACAACGTTATTATGGTTTTGAGAAGGAAACAGCTACCATTTCGAAGCAGCAGACTGTGTAAGTTCACTGACTCTCACAAGTTGAAACTTTTGTGTTTTGTGATGTAGGAAGTTACTGTATACATGATTTTCTAATATGCACTAGAAGAGACTAAAATCAATCATAATGTGGAATTAGATGTCTCAGGATCCATATTTTGTGATGTACCATGCAAAAAGCAGTCACTGAAAAAATAGATATAAAAATATATTCATATATATATATGTGGCTATATATATGGTTGCGAGGCGTGGGCTATGGATAGAGATGTGCGCAGGAGGATGGATGTGCTGGAAATGAGATGTTTGAGGACAATGTGTGGTGTGAGGTGGTTTGAGCGAGTAAGTAACGTAAGGGTAAGAGAGATGTGTGGAAATAAAAAGAGCGTGGTTGAGAGAGCAGAAGAGGGTGTTTTGAAATGGTTTGGGCACATGGAGAGAATGAGTGAGGAGAGATTGACCAAGAGGATATATGTGTCGGAGGTGGAGGGAACGAGGAGAAGAGGGAGACCAAATTGGAGGTGGAAAGATGGAGTGAAAAAGATTTTGTGTGATCGGGGCCTGAACATGCAGGAGGGTGAAAGGAGGGCAAGAAATAGAGTGAATTGGAGTCATGTGGTATACAGGGGTTGACGTGCTGTCAGTGGATTGAAGCAAGGCATGTGAAGCGTCTGGGGTAAACCATGGAAAGCTGTGTAGGTATGTATATTTGCGTGTGTGGACGTGTGTATGTACATGTGTATGGGGGGGGGGGGGTTGGGCCATTTCTTTCGTCTGTTTCCTTGCGCTACCTCGCAAACGCGGGAGACAGCGACAAAGTATAAAAAAAAAAAAAAAAAAAAAAAAAAAATATATGTGGCGATCTTCCCTCAGTGGTGAACTAGGGCATGTGAAGTGGCAGGAGGAAACCATGGAAAGGTTTGTGGGGTCTGGTTTTGGTTATGGGGCTGTGGTTTCCATGCATTGCACATCATAGCTAGAGATCGACTGTGAGCAAATGCGGCCTCTCTTCATCTGTTCTTGGTGCTACCTCGCTGACAAGAAATAGCAAACAAGTATAATGGTTAATTCTCATGGCAGATAAGCTGTTGGCAATCTCTAGTGTAGACGTGATCTAGCTCTTGAAAAGGTTAAGAGAGAGACCTTTTGATTCGTTAAGTTCCTGCATAAGGGCCAGGTTAGTAGACAGTTTCTCCTCCATGCCAATGAGGGTGCCATCATTCAAGAACCAAATGTTCAATTCGCATGACAGTTTCTCTATAATTTCCTTGAAGGCAAGGCAGAATAGAAGAGGTGCAAGATCACCTTGCTGGACTTGTTCAGCTACATTGATCTCTTGCACACTGAAAAGGAAAGCCAGAGTCAATTACCCTCTTTTTCAGCCCTTGTGTCTTCCTCTTAACCTTCTGCTTCTTCCTCTTGTGTGTATCATCCGGTCACTCACATTCCTTTTTGCAGGTAATGCACATAATGCTATCTTTTCTGTTTCAGAGCCAATCTATCTTCCTCATTCCACCACTCACTCCCTGTTCTCTCACAACCACATCCCACTTTACAGATGCCACACACGATCACTTCACATGTAAGCACTGTTTTCCTACACATCTTCCAATCCTTGCCTGCATTTTTAGTTTCATTGACTCATCTTTTGCCATTCTTCTTATTCAAGCAACTTTTTTAAGCTCACCTCCTTACCCTTTTCCATTCATGTCATTTCCTCTTTCCTTAAGCAACTACAAACTTGCACCCTTGCCTCCACCAAGAAATGGCTAGACATTTCACCAGACTTTTATTTGCACATCAATTAACTCATAATCCAACAATACATGTTGACCTCGAACCCTCCTCAACTACAAATACTTATGTATGTCCCTTTTGTAAAACCAAGTATTCCCAGTCTAGTCATTTTTGAGCACACAGCTCTATAAGCTGATCACCATTTTCACTCATACTAAGTACCCCATGCCCCCAAATTATACCCTCAACTTCCACATCACCGACTCTTGCATTCAGACCACCTGTTAGAAATACTCAAATCCCATGCATTAAAATCGATGAAGCATCCACACAGCTCCCAAATTACACGTCTTTTTTTCACTTTTTGTTTCCAATTTCATTAGCGTTAACAGTTTCCCACCTCTCATAATCCACTTTGATTTTATGTTATACCAGTATGTAGCTCACTTCTCTACTTTCACACATTCTGAAAACTCCTTCCCTTGCTATTGCCCTCAAACTAAACCCAGATTTTACCTAGAATACATTTCCAAACCACTCTTTTCCCTTCCCGTTGAACTTAGTTTCAATCATAGCCAGAATATGTAGGTTCCTATCCCCAAAGCATACTCCCTTCTTATCATTCTAGTTTCTTCCAGACACATTCTGACACCTCAGCTTGTGTCTTTAAGGAGGATGGTTACTCTTAATTTGGCTTTTATTTGGCTCATTTGATTTCCCACTTTTAGAAATTGAAATACTAGGAGGGAAGTGTGCCCAGCCTCCTGCTCTTGCTGCTTTTAGTCACCTTCTAAGACACTCTGGAAATTCAAAGACAGTATTCTTTCTTCCCTGTCCCCAGGGATAGGATTAATGCTGTAAAATGAAATACATATGAAATCTATGTTCAATCCATGGGCCCAGGTGAATTGGCAAGTTCTAGCAGGATATATATATAGCTGCTCACTCTCATGCGAAGTCCCCTGGTTAGGTATATTTTCTTACTTTAATGGATATCACAACAGATTTTAATGGTTTATGAAGGATTTGTTGAGATTACCCTATTAAAAGTGAATGAGGCCTTTTCTTTGTCTGTTCCTTGTACTACCTCGCACATGCGGGAAATGGCAAGCAAATTTGAAAGGAAGGGACAAAATTGCTTCAACATGGAAAGAAAATAAATTTGACTTGTTTAATCCTAATGTAACATCCATTATATTATTATAGAATTGTATTGTAAGGTAAGTAAGCACATTTAAAAAGATCAGTGTGCTACCATCAAGGACATAAAAAGATATCTTTTGAGAGTAAGTAAATTTAGAAGAAAAAAGTGATGCACAGTCTTAGTTTCAGTATGAGAATAGGCAAATGTGAAAAAGGCCAATTATTTTAAACTGAAAGTAGGGTGGTTCTGTTGATACAAATTAGTTACTGAAATATGTAAGTTTTTAAGAAGTCTGGAGAAATATTTTGTCTATTGTGATGATTATTTTATATGGCCTTATATTTGTATTATTTTCATCATTAAGATATACTTCAAACTGCATGTTACTGTAAAATCAGTTGGTTCATTCTGTAATTGGGATATAAAGTGGACACTTTTTTGAATGATTACAGACATAGTAAACCTCTATGCATCTCAGTGGGAGACTTAATTCCATCTAATTGAGACTTCATTAATTTGTAAGTGATACCTTAAACCTTTGGAGTTGTCTTAAGAACTTTGGAAGCATTGCAGTTTGAATGTTTACAACAAAGATTGTGTCTTCAATAGAGAGTTGATATATAGAAGGAAAATTCTGAAATGTTCATGCATGATACAGAGAATAGGTAGGATTACTTTAATCAGTAAAGCGAACAAAAAAAATTGAATAGAAAGATTATAAATCAGGTATGTTTTGAGCTCTTTCAGTTCTTTCATTTTGGTTTGTATTGTGTTTTTGCTATGAGTAACATTTCAAAGCACAGTAAACACAGTTGTTTGTCTGGTATTTAAACCAACTCATGAACTAAAGATCATATATGAATATGGAAAATAGTTTATATGATAAAAGAAATAGAGGGGATCTTATGTTTGTTAAATATTTATGTTCATTACTTCATGTAACTTGTGGGGTATGATTTTTGGTTCATTGGAATTATTCCTTGTCATGTTGGAAGTGTACATTACTAGAACCTCCTTTGGTCTGACAGTGATAGTAATCAAAGGTTAACTTGTTCTGTACAAGTGAATATGATCTTTTATTTTGAAGAGGCGGGTGAGTAGATATGAAGTTTAGTGTCACTTTGTGATTTCTTTTGTGCGACGAAAAAGACAAGCAACATTTGTTGTACTGTCTGTATTGATGTTTGAAGAATAATTAAAGAATGCTAGGAAAAAGAATGGTTTAAGATGAAATGACTACCTGATTCAAAAGGCATCGTCTTGGAAGGATTATGCCTTTAACTTTTTCACTCGAGCTGTCTTAATATCCATTGTAAACTCTGTGTGTGGTACATTTTCAAACGTATTCTAAATATGTATCTTTGTAATTTGTTATTACGGTTAACTAGAATATTATTTTCTAGATAAGATGATTTACAACTGTAATTTGTTATTACGGTTAACTAGAATATTATTTTCTAGATAAGATGATTTACAGCTCAATCGGGTGAGACACTGTTCATCCTTACTATGCACCCTGTAACTTACACTGTTCTGTTATCAGACATATGAGAAACTCCAGGAGCACTTAGCATACTTAGTAAGATGTGTGGTATTTTTTTGTAAAGTGTTTTTGTTGTTAACAAACATGGTTTCCCATTATTACTCATTACTTTATAAAGAGTGTCACAGCTTCACAAATGTTATTATATAATATGAGGGCACGTATCTCATGCAGGTTTCATTGACATTAGGCTGGAAAAACATTTGGCTGTGGTGTCTGTTAACAGTGCATGAAATGCCACCACACTGATTGGCTGTATATTTTGCTTGAGGCAGAGGCATCTAATTCAAGAATCATTAATGTATATGCCTAATACAACAGTAAACAAAAAAATATTACTGAAGTGAATATGCCACAATGAAATTGAACGAGTTTATTATTTATAACCATCATATCTCCCAAATTATATATACCATCAGTGTCCAGCTAAATCACTTGGCATATCCTTGGACTGAAATTTTCTGTGATTTGTATAAGGATGTAGATAGTATATATCGTTATTAGTATAAAATAAGAAAGCTATAATTCCAGATGAAATACATTAAAACTCTTAGAATAGATGCAGTAACAGTGGGAAAAATGCACTCTAAAGGATTATGCTTATAGAAGTATGAATGACTTTTTTTTTCAATAGTTTATCACCATTTTCCACATCAGCAAGGCAGCGCCAGGAAACAGACAAAGAGAGGCACACACACACACACACACACACACACACACACACATATATATATATATATATATATATATATATTACTATTTTATTATACTTTGTCGCTGTCTCCCGCGTTTGCGAGGTAGCGCAAGGAAACAGACGAAAGAAATGGCCCCCCCCCCCCATACACATGTATATACATACGTCCACACACGCAAATATACATACCTACACAGCTTTCCATGGTTTACCCCAGACGCTTCACATGCCTTGCTTCAATCCACTGACAGCACGTCAACCTCGGTATACCACATCGCTCCAATTCACTCTATTCCTAGCCCTCCTTTCACCCTCCTGCATGTTCAGGCCCCGATCACACAAAATCTTTTTCACTCCATCTTTCCACCTCCAATTTGGTCTCCCTCTTCTCCTTGTTCCCTCCACCTCCGACACATATATCCTCTTGGTCAATCTTTCCTCACTCATCCTCTCCATGTGCCCAAACCACTTCAAAACACCCTCTTCTGCTCTCTCAACCACGCTCTTTTTATTTCCACACATCTCTCTTACCCTTACGTTACTCACTCGATCAAACCACCTCACACCACACATTGTCCTCAAACATCTCATTTCCAGCACATCCATCCTCCTGCGCACAACTCTATCCATAGCCCACGCCTCGCAACCATACAACATTGTTGGAACCACTATTCCTTCAAACATACCCATTTTTGCTTTCCGAGATAATGTTCTCGACTTCCACACATTTTTCAAGGCCCCCAGGATTTTCGCCCCCTCCCCCACCCTATGATCCACTTCCGCTTCCATGGTTCCATCCGCTGCCAGATCCACTCCCAGATATCTAAAACACTTCACTTCCTCCAGTTTTTCTCCATTCAAACTCACCTCCCAATTGACTTGACCCTCAACCCTACTGTACCTAATAACCTTGCTCTTATTCACATTTACTCTTAACTTTCTTCTTCCACACACTTTTCCAAACTCAGTCACCAGCTTCTGCAGTTTCTCACATGAATCAGCCACCAGCGCTGTATCATCAGCGAACAACAACTGACTCACTTCCCAAGCTCTCTCATCCCCAACAGACTTCATACTTGCCCCTCTTTCCAAAACTCTTGCATTTACCTCCCTAACAACCCCATCCATAAACAAATTAAACAACCATGGAGACATCACACACCCCTGCCGCAAACCTACATTCACTGAGAACCAATCACTTTCCTCTCTTCCTACACGTACACATGCCTTACATCCTCGATAAAAACTTTTCACTGCTTCTAACAACTTTCCTCCCACACCATATATTCTTAATACCTTCCACAGAGCGTCTCTATCAACTCTATCATATGCCTTCTCCAGATCCATAAATGCTACATACAAATCCATTTGCTTTTCTAAGTATTTCTCACATACATTCTTCAAAGCAAACACCTGATCCACACATCCTCTACCACTTCTGAAACCACACTGCTCTTCCCCAATCTGATGCTCTGTACATGCCTTCACCCTCTCAATCAATACCCTCCCATATAATTTACCAGGAATACTCAACAAACTTATACCTCTGTAATTTGAGCACTCACTCTTATCCCCTTTGCCTTTGTATATATATATATATATATATATATATATATATATATATATATATATATATATATCTTTTTTCTTTTAAACTATTCGCCATTTCCCGCGTTAGCGAGGTAGCGATATATATATATATATATATATATATATATATATATATATATATATATATATATATGTATATATAGGGAGCGGGGGGCTGGAAATCCTCCCCTCTCTCTTTTTTTTTTTTTTTTTTTTTTTTCAAAAGAAGGAACAGAGAAGGGGGCCAGGTGAGGATATTCCCTCAAAGGCCCAGTCCTCTGTTCTTAACGCTACCTCGCTATTGCGGGAAATGGCGATTAGTATAGAATAAAAAAAAAAAATAAAAATATATATATCTATATACACGTGTATGTGGGTGGGTTGGGCCATTCTTTTGTCTGTTTCCTTGCGCTACCTCACTAACACGGGAGACAGCGTCAAAGTGAGGATATTCCCTAAAAAAGGATCAGTCTTCTGTTCTGAACGGTACCTCGCTAACGCGGGAAATGGTGAATAGTATGAAGAAGATATATATATATTATTTATCATATTATACTTTGTCGCTGTCTCCCGCGTTAGTGAATTAGTGCAAGGAAACAGACGAAAGAATGGCCCAATCCACCCACATACACATGTATATACATAAATGCCCACACACACACACACATATACATACCTATACATTTCAATGTATGCATACATATACATACACAGACATATACATATATACACATGTACACATTCATACATGCTGCCCTCATCCATTCCCACCGCCACCCCACCACACATGAAATGGCACCCAAGTACATATACATACCATATGTACTAGTGTATAGTTCGAGTTTTAAGACCAAATTTTTAGGCAAAAAATTGGGGGTTGACCTATACATTGGTAATGGTTTCATTAAGTTGAAATCTCTGTATGATGGGAAGGGCTAGGAGCAACTTTTAGCTTCAGACATGGAAATTATTTACCAGTTACTGCCAGCATACAATGGAAACATAACATATGTACCAATTAGTAATGAAAAGCTGTGCAGTGCCTTCAGTAGATGAAGCTCACTAACTTACAGCAGGCTAACTTACCTTACAACATGCTTTCAGTAGTCTTTGTTGAAGTTCTTAGCTCAGGCTAACTTATCATATCATAGATGGTATCATAGGACCCATTGATCTACAAAAAATACTGGTAATAAAAACCTTTTTGATTTTTCACACTTATGAAATTCAGTAACCTTGTCATCAAGTTCTTGTGGAAGATGCTATGATATTTTCATTTTCTGTCTGTACAAAATCATTTCTTTTCCTAAATCTTGCGCACCAACCAGGGCTCGCATTAAAATCAGTGATGCTTAATTTCCTTTGCTAGTTTCAAGGCAAAGATTTGAATTGATACTCAGGAAACACCACATCCATTTTGTTGGTTTTTACTGACATACGTTGCCACTTTAACTTCCAACTGTGGCCACTTGTTGCACTTTCCTCTGTTGGTACATTTTTCACCATATGCTTAAGTTGTACAAAGAGCTTTCTTCAGCCTCTTAACTTTTTGTTTTTTTGTATATCTTAAATTCAGTTGCTGATATACAGTTGTTAGTCTGTTCTGCGTATTCAATCACTCGGAGCTTGAACTTTATTGTAACTTCTTTTTTCTAGAATCCATGCTGATGAGAATATGGGTCAAGCGCATTTGGTCTTTTTTGGCGGGAAAGTCACGCAAATACCCATACTGATATTTGTTTGGTGTCTTATGTATTTCTAAAGATGAAACTTGTAAATTAATAATACCGTAATATTGTATTATATACGTACTTGCCATATTTCTGGAAAATAAGAAGCAAGACAAGAAGAGTATAAACACAGTTTCAGCTTACAGTAATATTAAAAGCTGCTTAGAAAGGGCCAATGCTAAGGCAAAGCCTCCGCAACCAGGGCTCTGCCATATCAGCTAGACGATGTGTTTTTTTAATTGTTTTCTGTTAAAAAACTGTTACATCATAGGTATATTTTACCTTAACTCTTTCTGAATTGACATATTCTCAGAAATAAATGTTAGTCTTGCTGATACATGATGTATTTCAATGTAAAATAGGATAAAATTCATGACGAAAACCAAAGACTTTACCTAACCTTCTGATGTTCAAGAGTTGTTACTTGCTTTTTACTAGTTTTTGGTTAAGGTATCGTCATATTACAATGATATCCTATTCATACTGTGCTTAATATGATACATTTTTAAAAATTTAATCTTTTGCTGAAATGTTGTACATATTACTATGGAAAGTGGGATAGAATCATGAAGGAAACAATCGACTTTCCTCTTCTTTTGTTATTCAAAAAATTTCTGTAATCGCTTTTTGAATGATTTTCAGTTTAAAAAGTATTACAGTGATTTTCAGTTCTAATCGACCTGAATGGAAATATCCAATATCTTTGCTGAAACTACCTGCATTTCAGTGTCAAGTGCTGTAATGATAAATTGTAAACAACTTTGCCTTCGGCGCTCAGAGACCCTCAGTTTATAGGGTGTAGAGTGTTTTTTTTTTTTTGTGAGGATTTAATGAAATGAGTTTTATATGCCATAAAATATGGTGCTTTATTGTCCTAATTTGTTGTTCCATTACCCTTAATAACTTGGGTTGACCTATACACGAGGCATATCATAAATTAATGATTTCTTGACCAAAAATTAAGGATCAACCTACACACGAAGTAGACTTGTAGACGAGTATATACGGTATATATGAATTTCTGTTAAAAAACTATTATATTGCAATAATTTTCTATCCTAATTGACTTGAATAAATACTTGAATGGAAATATACGATATTTTTGCTGAAACTACTTGTGTTTCAGTGTAAAGTGCCGTAATGATAAATGGTAAACAGTTTGCCTTTGCCACTCAGTGTTTCAGTCTCAGCTACCCTAAGTTTACAGGACATAGAGTGTTTCTGAGTGAGGATTTATTGAAATGAATTTTATATGCCATAAGATATGGTGATTTATTACATATTATCCTAATTTGTTCCATTGTCCTCAAAAACTTGGGTCAGCCTATACACGAGGCATATCATAAATTAATGATTTCTTGGCCAAAAATCAAGGGTCAACGTATACACAAGTTACACTTATAGACAAGCATGTACAGGATATATGATTTTCAGTTAGAAAAAACTTGTATTACAGTAATATTCTATCTTAATTGACCTGAATAAATACTTGAATGGAAATATACAATATTTTTGCTGAAACTACCCATTTTTCAGTGTGAAGTGCTGTAATAATGAATGGTAAACAATTTGCCCTTAAGAATTTGGGTCAACCTATACACGAGGCATAAAAATTGATGAATTGGCCAAAAATCAAGGGTTGACCTATACACAAGGTGGACTTACAGATGAGTATATACATACATACACATGCATGTGCATATATATATATAGATGTACACATTCATGCTTGTCAAGTATGAATCATACCTGCCAAATTTTATATGAGACCATCTAACGCAGTCAATACAGAACCTGGCATTTCTTGTGACCATGGTAAATATGGACATCAAAATAAAACATTGTGGTATGAAAATTGCTCGTACAGTTTGTTGTATATCAGGCTACATATATTAATTTTTTTTTCATACTTGACTGCTGTTCTCACACATTAGTAGTGTAGAATTGATTAGGTTGAATTAAGCTTAAGATTGAATTAATATGAATCATGATAAGATACTTTAAGACCTTTATATGAAATAACAGGAGAGATGCAGTCTATGAAAAAAACATGGGAAGAATGTTATCCATCATGGGTGTGCATGGAGACTATGATCATTCAGTTTTGGAGAGATATAAAGTCTGAATGACAACTTAGAAAATGTGAGTGTATTGGTGGTCTAAGTTGGATGGCGATAAAAAGTTAGGGGTGCAGTGATACATGTACAAGTAGGATTTATGGAAGGACTTGGCTCGGTGTGTCTTGCTCTTCATCGAGAGAATAACAAAGAAAGTATGAGAAAACAAGAAGAATATATTTCTTCTTATACTGAAGTTTTTTTTAAGAATCATTCAGTATGTTGATAGCATTTGATGTAAAAAATGCAGAGGCTTTTTGGATGCAGTGGGTTTAACCTTGAGAAACAAGGTGGAGATGAATTATGTTACTGTGGTTAGTAATGGGCATAACGAGGGAGATTATGGTTAATACTGAAATTACATATATAAAGTTACAAGTGTAGGCACAGAGTTCAGTCTGAGAATATTACTTCATCAAGATGATTTTGTAATAAAAGTAGGAGAGGTAGAATTGAAAATTATGATGTAAAAATTAGGGAAATCAAATTAATGGCCCTTCATGAGGAGTTGATGCTTTGCCACAGAAGGTAAAAACACACACTTAATGACCTATTTTTTTTAAAGTAAATTTTGATACAAAGTATTATGTTCTCAGCAGATACCTGTGCTGAAATGCACAAATTCATGGATATACATATTAAGGAGGTTGGAAATGGAACATGCAAAATAAATTTTTAGTCTGTGGTACAGATACTTCTCCAGTGTGAATTCCTTAGGACTGACTAGTGATTTAATTACAGATTTTTTTGGATTATAGATACTCATCTTTCCGATGGACCCAGACAAAGGTCCAAATATTTCGTAACTTTAACTGATTTGTATGCCTGATGATGTAATTTTAAGTGTTATTTGTATGGAATATATGTAAATATGTACTATATAAAACATTTGAAAAACGTCTATATATTATACTTAACCAAATTTTTCTTCTCCACTTTTAACAAGTATAGAGTAGACAAAGTTTATACATAAAGGAAAATACATTAAGGAAATGGCTTGGAATGGAATTAGGCACAGCTTAAGCTAGGGCTTCCTCAAGTTGTGCATTGACTCACCTTTATTTGATTTCTCCTTTGAGGGAACTATCATGTGCAACCCGCAGCAGTGATATAGGAGGTTTACGTGGGAGTCTCTTTCTTGCCATCAGGGTCCAAGGGCAGTTTCACAAATATAAGATCCCAGTACATTATGGAAATGGTAATCCCTACTTTGGGTCTGGTCCAGTCGCGAAAAATTTGCTAAGTTGCTCAAACTTTTGAGCCTTTGTCCTACTGGTTAGTTTCTACTTCCCATTCGACCAATTATTTCTGTACATTACTGATGAAAGACAATAGTGTTAGACCCATTGCTAACGGCACCACCCTACACTATCTAAACAGTGTAGAAAATAAATGGATATTGTGGCCCATCCTTGAGTAGCCAATGGATACACGGTAATTATGAGACACAGTAGCTTGCTTGGCATAATACATTTTAGCTAAATGACTAGGGCAAAGCAACTAGCTCTCGGGAGTAGAAACCAAAGTACAGTAATATTTGTAGAAGGGAAAAACAACCAATACTGATATGGATCATGTTTCGAGGTCAGACTGGAAGAATTGATTTGTTGTATTGCTTTGATTTTAGTTTTGATAAGTGAGTAGGACCAGAACCTTCAGATGTGAGAGCAGTACAACACAGGGTGGATCATTTTTTTTTGATTTATCAAAATTTTTTTTTTCTTTTTTGTAGAAAAGCATTTACAGCATCTGAAGAGGACTGCCAGTGAGGTTTTCAAGGAAGGTCAAATGACTTAGTGATACCAAGTATGTTTCTGGAACAGTAAAACTACATATTCATAAGAAGAAATAGGAAAGTTGTGAGGGATTCTAAGAGAGATGGACAGAAATTGGGTTTTAGAGGAACTAAACCAGGCTGCATCTGTCCCATTGGTAAATGCTTTCTTAAGCATGAGTGTCTGAAGCAAATATTGTCGAGACGAGATTGCAGACTGAGCAAGGAGGGGTGGAATTGAAACTGAGTAATGCTCTGTAGCATCAACCTATGAGTCCAACCCGTTATCTACTGAAAGAAGAGAATACAAAAAAGGAGGAGCACGGGAGACAGGAGGGAACCTTGAGAGACACACTATCCACGCCATTGTCGGAAGCTGTTACTGTTAACCAAACGTTTCCCTTGACACTCACCTCAACCCACATATTCTTTGCATTCCAGATGATGGTTTCCATAAGTTTACCTACTAAAGAGGTTTTAAGCTAATTGGATAGTAATATCTGGTCAGTTAATATACCATGTATGAATATTGGTGTTACATTTGGCAAACTTCCATTCCTGTGGAATATGACTCGTACCAAGTGACTTATTGAAATGAGCAGTCAAGATCTTAACTATCTCATTTTTCAGCTCTTTCATTGTCCTCGGTTAAAACATATGGGCTTCCTTTGCTCTTTGATTTTAAATTTAGCGTATATAGTATATCTTCATCGTTTGTGTTAGCATTGATTGTGTTTTCCCCTCTTGGCAATAAAATTGAAGTTGGGATATAAGTTGTAGGTAAAGATGCTATGGCTTCGTTGTCTTGAACCGTCACCGTTTTCCTTAACTAATTGACCAAATGGTAAGGTTAAGGAGAGTCACGCAAGGCTTTCTCAGAAGCCAAAAAAAAAAAAGATAGCTTTTGTGTGAAATGGAATTTTAAGAACTGAAAAGCTAAGGTGTCTGCTCATAACATCAATCAGTACCTCTGAAGAAAATGAAACGGAAGACTTTTGATATTTCGTGCGCAATTATTATCGAATGATGCGGAACTGATTACCTCTCTTATGTTATACTTGCATTAACTCTCCTAATACGTTTTATGTGTACAAAATTTCTGCTCCTGAAGTAGATCTATATAGGTTGTTTTGTCAGATAATGAGGGAGTGGGTATTCTCGTATATCAATACCCAGTGCTATGAGGGACACTCCCTGCCGAGATTAACGGACGGTCAGAGGCATCACTATAAGGTCGACCGCACTGTAACCTGAGGACAGGGAAGACCCAGCACGCATCCCGCCCACAGCGCGTGCCCTTCCTTTCCTCCCTACCGTGATACATATCCACCCTCCTCAGCTAATTGCCGTGTTAATGTTTGAAGAAACTTACAGTCGACATTGTCTTTGAAACTGATATGAAGATTACATCGGAAATTGAAGTTCTATTCCCGGCTAAAACATGTTTAGGCCATCGCAGGTGGTCGGTCGATGTGATATCTTATCCTTCATATGAAACACGTTCGATATTTCCCTTTTTAAGCATTGTTTAGTGTTGTATAACTGTGTATATATCCTCTCTCGATCATTTGCATCTACGACAAATGAATTCGCGTCTAGGGCCGTTTTTACGCTTTCGGAGTTTTTTTATTTCATTTTTTTAAAGCCGCCACACCCATACCCAGACTCTGTCTAACGAGAAGCTGGACGTATCAACGTGTTATTTTGACTCAAGATTATAAGCTTTATAGAAAATAAAGCCGTCCCACCCATACCCATACATTGTCTTAAGCACTGAGCTGGACAGATCAAATGCTATTTTAATTTTTTTTTTATCTAGTTGCCATATTTGTAAATGCAGCCTTGTTCAGATCTATGAGATTCATATATTCACTGAATCTCATACATTATTATTACAGTCATACCTTTATTGTTTTCAGGAGCAAATGCAGGAATATAATGTTTTTGCATATTATAGATATATAAGGCAAATACTGTTTGATCTTACCTGTATCCACGGTGAGGCTAGACGGCACTGACTGAACGCGAGATGTACGGTTCCCGGCGATCGTTGAGTCACGGTTCAGAGTTGCTGAAGGCAGAGGGAGGGACATGGTAAATACCCTGGTCTTATTTGTAGAAGAGGGATCGTTTCCCCTGCTCCTATTCTGTATGTACGAGAAAGTGAACGAAGGCATGATTCTCTGATATCTTAATTTAGGCGAGCGTCATGTAAGGCCAGGTTACTAAAGGATTGGAAGGCTACTGTAACAGTACGACTTAGGAAAGAGTGTGTAGATAAACAGTAAAAATCTTTTTGAAGAAATGATAAACTTTATGGTAAGATGGTGATGAGAAAATCGAATCCCGTTCATACAAAGGGAGGTGAATGCTTATCTTGTCAGAGAGCAATTAGTAGATTTCGGATATAATTAGTAAGCAAATATTGAAACGGACAAGAGCGAGCATGCTACACCATGAAAATGGGAAACAAATATTGCGTGATGAAGGGAGATTAGTGTAAAGGTGTATGCCTGTTCGTTGTTTGCGGGTGTACGAGAATGAGAAAACAGATTAATCAGATGCTAAAACAAATATGTTTGATAAAGGTCTTGTCTCCATGTTCTTTCGTGATTTACTGCTTTACAGGACAGTAGACAAGCTTTAAGTGTTGGCGAGAATTATGAAGTAAAAAATAATAGTTAACTTATGTGGGCTTTAGACCCATCGACTGCCAAGGAATTCAAGGCAGTCGACGTCGTTATAACCAACAATCGAAAAAAAAAAAAACGAACACATTCAGGTGTTCAAGAAACAGACCATACACGTTCTCTCAACGTATGACCCTTGCGAGTGATGCAAAGAAGTGGAAATATCTTTTTTTAAGCAAATGTTATAGCTTGAAAGAAGCCTTTTAAAAAGAGCTGCAGACAGCGCTTTAGAATTGTGTGAAAAGAAAATGCAAGTTTAACAGCGAGGCGGTCGTCTTCAGAAAGCATTGTTTTATGTTGATAATGGATGGTCCGTTGAGAAAATGGTGTCCTTTAGACAATGGCTCTTGTGCCTTTGAGAATGTTGGCTCTTCAACCATCAAGAGTGGCGGCCCTGCATCTATTGAGATTGGTGGCCCTTGGACCATTGAGAATAGGTGGCCTTTGAATATTTGAGAAAGGGGGGTCCTTGGTCTGTTGGCTAATGAGCGACTCTTTGCCCTTTGACTGCCTGGCTTTTAAGATTAACGGTGAATGGGAGGCTCCCAATTCTGCTGATATGTGGCTTCCTGGCTTGTTGATGATTAGTAATCTCATGGTTTCTTGGTTAAGGATAGCCCCTGAGTTCCAATGGTAATGGCAAGACCCCAAAATACGATGGTGATGGATATCCTCCACGGTTGGCCTGGCATTAAGGGCAAAGTCCTATTCACACACATGCACCAACGTGTGCACCTGTAGCCACGAAAATACTATAGTGATACAGTACCTAACAAATAACTACGTACAGGCAGGAACTGCCAGACGCAGGTTGAGCCAGCATGCACGTTGGTGTTAACACAGTGACAGGCGGGGTCCGCCAGGCACGGACGATGAGGCGCCCGGGGGTAGGCGCCAAGCCCTCCATCTCCTCAGTTGCCTTCCACAACGTCAACAGTGTGCTACTGTACGACCACGGTATTCTACTTTCTCAGATATTCATTATTTTTTTTTTTTTTTACAGAAAACGACATTTATATAAATCATCCCTTTTCTTCATGTTCTACGCATTCAACTCCTCCCTCCCCAGTAGTGTAACAGGACACGAAGCCTCTAAACTGCTCATTATATCTGGCGCGAGCTGTAAACGATACCGTATCATTTTCTCCAAAAATGGGACTTTATAAGGCATCGCTGAGCACCCGAGCCTGACGTGGCCCTGAGCAGGATGTGTGAGGGGAAGCTGGGCGAGGTGTAGGTAGGGGGACGTGTGGTAATATGCCAACAGGAAGGGGTGGTATACACAGCATGAGAGTGGGAGGTGGTGTTGCTTGACTCCAGCGGTGCGTTGTTACCCTACACCGGCGCGCGGCCAGGCAACATGAGCCGCCTTGCTTTTTCAACAAAATTCTTGCGCGTTGTTTTGTCAATCCCGTAAATCAGATTGACTTTCATGTGATCTTATTTTTTTCTATTTTCATTTTTCGCTTTTTCGTTGTATTGATCTTTTACACTGGTACTAACATCCGGGTCAAGAGTCTCAAAATCTCCGGGACGCCAGTGGTCAGCAAGCGGTCCGTAGCGAGGGGATCGGTAGCCCAGTGGTGGCATCAAAATGTCGAGGTCCTCCCTGGACTGACCTGAACTCACCTTGGAAACTGGTTGTATCTGGGGGAGGCTGTGAGTGGTGGCATCACCTCACTGGATTAGCCTGAGTTGACCTTAGTGACTAGTTATATCAGGGGGAAGACAGGGACTAGTAACATCACCTCACAGGCTTAGGCTGAGTTGACCGAGGTGACTGAGTGACTGGAAACCGCTATATCAAACCTCAGATTTACCTGGCCCCTGTACCACAAACCCTGACACTGGTTGTAGCTACTTGAGGGCTGGGAAACGGTACTGACGTCTGCAACCAGCGAGGGAAGTGTTAAGCGTCAGCAGAAGCAAGAGCAGGTTAGCTAAGGTCATTCGTTAATGGGAAGGTGAAGCCCATGTGGGTTAAGTGATGTCACGTCTCCCTCCCTACCTTTACCTCGCCTAGTATTGTTGTGGTGAGGTCAGTGTACTTAACATGACAGCGAATTCAACGCCCCACCCAGGGTACGTCGCTGTCCGGACACAATACTCCTCACAATATTTCATTGACTTGCTGAACACACTACTATATATATACTCCTATATACCCCTACAGGTAATATACTATGTATACTCCCATATACCCCTACAGGTAATATACTATGTATACTCCCATATACCCCTACAGGTAAAGTAGCCTGTTATTCTCAATGTCTCCCTTTTATGTAGGCCCGTCTGACCTCGGAACTGTTGTGATTTGTTTATTTTTCTTTAACCAAAAGCAGTGGCGGTGCTTATACCTGCGAACCTATACGTCTATACACGGCAGCCACCTAACTACGCTCACTCATGGTAACTCAAACTTATCATATCAATATTTAATCGGTAAACCCTAGTATAACTGCGTTGATGATGTGATTTATTTTGTTCCATTCACCGACAATCGTATTTGCAAACCTATGCCTCCATATCTCCTTATACCTGAATTTGTGTAAATTTGTTCCACTTTTACACCCGCCACCTTTCGGCAATCCTATATCCGCCCCCACCTGTGTCCCAGCACGAACTTCTGCTAGCAAGGGAGTAGTGTTGACTTTCTATACTAGAGCATGGATTGGGGTCGAGCAGGTTCCTATTGACACTAAGGCTTACAGACGGTCATCAATAGTCCCACACCCTGGCGTGGTAGGTGGTGTTGTGGGGGAGGGAGCCAGGCAGTGGAATGGCGGCCTTTCGGTTGATGCTGCGGAGGGACATGACAACCAAAGGCCAGGCTGCTTTTGTTTGGTGAATTTAGCAACGTGCTTTTGTTGGGAGAGGTGGAGCATGGTGCTTTTGTGGTGCTTTTGTTTTAAATATGTAGCAAGGTATACTTTTGTTGGAGGGAGATGCGGGTGTAAAGTGTTCTTGTGGAGGAACGTAGTCTAGGAGATGCGACAGTCCAGTGATATAGGGGGATGTAGCAAACATGTTGTACTGGGATGTGGCAGAGTAGTAATGTGTTGGGAGTGAGGTATAGTAGCATTGCTTTGTAGGCGTGTGTCGGGGTGATGTTGATGTGGATGAATGTGGTAAATGTGATATCATGGTGTAATGGTAGATCGACGCTAGAGTGGTGATGGTCCGTATGGATGGTGATGACGCGCACTACAGATCGAAGGAAACAAGTTATTGGAATACAGTGTTCAAAGGAAGCGTAGGTATAAAAACAATTGATGTAATACGAATCTAGATAATCCATCCGCGTTTGGTGGCTGAGTCACTGAAGATCTAGTGTCGGGTGGTATATACTTTCACCACTGTGGATGTTGACAGTTCATTGTACCATTATGACAAATTATTATCTAGCCCCTTGAGCACGACATTACGGTTTCACAGGGTTGCACCTGAGAGTGATCCTCCAGCTGTCCTGAAGTCTGCATGAAAGAGATAGTGACCGAGGCATCTCTTCCAGAATCAGTAAGTACTCTAGGTATGTCGTCATGAATCAAGAATTATTTGAAAGTGTTTATGTTTTCGTTATTAGATCTGATATCATCTAACCAACTGATGCTGTATAGTTTTCTCTGTCGCGAATGTAAACAAGAAGAAATACACTTCACCACCAACAATCATCTTAGTCAGTTTTTAAAGTTTTAGGAATTAGTACTACATCTTCGGTGATTGGCTCAATTTCATGATGCCCGAAACACGACTTGAATGTAGCTAATGAACGTGGCTGTTCCGTTCATCATACCTGCGGATGATGGGGATCTGACGCAGGGCGAGATGAACCTTTTGCGTCAGCGCCCACCAAGAAAGGTTGGGTCTCCACTTTGTTCATCTGCAGGGGGTTCCTCTGGCAGCGTCGAGCCCGCCACGTCAGGGAACAACTTGCCACTTAAGGAGAAGGCGATAAACGAGACACTTCAGCTTCGTACGCCATAAATATGTTTACCCTTATATGTTGAGTAAAATATGGTAAAACCACAAGAGAACTGTAATTAACTGCTGGTGAATGTCTGTAACGGAGCATCAGGAAGACAGGTTGCAGCCTTCCCCCCACCATCACCCCATGTCACCCGGGGTGTGGGGGTAGCAAACTCTTAAGAATAATCTGACAACGGTAATGTTTCGCGGTGGCTAATTTATTGACCCGCGTAACGGAGGCTCACCCACCTAACTTGCCTTACTAAGACACGCAGATAACCCGAAAGAGACACGCAGATACCCCGAAAGACTTGAAGGGTTGGAGATGGTGCGCTGCGGAGCAATCTTGTCATCATCTTGTTTGGTCGACGCAGCTCAAGGAACAGGTATGTTGTCGAGAAATATGAACCAAATGAGAAGGTAAAAGAATGCCATGTATTCAGTGCAAGTGGCGACATACGGGGGAGACAGGTGACGATCAATTATGGTGGAAGGAACATTAGAAAAATAACACAAGGCAATGCGGCCAGTAGAATTCAAGGCTGATATTGATAAGGAGTAAGATAATGTGCAAAAGAACATCAAGCATAGGTGATTAAAAGTGAAAAAAAAAAGAGTTAAAAGATAAGTTCAAAGAACTCGGTGATGATAGACTGAAGGAGATAACAGGTGATAAGAATGAACAAAGTGTTCTCAAGATAACGACGTGAACTGGAAACAGATCATCATAATATTTAGTCTAAAAGAAAAAAATAACGGGGCAAAGGAAGGCAGATTCCTTAAGTGAGAACAGATAATGGACGTTTTAGAAGGTATAGGCATGAGGGAGGTACCTAGCAAGAATTGTAGTGTCACTGTTATCCTCCGTATCAGAAGGTTCACAGGGAAGATAGACTTACAGTCTGGCATTAAGGGAGGACTGAGTATGCGGGTTCAATGTTGCCTAATTGGGTGAGGACACGGAACGCATGTCGGGGGCGACTTTCCAATCTGAACGCGACTAACAAGGGGGATCCCTCAGGACTGCTGTTAGAACCAGCGCTGTTTCTGACCAGCGCAAATGACTTGCCGGGAGAATATGCATCATGGTTGTATACGTATGGAGGTAATGCCAGACTCATGCATGATGTACAGAGCACTGGAGACTGTAATATATTACGACGACACATAGACAAGAGTAGTGGTTAGCGTTACTGATCATGAGTGGCCTGCCAAGACTCGGGCCGATGTGGGGTCTATTCTTTGGAGCAGCAGTCGGCCTACATCCAACCCAGGTGTTTATCCCCTCAGGGCTGATCGATAATCGATAATTATATACCTGGCCTAGGTGTGTATGTTTATGATTACACATAAGAGAGGAAAGACATGGTACGTATATATACAACGTTATGAAACGGGGCGGCAGGAGCTTCAAACTCTCTCCGTGTAACGCACATATAGTAACCCACACACGCTTACACACACACACACACACACACACACACACATGGGCTAACAACAAACGGGTGACCATGACCACCCTTGTCAACAGCTTTGTACGCGCAGGTCAGAGACAGAACCCGTCACTCGATAGTGCTGTTATATCCTCAGCAGCAGTAGGATCATACCGTCCAACCCCTCGCTAGTTGGATCATGGCTGTACCGTCGTAACCCTTCCTTTAAGTCGGATAATGGTTGTACTGATGTACGTCACGAACACCACACAATCATAAGCAAAAGAGGAACTTGTCTTTGATTATTACGATGTACCCATCCACGACTCCTGCGACTGTGTGTGTGTGTGTGTACTGACCATCCCCCACACACTAGCCTAACCACACTCTTACTCCTGCGACTACAGGGACCGATTGAGTCTATTTAACGACCTGCCCAAAGCTCAGATCCTATGGCTAGTGGCTGTGAGTGAGCTTTGTACACGGACCTTCTCACTGGTATGGCCACTGGCTCAGAGGGTAAACGCGTGCACCTGCTGCCACCCGCATCTCCCACACAGCGATCAGTGATGGTTAACCCATGCAGGTACCGACGTGGCTGGATGTGAGTCTGTGTGTGCTTGCTCGCCCACGCTTCCAACACGTCGGTGAGAGTGTGTGTGTGTGTGTGTGTGTGTGTGTGTGGTGCGCACCAACATGGTCACCTTGCCAGGAGGGCGACGTGTGGCTGTGGGTCCGTGTGTACGTCCCACGACCCCATCATCACGAATGTTGTTTGTGAAGGGTACGAGGGAGAGACCCGGCACGTGACCAGTCCGCCCGGGCTATTATCTGTTATTATCTACTTGCCTGGCGATCACTTTGGCTTAGACAGCGGCAAGTTATCCTTGCAACAACGAGATAACCTTATAAGGTTCTCTGTTGGCGATGAAGAAGTGGAGGTCCCGACGTATTAAGAGTTGGCGACATGGGCTAAGTGAGGGGACAGCCGACGTGCCTGGGGACACAAGGGCTCGCTGCACCCCGCCCTCACACTCGTAAAATAAGTCAGGACTGGACACGACCCGGCCAATAAAGACGTGTGGCGGCGGGAGAAAGAGAAGGGGCGGAGCGGCCAAGCAGGACGGGGCTGTTAGCTATGATTTATGCTAAGTGGGCGCCGCAGCAGCGCTGGTCGCCCCTCACCCACACAATTGGAATTCAACCTGCTGCTCCGCTGGGTGCGGCTCCTCCCGACCCTCCAGTTATCTGGAGTAAATTATGATAAAAGCGAACGAGAGATGCGTTAGGACGAGCTAGACTTACGTCAGGTTTAAGTAACGACAAGGAAGCTGTGCTTTATCAAACCGATCGTCAGTAAATGTTGGAAGAGTTTAGTTAAAAAAAAAAAAAGGCCAAGAAAAGATCATCTTTAAACCCTGCAAACGTCCAACCAGAATAGTTTACTCTAAAGTCTGAAGCAGCGTGTAAGTGGATCATTAAAGTGTGATTATGATGTTTAGTGATACACTGACTTACAGAGACCCGCCGCTTGTGGTGCTGGGCACGCCAGAGGAGAACGTCGGGTCTTGGGATCCTGGTGACCTGTGTTGGAACCAGAGGACGTCCGCAGGGACCAGGCTGCGTGTAGTACATGACTTGACTTTACTGGGGAAAAGATACTATTGTTTGAGGATATGTGGACACGTGTGTGTGTGTGTGTGTGTGTGTGTGTGTGTTTGGTGAGTGAATGTGCCTCCATCTTTGAAATGTGCTTAACGTTTGTTGAGTGTATTCGTGTGGCTGGGAATTCTTTGTTCCTTTTTGTATGAGTGTAAGTGAATGTTATATGTGTCCGCCTTGGACCCAAGGGATATTAACTGACGTTCTCTATCCTCGTCCCTTCCTGTAGCTGATACGAGCTGGTGACCACACCCAAGAGGGCGTGTGCCGTGCCTCTGATCTGCTGGTAAACTGCCATTGTACCTGTCCAGCCACCCTCCACTAAAGGCGCAATAAATGGTTGGTGAACAGCGGGAAGCGAGCCGCTCTTACCTACCAGTCCTGGTGGTGGCTGATCCTTTGAATACGATGGGACGTCTTGAACACGACAGTACGACCCTTGAGCACGACGGTACGACCCTTGGGTACGTTAACCTGGCCTTTGACCTCACTCTTAAGATTCAGGTCAAAGAGAAGACCATCATACCTAAGGGTCGTATCGTCGTGCTCAAGGGTCGTATCGTCGTGCTCAAGGTTGTCGTATCGTCGTGCTCAAGGGTCGTATCGTCGTGTTCAAGGTTGTCGTATCGTCGTGCTCAAGGGTCGTATCGTCGTGTTCAAGGATCGTATCGTCGTGCTCAAGGGTCGTATCGTCGTGTTCAAGGATCGTGTCGTCGTGCTCAAGGGTCGTATCGTCGTGTTCAAGGATCGTATCGTCGTGCTCAAGGGTCGTATCGTCGTGCTCAAGGGTCGTACCGACGTTGTTCAAGAAGGATCCTACAGTCATGCTCAAGAAGTTAATGCAGCCGGCTGGCTGCCTCTCGCTATTAAATCGCTTAGTGCACGGTAACCGATTCTTTATGAGTGGTAATCCGACAGTGGGAGTCAAGTTGCACTCTTCCACTCCAGCCCACTTACTTCACTCACAAATTTTTTACAGTGGATCGATTTACAACGCACCGTGGCACGTGCCCAGGGGAAGCAGACTCGTTATATTGTATAAATACAGCAGTGCCCCCCCCCCCCCCCCCACCCCTAGAGAGGCAGCGAAGGAACTGATTCATACTCTACAGCTGTTGCTTCTGGCCTTACGTTCTACAGCTACTGCAGCTACTGGTCTTGCACTTCACAGCTGCATCTACTGGCCTTACACTCAGCTGCTGCTGCTACTGGCCTCACACTCTACTCCTGCAGCTACTGGCTTTACACTCTACAGCTGCAGCAGTTAAAAGTATTCACCACAGCTGCTGGTACTAGTCTCACACTCTACAGCTGCTTGTTCTGGCCTTAACACACAGCTGTTACTACTGGTCCCACACTCTACACCTGCAACTACTGACCTCACTTTACAGCTGTTGGTGGTGGCCCCACACTCAGTAGCTGCAGCTAAAGGCCTCACATTCTACAGCTGCTGGTATTGGCGCCACACTCCACAGCTGTAACTGACCTCACACACAGCTGCTGGTGTTTGACCTGACCATTTCATCGCATCCAAGAGCCGTATGTATGGTCGTGCTCAAGAGATGAAGAACGGTGCACCATGCCCCGCACCCGAACACTGACGGGGAAGAGCACAAGACAAGCACTTCGACTGCGTCGTCTCTCGGAGCTTGGCCAGACCAGGTCCTCCCTGCCTGCTGGTGTGGCAGGCTGTGAAGGCTGGGCCTGTCATGGTCGTCCATCATTACCACATCCTGTGAGCCCGAGCGGTGCTCGCGGCTGTAGCAACACTAGTGGCCAAACCAGAGAGAGAGAGAGAGAGAGAGAGAGAGAGTACCTTCAACGTGATTTTGGCGGAGATGTGTATGGCTAGCGTGTTGCGCTAACTGCGCGTCTTCTGGTAAGGTGATAACGGTGTTTTCTCACATCACGTATTTGCCAATACTGGATTCATCTGGAACTGGTTTCAACCTCCTCTCTAAGTTTCTCTGCTCGTCCCATACACATTCCGGCTTTCGCCTGGTTGTACCGGGCTATCATATTACTGGGTGCTTTGGAAATCGTGATGTTGAATGTAATAATTACGTGTTGTTGATGGTCGGGTTCACCCGCTAGACTCGGTACGTCTGTGTAAAATATCTATAAAGTAATATTACTTGATTACGTATACTAAGACTCATATAATGGTTAGGTTCCTGATTCGACAAGGAGTAGGTAGATATGTGTGTGTTGTAAGTCCACTGTGCTCACATATTTTTGCACCGTCCTCGTGATGCTAGGACGAGTAGCGACCATCACTGTGTCCGTATAACCGTCTGAGAGGCGTCCCATCCTTCCACTGGTGAAGTTCACTTGAACATCGAATTCTGATACGAAATTCGCCCACAGTGTTAAGAGACTTTGGGAGAAAATCTTTAGGAATATGTTTTGCACCACAACTCTAGTGCATAATCATACGATAACTCATTTATTTACGACAAACAAGGTTATTACGAATATGTAGGCAGGTTCTCCGATGATTTCAGTCATATGAATTTTTTTCTCCGGACGAGACGTTACCCTGAAATTGCGCCTCACATGGATAATTCGATTCCAGTCACTGAATAATCTTTTCCAGCGGATATGAAAGGAATGTAGACTGTAAACAAGTCCTCCTATGTCCATAAAGTAAGACCTGTGGTGGATTTACACGACGTCTCTTGTCGTCTGTTGGGTGAGGAACCTAAGTTCCCTCAACTGGCCAGACCATTAACATTAGTCAGGATTTTGGTTGTGAAACGAAGGCATAAATCACCGCGAGTGAGGTGGATGCAAAGAGTTTTCGAGGGTGTATTTTTCCCTACGAGGCTGATGGACGACCAGGGAGAGAGAGAGGTGCGGGAGGCGGCAGTGGTCTCTCGCGTGGGTCGACGCCTGCCCCTCCAGCCGAACACCAGGACCCATCACGCCCTCCCTTATGCCTGGCTCCCCAACCGCCCTGTTCAGCGTGTGGTGGTGATGGTGATGCCCGTCGAGGAGGGCAGGTAGGACGGGATGTGGGAGAGGTGTGCTATGTGTGTGTGTGTGTGTGTGTGTGGGAGGAGGTTGTTATAAAGGCGTGTGTGTGTGTAGGATGGAGGATGAGATTTGTACGCGGGAGGGAGTATTGGCATGATGCATGTAAGAGGAGGGTAACGACGGAATGGTGATCGTAGAAATGACTATTGAGATGGGTTATACGAGAGAGTGTGTCTGGGAGGGGTTGTTTAGGCGGTATATATTGGGGAGAGGGTGCTTGGGTGCTGTATTTGGGACGAGATGCTGGGATAGTGTGTCGGGGATGTGCTTACTAGGACGATGAATGAGGGAGGATGTGTATGGTAGAGGTGCTTGGTACAATGTGTGTGTGTGTGGGAGGGGGAGGCGGCCGGTGTACCTGTCTAGCCATGCAGGAGTACCTGGTGCTCCGGGGATGATGGGCGGGACCCACAGCGTCAGCACCACGCCCGGGACCCTACCGTCAGGTTCTTGCTTCCCATTACGTCGTGCTGATCATATCTCGACGCCCGCCTCCTCCACTGCGTTCCTAGACTGACGCTCCAAGGGGAAAAAGTCTCGCGTGTGTCACTCGAAACAGACGTCCCTCCGAGTGATGCCAGACAATTTGAACGAGTGCCGGGCGGAGGCCTACCGCTGCAGATCCCTGGAATAACTTCTTGAACGAGGCCAGCTGAGAGGCCCAGACTTTTTCGAAATTACGTGGTTAGTGTGATTGATAACACCGGCTGTTGACTTATTGAACAAAAACGTTCTGGTTTTTACCAGATTAATCGTTTGCTTTATGTAATTTTCTCCAGGTCTGCTGTATGTATATTCTCTTAATTTTTCATGATATCTCCAATCCTGTTTAAGTTCCTTTAGTTCATATTCATTTGGCGAACTGAGTATAATTAGTTTTTCCATCGCAATGTCGTTCTTTCGTCTTTGGATTACATGGTAAGAGTTCTCCCGAACAATACTGTTTCTCGGAGATTTTAAGATCCTCTCCCGGAGGTGAGGATATGGCAGAAGGCGCGGGTGCTGCGTGGGAATCGAGAAATTAAGCTTCATGAGAAAAATATTAGGTTCGCTAATACATAGTGACCGAACTGAGCAAGACGTCAAGAGAGGTATTTCAAACTAGCAGGTTGGAAAGTTGAAAATATGAGTTAGATCCACGATTGATAAAAGCTGGGTTTAAGCAGGGGTTACCTCGTGTGGGCTAGTAGGCCGTCTGCAGTGTCCTATATTCTTAATGTTTGTTCATTGCCTTCTCTGTATACCTCGAAGGTTGCAAAATTCTTGTGCCCGGGTAGTACTTCTGCTAGGCTGTCATAAAGTCTTTATCTTTTACCCAAATGATCTGGAAGCAATGAGGAAAAGTCAATAAAACTTTCATACAACTTGTTATATATATATATATATATATATATATATATATATATATATATATATATATATATATATATATATATATATATATATTATATAGTAAATTAAATATTAATAATATATATCTGTATATTTATATATATAATATATATATTATTTTTTAAATATATACTTTATAATATATATCATATTGAAATTTATTATTATTTATATGTTATTTCTTATTTTTAGCGGAGACAGCGGCAAATAAAAATATATTCTTAAATTATTTTAATAATTTATATAAATTTCTTTTATTTTATTTTTTTTTTTTTTGTCGTTCTCCCGTTTTGCGAGGTGAGCGCAAGAAACGGAGAAAGAAATGGCCAACCACCCCATAACAATGCCTTGTCATTCCACCACGACACGTCAACCCGGATACCACATCGGGCCAGTTCCTCTATCTTTGCTTCTTTCACCTCCTGCATGTTCAAGACCCGATCACCAAAATCTTCTCACTGCATCTTCATCGTTACTTGGTCTCCTCTTTTTTCTCTGTTCCTCCCTCGGACATATATCCTCTTGCATCTTCCCCTTGCATTTTCTCAGTGACCAAAACCATTTCAAATCACCTCTTTGCAACGGCTCTTTTAATCTTCTCAATTCTCTACCATTAGTTAGTTACTCGATCAAGGTCCTAACACCTAACACATATGTCCATCAAACATCTCATTTCAGAATATCATTTCATGCAATACTTATCATAGTCACGCCTCGCAACCATACAACATCTTGGAACCGTCTACCTTCATACTAAACATTTTTGCTTTCCGAGTAATGTTCAGTTCCACAATTTTTTTATCCAGAATTTTCACCTCCCACTTACGTCCAACTTAACTCCAGCTAGGTTCCAATCGCTGCAAGATATCTCCACTTGCTATACTAAATACGACTAAAATGATACCCGAAGACGGTAAAACCTGAAAATCAAAATACACTAATTATACATGACCCGTGAATCCCATATTCTGTAGTCCGAAAAATAAACTGACTTTCATATTCAATTTATTTATATAAATTCTTTTCTCAGTACAACTTAGATAAATCTAGTCATATATATATATATATATATATATATATATATATATATATATATATATATATATATATATATATATATATATATCTGCTTGACGGAGGCTAACATGTTAAAATATTAAACAAATCAAAATAATCCTGTGTACCTCAGTTAAGAAAAATATGATCATTCATTATTTTCAAAATATTGGAAAACTTTGTATCAATCATCATGCTGCGATATTGCACGGAACTTCATAGTTCATAGTCTTAATCGTTAACTTTCTTATTTTTCGTAAGAATATTGTACAATCCTTTGAAAGTCACTTTCCTTAAAACTTCTGATTTACATAACTTTCGAACGAATAACCCAAAGAAGTGGAATATGGTTTATTTTGTAGATTCTCTTTACTAAGCCCATGTTGAGATAGTTTCAATGGTGTAGACATACTGACTGGGGGGACGCAAAAGGAATCAGATACCCTTTACACACACACACACACACACACACACACACACACGGAAGGCACGGGGCCGCTCGGTTTCATATCTTGGCGGCAGTAGTCGCCCAAAAACCGATCAAGCCCTTCATTCTCCCCTCGGGGATGGTCGATTAATGTGTACTTGGCTCAGTTTTTTCTTTTTTTTCTGTGTGTTTGTGTGAATGTGTTACCGCCGCACTCCACCTGCTTGAGGCTACATCACGAGGAAAGAATCACCTGTGGTGAGGCTGCATCATCGTCAGTTGAGGGGACTGTCTCACCAAAGAACTTGCTTTCAAGTGTACTGCAAACTTGAAGTTACAGGAACCCCTGGATTAGGGGTCCTAAAGGTTATATATATATATATATATATATATATATATATATATATATATATATATATATATATATATATATATATATATATATATATACACACACACACACACACACACACACACCATCATATCCAAGGGTCGTAACGTCGTTCTCATGGTACATAAAAATAAATATTCAGCGAAGTGTTCAAGTGCAAATGTTTTTTTTTTTTATGAATATTCAACATGGCATCCAGTGTTACAGTGGACAACAACTCCAGCAGGCTCCTCCAGGATATGCGTGATATGCATGATGTTCTCCAGACTTGCCTGTCACCACCTACAGTACAGTATCAAAATGATACCCGAACAGACGGAAAAACTCTGAAAAAAACCACAAGGAGAATGATGTTTATCATGCATCTCATGCCGTATAGGAAGTCCCACTGGTTTATTGTTGTGAGATGTGATAAGATGCCGAAAACAGATAAGAGCTGACCGTTTCATATTCATTTATTTATATATAGAAGAATCATTTCTCATGTTTGAATATTGGATAAGATAGTAGATTTCCTAGTGACGTGCATGAGAATCGACACAACATTTACAAGATGTGTGATTTACCACCGGTGTATTAATTTTCTTCAGTAACCTGTGATACCGATGATTAAACCTAAAGTTATAGAATTATTCAAATAGTTTGTGGTGTCAGGGCTGTCCATCTGGCGAGCTAGAGCAACAGGTTAAGGTGGGTGGTTACCGAAGCCACGCCCTGCCAGCGACGACGCCGCCCGCCACTGTCTCCAGTGTTGACACAGCTCACACGTTACGTTGACGCAGCCTAGCTATGTCAACAGACCCTGCATCCCGTGTTCACCCGGTGTTTGAACAAGTCGTGAGACCAACACCACCGTATTATTGGAGGGTGTTGGCTGGCTGGAGGTGCAGGAGCTAGGAACGTGTAGCAAAAAGAAGTCACCTGAATATGGTTCCATAAAAACACAGGAGATGAGCCGAACGTGACCAGCAAAGTGGGGGTACATCTTGATCTCTTTCTCGTTTATGCGATGGTAATACTCACCATAAAACAGTAATAGTAGTTAATCTTCTAACAGCCACACTATACTTCAAATAGCTATTTTGTCTGGGAGCACGCTGATTGGCTGATGCAATCAAAGCTTTATCCAGCGATTGGTTCACCTGTGTTGTTAAACTGACAGAGCGCCCATGAAACCTAATGCAGACGAATGTAGGCCACCAGAATTTACGTACATGTATATCCCCATTCATACCATGACAGTAGCCTCTTCATTTCATACAAACTTAGTCCTTTGTTACAAGCAGTTTGCCAGACTTGTCTAGTGAACCCATGGTTTTTTTTCACTCGCGCCTTCCCTCTGCAGTTGAGTACCTGCATACAACATAGACTTTCCATCTTTAGATTTTCTTTCGACGTCATCTCAAGGTCCTCATATACGTTCTCTTTGTTATTCATTTTGTACGAACTTGTTTTTATCATGTCTTCATACTGTATTTTTTTTTCATTTCACACGTATCTTTTATTGAGAAGATTCCGCTTCTTCCGAACCAGTTTCTCTTAGATCAATTTCCTTAAATCTTCATTCCACCATGTTGTTCCTCTTCTCCACAATTTAACTTCGCATTACGATGACACACACCTGTATGACATCCTGTCAACCATTTTCATTCATTCACACAACCTCACATTGTGCAGTTTTATCGATATCTGTCACTCTGCGTTAAACTTCTTTTTGGAAGTACAATAAGTTGTACACACAGTATTTCAAGTTACATCCATATTACTTCTATTTTCATTCACGCGCCTGTTCCTATACCATCTAGATAAATTGTCAGAACCCACTATATGATCCAAAAATCTCTTACAAAACCCTCTCAAATCGATTGTTTTTTTTTACTGCAGACATCCTTTATGCTTTGTTAGCACCGCCTTCACTTTAGCTATACCACATGTATCTATAGACATCCATTTGTTGAAAGAAGATAGTTAAGAAAGTCACACTCGTTCATGGAAATATGTAAATGATGGATAATGACCGTATGTTGAACCACAGCCAGATGTGATAGACCACAAACGCAATGTACTTAATGGGCCACAAATACTATGTATATGATGGATCAATACCATTATGTATGTGACAGATCACGACCGTCATGTACATGATATATCACGACCAGCATCAAGTGCGTAATGGGCCAGGACTATCATATATCTGACGCATCAGGACCATCATGTGTGTAATGCACATGGGCGTTACACACTTTTCATGAATTAGGCACATTAAAAAGTAGAAGTGCTTTACCGTGTGCATATATTATTCACGGCTAGCTCTACTCGTATGCGATTCAAGCATTTTAAAAACATTCAGAGAAAAATCGTCACCAATGATCATGTATTCCGGTAATGCAGTTGAGAATTCAACAATTGCAGAGTTGAATTTGAGCTCACTTTACATTCTTTACGCCGCTTGTTGACGCAAGAGCTCAAGTCACGGACGTCTAATTCAGCCAAGATAGTTCAAAATCTCTGCATTCCTTTTTATGTATTTTTTCCTATATAGCGAATTTTTTACGTAAAGATCTTTTTTTGATATTGAAAGAAATACGGAAAGAAGTGACTTATTTGTGTCATTATTTTGATTTATATGCAATTATCGTAATATGGTCTTGCTAAGAGACATTTCCCATACGTCCATATGAATAAAGTATGATAAGATACAACTCCGAATTGGAACCTCTTCAGACAAGTGTTCCCGAGAAGCGCGCATCCTCCTTGCGCAGACTTGGTGCCGCCAGGTCTATCCGTCTGTTGCTGCCGGACGTACAAGTATTCCATCCCGCTTCATACATTACTTTTCAGAGAATCAATAGAATACCAGAATTAATTTATATGTTTAAGTATTATAAGAAAATCAAAATGATCCGAAAAATACCTGAATTTTAATTCACTGGCAAGATTTGTGTGTTTTGTTTACATTGGCACCTGTACGATCTATTGTGAAGTCGGCCACAGAATGTTTCTCGCGAGATGTTAGAAGTTTACCTTTATACCCCGAAGTAGGAGTACGGAAGGTTTATCACTTGAACCCGTGAATACTGTTGATCGTATCACATTCATTGGAGTCTCCAGCAAGATACTGTCAAACTACAGTATTCATTAACAGAGGAAGATCAACTTAGAAATTACAATTTCGGAAAATAATGAGGATTTATTAATATAATGAACCTTTCAAGTGTGAGGGTTGACCCCTAACAAGAAGATTCCCTACCCAGCCTCAGAATCAAAGCAATCTGATTACGAACCCATATATTCGGTTACCTTACCCGTTGTCACTCACAAACATGGCTTGTCACGTCGATTAAGGAGAGATTTACTGGGATTCTGGGACAAAAATAGTTGGTCCCGGGGCAGCAGTGTGTTTATGGTGCTGGTGAGGTGTATGGGAGGCGGCCCGGGGTGGGAGAGGTAGGGTGGGAGGGGGCTTGGCCCCACTACCACGCCAAACACTACCCGGACATTTCATTCATTATTGCTCGCAGCAGTGTAAGCATCACTGGTAAGTGATTAATGGTTTTCATTCTTAGTAGTCAGAACTTAGTCTCTGTCTCTCTCTCTCTCTCTCTCTCTCTCTCTCTCTCTCTCTCTCTCTCTCTCTCTCTCTCTCTCTCTCTCGTCTCAACACACAGGTAGGATAAAGGCACCCAGTCCACAGACGTCATTTCCTCACATGCATTACTTGACAACACATAACTCACACGACTGAAGTTCTCCGTAAATAGATTTTCCTACGGGGAACGCTACGCGCAAGCCCTGTCGTCTCACAGAATTTCGTCCATAGTACTCTCAGTCTCTCAGGTAGCTGTCTTTTCTTTCTGTCCTACCTACACGTGGGCAATCATTCAGTCCACGAACATGCAGTCTTTCCGTGTCACCTAACTCACACAAATCGTTCTTTGTAACTGTATTGTCTTTCTGGTAGAGCTGCGAGCTAACCCTGCCTTTTGGCAAAATCCCGTAATTACGGTCGTATTAACACACACACGCATATATATATATATATATATATATATATATATATATATATATATATATATATATATATATATATATATAATGCTTTTAAAGGCCTGCCTTTAGCTCATTCTGAGGCCAAATTGTATTATTACACCTTATCCTTTTAGGCTGTTTGAGGCTGCGGCTTGCCGGCGTAATACATGTCTGCAACTAGTTTTGGTCGGCCTTCCTATGTAGGTTATTTGTTATTGACGCTGAACATGTCGAACGATTTGTTTCACAGTGTATTCTGACGTATATATCTTTGGAGATGTTTATACTTCCTGGAATACGGTGAGAAAAACTGAAACTGAAAACAGCACAGAACCTGACGTAACCTTAGCATATATAACCTAAACTTCTTAGAAAAAAGTCATTCTGCATTTGAATGCACTGGAATTTATTTTAAAAACTTCGTTTGATATGATTGTTTTTAAAGAGACCTTACTTCTTAGTAGTCTTTATTAATATGTATTTGCCCGTTATTTATCAATATTTCTCCACTGGGTGACCCATGATGTTTCTAATACTTGCAGGGTGTGTTTTGAACAATTTCGGGCCTGGATACTCATATTGGTTTATGTATTCAAGTCACATGCTGATTTCGTGTAAGAGAAAATCTTAGATACAGATCATGTTAGGAGGTTTCTTAATTTATTTTGTGTACGATTTAATAACCATTCTTCCAAAGAATTTTCGTTTGCGTTACATCTTCCCTTTGCGCTTCGTTGAAAAGCATAAATCACCAATCATTCTCAGTACTTAATATTTTTGAGTCTCTGTGGGCTGTGTGTGTATCATTGCACATTTTTATAAACGTAAGATTTTCGCCCGTCTTTAGGAATGATAGCAGGACATTATTCTAGTCTGAAGAGAATAGGTGCTTTGAAGAGCGCGTCATTCGTTCTGCCTGGCTGGTCTTGAAGGTTATTCCTCTTCTTTGAAGAGGCAAGGGTTGCTCGGATGCGCTCGCTTAAGGGAAAGTCACGAGACATTATTTTTACTAGACTTTTACATGTTCATTTTATAGTGTTTGTTATATGTCCGGTATGTTGCACAGTTGTAATATGTCTTCATTTACTATCCCCCATCAGGAAATAGTTGAAATGTTTATCCATTTAATAAGGTCATTTTCTTTTATTTTTTTTTTGTGGCCTAAAGGTGGACTTGTTATGATGTTCTTTTATAGTGCCTGTCTCGATCGTTTTCCTTCTTGTAATTGTATCATGTGAATTACGGTGCAAAGTTGTGGTTTGTGGTTTCATGTTTCATGTAGGAATTAGAAACATTGAATATGCAAGTACAATTATATATATATATATATATATATATATATATATATATATATATATATATATATATATATATATATATATAATGATTTATCATTGGGAAAGAAGCTAGACTATGCTGACGAATAACTAGGCTCAGGAACAAAGAGAGGTCAGGAGCGCAGCAGAGACTTGCACAAGGTGTTATACGAGGGGATAAGAAGGCAAGGAAAGTTCAAACTCTGGTATTATGGTTCAGAAACTCACAAGATGTTTCACAAGCAAGACTGAATACATAGTACGGTTGTGAGTATGGTATAAGGAACTAGAGCTTAGGTGAGTTAAGAGTCTTACAGCAGATGGTGGATTTGGCTGAGGTGAGGAACAAGTTTTTGTGAATAGCATCCAGAGTAAAGCAGACCTTACAAGAATGGCAAGAATAATTTTTAAACTGAAATTAGGGTACACCTTTCCATGACTGGGGGTTGCCGCGGTATCTGTCGGTCGAGACTTCAGTGGCAAGGATGCCTTTAAATAACTAGATAATGAAGGGAAGGGAATGGAGACAAGGGATGAACATATGAGCAGTAATATTGTAAATAAAGAGAACGTTGAAAAAGAACGGATTTTTTATTAGGAGTGAGATGTGTAATATTAAATTGCTAGATATAAGATGGATGAGCAACGGGCAGTAATAAGTACATAGGATATCATGATGGAACAGGAATCATGAGATTTTCTTCCTGAGAATCATACAGAAGGCTTCATTTTGTTGGTATTTCATATTAATCTGGGCAAATATAACCGGTAAGTTAGCACAATTTTTTTTTCAGTTATTCTGAACGTTTTCTTATAGCAGTTTATAACAAGTTATAACCGTTGACCCAATGTTTTCATCTTACTGTGATTGTGTGATTTTTTAAATTTTAGTTGTAAGGCTTCAGGGAACTGAATGCCCTCATCACTCGCTTAAGTTTGCTCCTAAGAAAAATATTTTTCAGAAAGGTTTGAAAAAATGTGGAAATCACCCCAGAACATTAGAAAATTAAAGTGAGGGAAAAAGTGTCATTATTGGTGATATAATCCAAAGGGATTCCTGCAAATGAATAAAACGAAGATCCCAGGCAAAATTGGCGCTTGATTTACAGCAGAGTGCTGTTGATAATGAACCAGTCAGTATTTTGAATAGACTCTTTACATCAGTTTTTACAAGAGAAAATACCGGGCTATGGATATTTTAATGGAAATCAAGAAAAAGTTATGTGAAATTTGAGTTAATGGCATCGACGCTGGTAAGCAAATAGGTCGATTAAAGCCTCGTAAGTTGCTGGAATCCGATGAAATATATGTAGGCGTTGTACCAGAATGATGAAGGGTAGCTAATATACTATTTCCAAAAACGGGGAGGGATCTAATCTTAAGCTTTGAATTATCGTCCCATTAGCTTAACAGGTATTGGAGTAAAGATTACTTGAATCGGTAATAGCTAACTCAACACTACTCATGTAGGAAATCAAAGTAATTAGGGATTCACAACGTGGGTTCACAAATGGACGTCCATCATGCCGTATAATTTCCTTGATAATTATTTATCTCGACTTCAATAAAGATTCTGATGGGGGACCACATGAGAGCCTAATCGCTAGATTGGATTAGGGTTTTACCATCGGTTTGGAGGCAGGAGATTAAGCATGAGCAGGGTAACATCTGACTGGGGTCCAGTTTTACCGGGGTGCCACAGGGCTCAGTCCTGGGTCCACTGTTGTACTGTCTGAATGGACGAAATAATGACAAGAGGGTACTTTGTTTCATATCTAAGTTTTTCTTGCCTCATATCTAGCGAGGTTGATTACAGGAATGTAAAGATAATACTACATCGACAACTAGCAAGAGGTAGAACTCCACTTCGATTATGCTGCACTGAACAGACAATGACAGCATATGAGAAGGATAACAAAATAATAGTCTTAAGACACCTCTGTGAAAGCAGATTAGGGAAAACTAGTGTGTAGAGAGGCGAAGGGTGAGATTTCATAGATATCGATAGGCAAATGGAAAATGGGGATAAGTAAGGGAGACATACAAGAAGAAGAGAATGTCACTTCAAGAAGACACATAACAGTAGATGCAAATTAAAGTATACGTAAACATTGTAGACGAAACGAACAGTATACCAAGTTTGGTCATCATTCATGCAACACTGCGAAGTTTTAAACAGGTTAGATAACTACATGACTAATAATGGCTGGGTGTAAACAAGAGTTACCGCGGATGGGATAAAAGGCCTTCCAAAGTTTCCTCTGCTTTCATGCACTTCCAGCGGTGAACAAGTCTGGGGAGCACTTTTTTTTTTTTCTATAAGAGTTTCCATGTGCAAAGCTGACCGTACACAAAAGTGAGTTACTTGAGGAACGAACATTTACGAGGGAGCCCGAGTTAAGCAGACCCTGCAGCGTTGTAAGCCACGCGGTCTAAGCTTAGAACAAAGCGTCATTCGATGTTTCGCATACAAGATGATCGCACATCGAAGTGAGCTGGGTCAGGGACAATCCGTAACAAGTACATTACGAGCAAAGAAGAGCGCACAGCTTGGTGAACAAGTCTGGGAAACATCTTTTCAAGAGACTTCACGAGGGAGATAAGCCGTGTAGCGTAGGAATTTAGGTTGGGACCGCAACTTGCAAAAAGTTCCAGTAGTATAAAAGACCCGATGGATAGGTCAAGGAAACTTATACTTAGAAGAGGCTTGACAGATATACATGCCGCACTGCTTGGAATCTTATAGGAGGCATGTCATTTTTGGGTGTAAATATAAGTGTGGAAACTGTTAGAGATGCTGCAGCGCCTGAACACTGCTGGAAGTGTTGCAGCTGTGACTTTCCGCGCGCGTTATGCGAATTGTTCTTAATCAGTTTTAGCGGGTGAGCAACACTGCCAGTTGTCGGTGTGCTGGTCCTCGAGGAGTGCCTTAGGCTGGATGTGGTATGAAGTGCCGGGCAGGAGGCTCCTGCGTTAAAGTTGATGCAGGGAAATTTCGGATCAGCAGTTTTACGGCCAGCTTCTTCATCACGGGTAATGAGGAGGTATATCCTATCCCGCTAAGTTCTGTGAACACCCCAGTAGAAACCATGACTGAAAAATGTCGAATTTTGTGATTGATGTAATACGCATCGTAGATAAAGCTTGTGCTAACTTTCCTGGTGTATACCATTTTTCAGGAACAGTAATAAGAAAGTGTCATGCATAGAAATTAGTGCTTTGTAATAAGTATTTGAGATATCTGTGTGTTATATTTTTGGGTCCTTAATCTCGATGTTGAACGAATCACAGTCATTACGGAAGGTCGGTAGGTTGCTGGGGAATTTGAGACTATGTTAATCCTGGTTGTAGACACAAAGGATTAAGGATGTGTTTGTAGTGCCATCAGCACTGAGAGGAACGCGAAAGGTTATTATTGTGTTATATCCCCTCTTAAGATTAGCCTGTGAATGGTCGGCACGAAGTCTAAATTGGTAATATCATGTTTGTCGTGTGGGATACAGGATGTCATCATGGAGAGATGTTTTCTTCATATGTGTTGTTATACGACCTGACGATGAGTGTAGAATAACACAGAGTTACATAAGGTATTATGGATGGAAAAGGATGTGATTAACTGTAAGTAAAAATCCTGTCGGTGGATGGGGTAAAAACATTTTTAGTTTTAATCTGGATGAGTTGATAATGCCAAACTTCTGAAGTCTTAAGGTGTATTTCAGCTATTCACAGTAGGCCAGGTGTACGTTTGCGTGCTCTCTGCATCTCACAACAATATATAACAGCTTTTCAACCCTGTTGTACGTCTTTAGTGCATTATTTGTTTTCATCATACCAGAACATTTTGTTGGATTGCTAAGATATTAACACACGCAGTGTGCTGAGGTACAAGTTTAGTAACTAATAGTGGGTTTAAAATAGTACTAAATACGCATTTATTTAGTAAGTTCCAACAACCCAGGTATAATTTGACACCTTTATCTTGACCGTTCCAGAACCACAATGTGTCACGCCCAGCCTCCCACCGCGTCCATTGTGGGTGGTCGGAACTCAAAACCTTACATCGGGAGGGAGGGTCTCTGGTTCCCCATCCTCACTGTTCATGCTTGGCTTATGTCTCACGGTGGGGAATCTGATTTGCTAGGCTGTTACTCTAACGCACCAATATTTTCTGACAGTGATTTCGTTTCTGACTTGAGAGATGTGCATAATTGTTGGCCATACTTCAGTATCATAGGTTTGTATTCCATATACAAAATGTATTGGTTACATATCGATGCAAAGCATGTTAGCAAAGCTCAAGTGAGAGTGGTGATTGCTCAGACGTGGTTGTTGGTTTACGAGAAAATGAACGTCATGAAAAGAATTTGAGAACTCCCGCTGACGCGTGTGGATTGTTTCAGGGTTTGGATCGTGTGCATGCACACTTGGTCAAGTGGTTGCAAATGTTTGTGTGCGTATTATTTCTTGAGACGACTTTCGTGGCATATCTCCAATCAGTTTTTGATAAAAGTTTTCGTCGAATTTAGTATATAAGCAAATATTCACTCATTTGACTCCCGCCCGTTAAGTACCTTTCTCTTAAAGTTAACAGAACGCTTCATGACTTTTCTTAGCTAACTGAACACTTGAACCTTAAAAAAGTGCCTGGTGGATAACGTTTTTGTTTTTTCATAGCAAGCCACAACCTGGTTTTCAAGAGGACTGTATATACGAGGGTTGATTATAAGTTGCGTTCAGAATATATATATTTTTTTTTCAACAGCCCTGTTTTGTTTGAATCATTGTCCTCAACACTCTGCATGTGGGTTTGTAACACTTCGGCTTTATTCAGTATATGTGAGATGGTTGCACATTTACTATTATGTTCAGATTTAGTCATCATTTTAAAAACTTGTCATGATGAGGGCATCAGAGTAGCGACTTTATTTTTTTGGAATGGGCGACAGTAGAAAGACGCATTCTTTTTATTGTTTGCTAGATATCCTTTTTTATTTCATTGTGAGTAACAAAAAGATGAACCTTAAAACAGTGAGTTAAGTTAACGACGCAGCGACGATTCGCCGATGATCGATCATCCTACGAGTTTGACCAAGTAGAATCATCTTTTTCATTGAATTTTGCAAGTCTTTCGAGTCATCGCCGAAAGGCATACTGAAGGAAGACCCGTTGGTTTCTCAGTAATTTGATTTATTCCTTTATCATTGAAATGTATATGTTATTGATATACGGATGAAGGCAGTATGCACAAGGAAAGTGTTGGAGACGATTGCTACGTATCGAGCTTATTGCTCATTGAGAATGGAAAACTTAATTTAAAGCTTATCAAACTGATCTTTGGAGTTATATTTATAAAGGCAGTTGTACTTATTACTTTTTCCAAATGAATGAACATATGAGCACGCTTAGGCATATCAGGTTTGAAAACGGTTGGCGTATTAGAACAAGGAAACCAAACTGTGATAGTAGCTGATATGAAAAGGACGCGTCGATGTTGATAGGTAGATAACTGCTCTTATTGTCGCAGGCGGAGAGCTTTTTCAGTGTTACAAGACTTGATTATTGATAGCGTATCGCGTAATCTGTCGTATCTCACTCAGCCATGTGAATTTATTCTTGCCCTGCCAGAGCCAATGACGTTTAACATCCACAGACTCAGTCAGATCCACGTATCCATGGATATTTTCATTGCTAACCACATACATCAGTTTTAATTAGGAAGCTCACGAGTCGTTTTATACTCAGTTGCAGAGTTTGTTTTCCATGCCTTTCTAATTTTTTTTCGGTTAATCTCACACTTCTTAAGAACCTGTTCTAAGATCATGTGGCTCTCATCTCCCTTACTCGGTGGCTGGGTTTGCCGCCGCCGGTCAGGCCGCCTCTTGCACATCTGATCATTTCAGAATTTTCGTTGGTCGTCGTATTGATCTGCTCCACCAGGCTGTCGCTCCCCTTTTATGGCACGTCCATGTTGCTGAAAGGAGTGAGCCGTGGTTGAAGTGTACAAAGGAATTCATTTAGTCCTTTTTGGGGCTGTTTGTGATAGTGGAAGAGATTAGAAACTTGCAAGGTCAGTTATGGTAAAGCACACACGTGATTGAAAGAGAAATATCATTGAACTTTATATGCATCTAAGGAGTCGCAAATAATGCCTGCATTGATGCTGAGGTGGGGTTGAAAGTTGATATATTTATTCCTAAACTACTTTAACTTGAGAGACGACTTGACTGAACTCAACCTCAAGATGAACTATTTTTAGATATTTTTTGTTTTATATTCAACCGGTAATATTAGATATTCATCGAGTTTTAGCTATTTTTGTTTATAGTTTAGATAAATCATTAAATTTCTCTCGAAGTTCAAGTCCATCCAAACCAAGCAGTGAGTTTTATATATATTTTTAGATTCTCGGCAGGCCTCGAAATAACTGATAAAAGCCATGGACCGAGATAGTTAAATACTGAAATGTTTAGATGTGACGAACACTGAAACGCAGTTAATGGGTAGAATGTTTTCGTGTTAATGTCAGTTTGATGTGTTTATATATGCATTTTGTCTATTGTTATCGGTATGATGTGTTGATACGGTACATGTATTTTAAAAAAAACCTACTTTCTCAGTTGGTTAGTTATATTTATTAAGATTACCGGTATGTTCTTTTCTGCTAAACTTCTTGAGCACGACGACATGATCCTTGGTAATGATGGTGTATATTGCTTTGACCCAAGGCCAAACCATCGTACCTACAGGCTCGTACAGTTATGTGATTATTGTGTGTAACGATGAGAGAGATCCAGTGTTACTAAAGCTTTTTTTTTTTTAACGGAAGAAAACTGATTAAATCTATGTTCCTAATGATCTGTAAACCAGCCAGTGAATGTGTTCAGAGTTTTCAGTTCTTGTGAATGTACAAAACAAATCAGTTTGTTTAGAGTATAGAAGCTTGCGAGTGGGTCAGTGGCAGTTGTACATTTACTGCTTCATCGGGCCCAGGTCAGGTAGGACCCTTGAAATCCGGCTCAGGTTCTCCATGCAGCAGTGAAGTTGGCTCATCCGCTTCTCTCGTGCTCATTATGTGCAGCTTAAGCAAGTCATTAGAAATCCGATAAACCCAACAGCTCTTCATCCGTGCAGTTCCCGTGAATTTCATTAGTTGGGGTTTTAGAAGCCTAGGACGAGCATTATGTTAAAGTTAATCAGTCAAACTGCTATGGCGTGATTAAGACATTATAGGCACCCGACATTCGTGTGCCTATAGATAGAGGTATATGAATATAAGTGAGTATGAGGTAAGCTACAGACATGGGCTGAGGGCCCCATATATTCCACACACAAACATTATAGGCTGGGTCAGTGCATATATATGTAGACCAGTTGCAGAGTTTGGCTTATGGCCCCATGTATTTCACACACACACACACACACACACACACACACACACACACACACACACACACTGTATTTGATAAATCATTTATTTATGTATTTTTTCACACAATGTTAGTTCAACATCCAAGTAATTGGGCAGTAGGGCAGTACATCTGGCAGGTTACAGAGGTGGACTTAGTGTGATGAGATTGGGTTTAGGGTGCCGGCTTGCCTGGTCTAATGACTGAAGCGTTGGTTGCCTTCCCACCCCCATCCCCCGAGCGAGAGCAACAACCCGGAGCAGTTATCGTTTATCACTGCAGCTCATCAACTAGTTGTGGCGGGCCAGATGATTGTGTGTGGTGATAGTGGCAGCGGTGGTGCCCCCCACCCCTCCCCACCCTCCTCTCCATGCAGCCCTTTCCACCCCTCTCCCTCTCTCTTCATCCCCCCTTGGCACAGGTGTTCCACCTCTTGTTGTAAGCCATAATATTGTGTTGTCCATGATATAGGAGCGTGATGTCTGTGTATGTAGCCGTGCGTTGTGCTTGTTCTAGGCTTGATGTGCTGGAGCCACCCCATGAAAACTGGGAATGGAATTAGAGATGATGTATAGATAGATATTTGGTAATAACTTCAGGTGATGTATTATTGTAGTACTGAGCTCTGATGATCTCACAGAAGGGCAGTGTGGGGAGGAATCACTTGTCGGGTAGAGCAAGACCTAGAGTTTACCTTCGCTGTGTATGGAGGTCTCCCGTGAGCGGTGCCGTCTCACCTCAACTCCTTTTAGGTCTCATTATCCATCAAGCCTAGCCTGTTTATGGGCGGCAGGCCCCTGCAGCCTTCCCTGATGCTTGCCCCCGTCGCTACACTAGGCAAGACTTACCGAGTTTCCATCTTGCTCACAGCCAGTGGCAGGCAGACCCGCTGTGTTTTATTTATTTAGTGAAATTGATAAAGTGTACATGGATCACCAGTCATTTTAATTATCTGACTTTTTTTTTTCTAAGTATCCTAGAACTCGATCGAGGGAGAAATTATATATGTATAGTTGGGGGAAGGCCCATATCGATTTTGTCTGTGAATAATGTTGCAATGATAGACACATATCGGGTATTTTGCTGATAGTTGATGAAATATTGGATATTTTGCCGGTATCCGATGAATTTTGGAATATTTTCCCGGTTACTGATGAAGTATTGGAAAAATTTACCGGCAGGTTATGTGGGATTTATCGTAGCTTTGCTGCCAGCTGGATCAGACGCGGACGTTGCCAGGCGAATGACTTCCCAGCCTAGCTCGGTATTGCAACGCTGATCACAAATTAAGGACGAGGCTTGTAACTGGAAAAACTGGGAATGGGATTAAGTTTCCTCAATGGGGGGAAAAAAAGTGGATATCGGTGATAACATCTGTGCCCCAGGAAACATCTTTTTTTTATGCCACCTGCTGCTTCTCTTCGTACTTTTATCTAGTATCAACAGAAATGTTTTATATTTTCATTTGACGGGTCGAAATACTGTATGCTTTTGTCTGACTGACTGAAGAAAATTCTAAATTTTAAGTAGGAATGTTAGAAAATTGGCTATACTTTTATATGACCAATGAAAAAAAGCATGTGATTTTATCTAACATCGATAGTAATACTACCGTATATACTTTGTTTGAGAACAGTGAAATTACTACATACGTTATCTGATATCGATAGAAATTCTACGTAGCATTAAGTGACATGATACATATGCTAGTGTCAGTATCATAACGTAATATCTCTCATGGATGAAATTAAAAAGATTATCTTTACCAAGAACAAGGAAGAAATTTTAATCCAAATATCACCACTGTGTTGGGTAGTTAACGGATGAATAAGATAAGATAACATTTGACAGGTTAACAAAATCAAGCTGCTGTTCTATTTCATTTTGTAGAATGCGTTCAAAAGCAGTTCCGTTGTATATGTGAAATGACGCTATTCAGTAGGTAGATTTGTATGATTTTTCCGATCATATTAACGAATACTTCAGGAAATAGCACCTGTTTCACCAGATAAAATGTGCAGTATTTTTACTCCGAGTTTGTTATATAAACTTCATGTAAAATGACGTAGGGAAAACCCCACTGAATATTTTCGTAAGGGCCAAAATATATATGTTTCAGTTTTGAAGTTGAGATATATCAGCATTGTTATCTGTTTAGTGCAGCTGTTGGAGCTTTACTCCGCAAATATTCGTAAATATCTATTTTGAGTTCTCGTAACTCTGAAACTACCTGAAATAATTCGGTTTTATATTTTTAGAAGTATTTTTTTTTCGGACTTCAAAAAAGAAGCAACTCAAAAGAATATTTTTATGAAAATTTTAATAAATAGAACAGTCTTCCTGTGAACGCACTTTTTGTTTATTACGGCCGAAGCAAATGGGCGAAAGCATACAACTGTCACAGTGACATATATCCCATATATACAGCATTGAAAATATGGTAATGACATGTCCCTAGGGAAGGTTAGTTAAGGTTTCCTTAGTTGCGTTCGTTAGCTAACATGTGCTAACCATAATTTACTTAATTTCACCCCTTTCTCTCAGTTTTCCCTGAACGCTTTCGAGTTATTTATTGTGCATAGGACAGAATTATAACCTGATTGTGTTTATGTACTAAATACCGAGCACACTTTTTACCAATTTTTGCATGTACAGGCATTATTAAATTTCCTCATGCTAGCTCACATGACCATTGTGTTTCGTCACATTTGCTATTGGATAGTCTGTGGAACTTGTAATTCATTAAGGAATGTGGCGCTGTGACTTGTATGACTCCAGCACGTCTACCATTCATTCACAGGAAGTTACGACCCTTGGGTATCTTCGAAGGCTTGGCCTTTGACATGACACCTTGGGGTCAGCTTCACTTGTTATTTATTCAAAACACGTCATACCCTGCCGCTGGTTAACATTTTTTTTCCACAGCGTAAAATTTACAGAGATTTTACTCTACATTTAGCAGTTGCCAAATTACATAGAATTTGGTCATCACTAAGTAATAAAAACTATTCATTGTAATACCCGCTGTCTTTAGTTAGCTTACAATAGGCAATTACTAATGTCATGGTTACCTGTTTAGGCATGATCAGCCAATCTCCAGGCAGGGGTGGGGATGAGGAAGAATGTAAGAGTTAAGGATCTTGCCTTTAGGGACTTACGAGTCATGTTACTGTTCCTGATTGTGTGGAATAGAACCAGCGAAGATTGGTTTAGTACTGTAGAGCATGGCTGCAGCAAGGCTTTAGCAGTGTCGTTGTTATAAGTGGAGACAGTTTACTGGTAGTAATGTCCTGGACTTTCCTCTCTGGTTGCATTGGAATGATAGCGTGAGTACACATAACTCAGAGAATACGAGGTAGCGGCTGTAGGTTTAGTTACCCTCATGAGCATGGCAGTATGACTCTTGAGCATGGCAGAACGACCCTTGAACATGGCGGGACGACCTTTGAGCATGGCGGTACGATTTTTGAGCAAGAAGGTACTTTAACCTTACACTCAAGGGTCAAGTTAAAGGACAGATCATCATACCCAAGGCTCATACCGTCGGGATTAAGGATGGAACCGTCATGCTCAAGGCTGGTATCGTCATGGTCAAGGGATTAAAGAACAAAGTCTGATCACAGGAGGTTCGCGATCTGTGATACCAAATTCGTTCCTATTCTTTGAGCAGTAGCGTAACCCTCCCGGTGTTTAGAAAGGGGTAAAAGTCTACATTAGTCCGTGACAATATATATCTTCATCTCACGGGTATAGCCTTTGTTTTCTATGAGGTTTCGTGATTCCAGGGAAATGGAAGGCGACATGGAGAAACATTAGGATAATTCATGTACACTTTTTGGTTCGGACACAAAGCAGTCGCCATCCTAGCGCACACATTGCTACACTTGGGCCGCAGATGTTAAATCCTGCAGTGTGTCTTGCGCTGTTAATGAACGTGATTATGATTGCAGGAATCATTAAACCCAGTGGAAAATATTCCCGCTAGCATTAGAATGGTGCCACATTGCTTCGTATTGCACAATCGCGTCTGTTAGGTGGATCAGGACCCGCAGTGCTCTAGTTAAGGCAGTCATCTGTTGTCTGATGGAAAGCAAATTTTCTGGAGCAAATGAATTCCTTTAACGAAAGGAAGCGACTGTTTTTATTATTCTTACATAAGAGTTTGGTAAAGTAATTAACAACTTGATTACCTTTAAAAGTTGCTTCTTAATTAAGCCAAATGAAGACAAGCAGTATTCTTATATATATATATATATATATATATATATATATATATATATATATATATATATATATATACATATATATATATATATATATTTTTTTTTTATTTGCTTTGTCGCTGTCTCCCGCGTTTGCGAGGTAGCGCAAGGAAAAAGACGAAAGAAATGGCCCAACCCACCCCCATACACATGTATATACATACGTCCACACACGCAAATATACATACCTACACAGCTTTCCATGGTTTACCCCATATATATATATATATATATATATATATATATATATATATTTTATTTTATTTTTTTTTTTTTTTTTTTTTTTTTTTTATACTTTGTCGCTGTCTCCCGCGTCATTTGACTGAGATAAAGTAGAACCTTGAAGATTCTACCCAATATAACGTTGATTCGTGTGGCACATCTGAATATACGTTTGAAAGATATTATAAAGTTTAATCTTTGCCTTAAAAAGTAATTTCTTGATAGGATGATAGTCTGTGAACATGTGGAAATTGAATCGATAAAAAAGGATACTTTCCTCTTTATATGAAAATATAGAAATATAGATATTGAACTCAGAAGAAATGTCATATTTGAATTATATATTAAGAAAAGAGCTTGGGTTGGCTGAATAGAATAAAGATTTATATCCACTGTATCAAAATAAACTAGCCGGCTGTATTTATATTATTTATTCACATCATAGGACGTGGATGATTTTCATATTTTTGAGTGTCCAAATATATATTTTATAATTGCTTTATGACAGGCGTGGCTAGTTCTGTTCACAAGGACGCGGGATAAGTATGGGTTCATCCCATGAGCACGGTGGTACAAAACCTAGAACACGGTGGCCTGTTCAGCCCCTGAGGGGAAGGACAAATGCCTGGCCATCATACCCAAAAATTGTACCGTCTTGCTTAAAGGTCGTACCATCGTGCTCAAGGGTCGTACCATCGTGTTAGCGGCCGCACCGTCGAGTTTTAGGATCGTGCCATCGTGCTCAAGGTTCGAACCATCTTGCCCAAGGGTCGAACCGTCGTGTTCTGAGGATTATGAGCTAACCTCTGTCAGCATTACTTGGCAACACTCCGGCTTATTTTTTTTTTTTTTCTATTTTCATTTTACTCAAAGGTGCAGCTGTTATTGTAAGAAACTCTTCTATATTATCACTTGTAAGCGTGACGATTTGGAAGACGATTACCAGATGAAAACGGATACAGCGACCAGCAGAAGTTAATAGTACTGTGTTTCATGAAGTTAGTCGATTAAAGTCGTCTAATGTGTTTCCTCTCGACGTTACAGTCGAAGAATGTGTGTGAAGCTCCTTCGAGTGTGATGAGTTGTCATCGTACTTAAGGGGTGTAAGTCAGTGTTTGAAGGGGTTAGATTGCATTACTCAAGTGGTTGAGTCGTAGTTCTGAAGGGGTTGTAGATCGCAGTGCTCAGGTGGTACGTCGTCGTGCTCTTGAGTTTAAGTAGTCTTACCCGAGAGATTTAAGTCACCTTTCTGATGGAGTTCAGTCGTCTTCCTACAGGGGTTAAAATCATCGTACCCAAAAGGGTTAAGTCGTCTTTCTCAGCGGTTAATTTACCAAACACGACACCAGAACCAGCAGGTGACGGGGGAGGCATTACAGAGGACGCCTGGGGCCAGTGACAGGCGTCTGGCGATGCTCCTCCTCTTTTACCTCGCGCTTCAAATTCTTTGTCAATTTAATGAACAGGTGGAGAAAATTCCACGGGGGAGTTGTCATCTGGTACCACGAAATAGTTCCCGGAAATTTTTATGTTTAGGAACGTTTGGAGAGGCAGGGTATTGCTGATATTCAAGAACGTTCGTAGTCAGTTAGGTTAATAGTTAGATTTCAGTCTTTTCACATTAAGGTGGTCTGTTGCGGGTAAATGGCACTGTCTTCGTCTGACTGTGAGTTTTAAAGTTGGCGGCGATGTGGCGTAAATGTTTACCCGACTTGGTGGTGCCGTACGGGAGGGGAGGCTTGCAAACCAGCCGCTAACTGACAGACAGCACCGAGGTGATCGCCTCTCACTTGTAAATTGTTGTATGCAGTTAGTAAACGAGTTGGAATGTTTTAAGTTTTTCTTTCTTTTTTTTTTCTTTTAGCTGAGTAAGTGTGGTGGGAGTCACGAACCGTCCGTAAAGGCTGCGGATCGCGTATGGTAAACTGTGTTCACCAGTTGACTTGTCCCTTTTATTTTTTTTTTGTTTGAAGAAAAAAAAATGGACCGTGGTGTGTCTTTTTACTTATTTTCTTCATTTTTTTTTTTTTTTTTTTAGCCGAGTCTGTTTGCTTGATATAACGTGCTAAGCGGAGACTGTCGTTCTCAAGAACTGGGCACAATCTGCCTTTAGACAAGATCCAGCAAATCTTTTATATCAATTAAGTTACCGTGTAGTATTGGTGGGGTTCTTCCATACTTCACCTTGCTTGTGGTCTCATTAGCACCCTGCCAACCATACTCTACTGCTTCACGTACTTCCTTTGTCCAGCCTCTCTTCTCTATTCCTCTGCCACCTCTTCCCATCACACACACACACACACACACACACACACACACACACACACACTCAGCCACCCACACAACATTTCACCACGTAGGGGCGGAAGTCTAGGCTAAGTGTAACCGTCGTTGACCCCTGCCTGCTCACAGGCCGCCCTGCTCATCACCAAGTAATCTCACGCTTCCATACGATCTCCAGCGCCTTATATTGAGACTTAGTGATCCTGCTTAAAGGACCTGTGTAACACCTACGGAACGGACGACTTTCGAAGCGGTTGGGAATTAATACGACTTTAGGATATAACGATATTCTGAGAGGGATTGTTGGTTCGAACGCTTAACTGCGAAGCTTGAGGGTTGTGAGAGGGATTGTTGGTTCGAACGCTTAACTGCGAAGCTTGAGGGTTGTGAGAGGGATTGTTGGTTCGAACGCTTAACTGCGAAGCTTGAGGGTTGTGAGAGAGGGATTGTTGGTTCGAACGCTTAACTGCGAAGCTTGAGGGTTGTGAGAGGGATTGTTGGTTCGAACGCTTAACTGCGAAGCTTGAGGGTTGTGTGAGAGGGATTGTTGGTTCGAACGCTTAACTGCGAAGCTTCAGGGTTGTAAGTTCGAGTACCGGCTGCGTTGACCCCAGAGGCTCAACTCCCCAGTTCATCCAGCCGTAAAATGAGTACCTGGTCCATGTGACGAGGGGGTCGGTGGTTGTCGCACGTAAGGCCGGCCACATTGTGCACCTTCGGAAAAGAATGACGGGAAATTACTTGGGCAACGTCGTCAAGACAGCGAAGGCATTTTACGTTAAGATGGAAGAGGAAGGATGAAGAAAGAGTCCGGTGGTTTGGCGAGGGTTAGATCCACAGAAGTGGACCTGGGTGCTCAGGAGACTTAGAGAGATTTAAGGTCAGTTGAAGGGCGACTCCCCAGCTGGGATAAAGATGTGATAAGAGCCCGTAAGACTTCAAGTCAACGTGGGGCCGGTCTCTTCCAGAGGCATACTGGGTCGTGGATCGATCCGCCGTCCTCTGGGTCTGAGGAAAGTTCTCCTGTGGGCACGTCTTCTGCTGTCTAAGCCCTTGCGTCAACGGTGTTCCGGTCGCCGGACGCAGGAGCCAGTGGAACCACACTGGCCGGTGGCTCCTCGAACCCGGGGCCACCTGTGCCAGTGGGCCTCACGGATTACTTTGAGAGGTCTGGCGAGAGAGAGAGAGAGAGAGAGAGAGAGAGAGAGAGAGAGAGAGAGAGAGAGAGAGAGAGAGAGAGAGACCCTCTTGCTACCAGAACAGGTGGCGAGGGCTCCTCCCGCCTGCTGACGTCTTGTCCAGAGCGGCGGCAGGTGAGTGTGGCAGCGGGTGGTCAGGGGCTGTTTAAGCCGTATATGTGTACCAGTTGCTTAACCTCTTTGAGTACAGAGGTACTACCCTTGAGCACACTGACTACCCTTGAGTACGACGCTACGATCATTATGACGGTACGATCCTTAAGTAATGTGGTGGTTTGGCCTTTGACCTGACCTTACTTACAGGTCGGATCAAACACCAGGTCATTATACTTAAGAGTCGTAGCGTCGTTCTCGAGTGGCTGAGGATGAATATATAGAATGAAATTTTTTTTTTTAATAAAAATTGAAGTAGAGTCTTCATAGAGCAAAGCACACACTATGATAATTCCTCAGCGTTGGAACAGAGAGATGAAAAACCCAAGTTCTTATTGATTGTCCAGAAGTTACGCAACGTCATTATTATTTCATCTTGTAGTTAACTGAACTTTTAATTCATTGCCGTAGAGTGACGAAAACAACAGGTATGGCTGGCCACTCAGAAAACGGATGTGGTTTTCGCCACAAGTGTGGTGAACCAAGAGTGTCAGGTGTTTGGGACACATTAGAATGAAACCCGAGTTCTTTTTTCTGTGTGTGAATGGATTATGTGGTGACTGTCTCGAGACATCTCAATCACTCATCTACCCAGCAGGTAGTACAGTCATCCGGGACTCCTCTCTCTCGCCAGCCTTTGTTAGTTATGCGGTGGAGGCGAGAGCTGGGTGGTGGATCAGGTCTCATTATAAGCATCAGGGCGACCGTCGTGTCAGCCAAGGTTCGACTTTCGGCTCACTTGGCTCGCTTGGGTGGCTCCGTCCATCACTTTCTTGACGGGTAACGTCAGGACAGACATCTGTACTTCATCAGTGTGTGTGTCATGTTTGGTGTTGGCGGAGTGAGGTGTAAAGTTTAAGCCTGTGTGGTGGTGGTCGGTGTAGGCGGAGGGGGAGTGTAGGCCTCAGAGGTGTACGTGCAGTGTGGTGATCCTGCGTCATTTTGGTGCTGGCATACATTGCGGACCTTTCTGGTCTTCGATGAAGGTGGATAGAAGGAAGACCATAATAGGCGAGAGAGAGAGAGAGACTAGTTTTTTTTTTATACAAGGAAGAACATACTCCAGGTTGGACGATAGGTACACCCAGCACCTAGGGTGTCCTCTTGCTCAAGAGCGAAGAGTATTGTAAACAAATCATTGTTTAGGATGGATGCCCAATTGTTTATTGTCTCATTCCTTTTGGCCATATACCTTTAGACGGGGCCGCTTTAGCAGCACATCCTGCCTTCCCAGTGGCAGAATTGAGAAAGAGAGAGCACCTTGAGTGTAGATACTCTTGTGTCATATTATTATCAGCCTGGAGATACGAAAATATATAAGGACACTGTGTCTTAGATCGAGAAAAGTAGAACCTTTTAGGGATAAGTTCAGACAAGCCTCGCGAGACATGACACAATATCTGTTGTTAATAATATGATTCCTGAAATTCTGAGAGTGCATCCACTCCTTCCTTGCCTTAAGATGAATTTTCCTTTCATGGAAAACAGTAGGTATATGTAATGAACCGACTTTGTAAGTTTTATGTGATGATAATCCTCCTCGTGATTATCTGGCCTCTGAGGTCTGGCAAAGACCCTCACTGACCTCTGTCATTCTTTTACGCTACCGCTCACAGGTTCAGCATGGTAGTGCACGATACACGAGCCGCTGATAGCGGCAAAAATGAAATTCAAGTTAGAAAGATTAGTAAGAGCTGAATTGAATACTTGTGTATACCTGTAGGATGTGGATACTTTACAGACGCAAGTGTGGCGTTGCTCCCATGTTATGAGGTGGGTTATATACCCATAGGGGTTTAGGTAGGTGTGGTAGAGACCCATAGGGGTGTAGGTAGGAGTGGTGTAGATCCATGGGGTGTAGATAGATGTGGTGTATGCATATGGGGGTGTAGGTAGGTGTGGTGTAGACCCATGGGGTGTAGTTAAGTGGTTGAGACCCATGAGGTGTAGGTAGGTGTGGTGGAGACCCATTGGCTGTAGGTAAGTGTGGTTGAGACCCATGAAGTGTAGGTAGGTGTGGTGGAAACCCATGAGGTGTCGGGCCAGGTGGCCTTGTGTTGGGGGGGCCTAGGGATCTGGCAAGGGGCAGGAGGGGCCCCCGTGTTTCACCTGACTGCTCCTGGTACCGACCTACCGCGGCGCCGTGACTTCGCAGCAAGTCATTACCTCCATCGCTTTTTACCCGCCAGCGATACGTCATGTTGACTTCCCTAATTGCCGCGAGTGTATTACAGGCGAACTGGCGTACGTCGGGGGTCGGCGGCGGGATGCGACAACCGAAGCTCGACAGACGCTAGGAGGACAGGGGTCGTCCGCGCCGTTCAAGAAATGGTTGAGGAACGCCGTGAATGACGCTCTTGTAGATATTATGGTTTATCTTTTTTGTGTGTTACTTCGCGGGGCTTTTAAAAGGGCGGAAGACGAAGGGCCGCTTGTGTTGTTTTTGCGTCAGGCTGTGTGTGTGTGTGTGTGTGTGTGTGTGTGTGTGTGTGGAGGTAAGGTGGGGGGATGGATTGGAGGGAGGCCTCAGGCGACGTGGGTGGCCGGGCAGGTTGGGTGGGTGGGGGTAAAGGGGTGTTGGGGGTGCTAGGGGGAGAGGTGGAGGGGCAGGATGGGTGTTCCGCTTGTTTCCCATTGTTAGGACTGTGTACCCAACGAGCAGTACCCCATCCACCTCCGCCCCGTCTCTCCTCCCTGCCCTGAGACTCCCTCCTCCCCTTGAGTTTTGATAACAGATGACGTAAAGATTCCCCTGTTGTTGTTTTTTTTCTCGTGATTTCTGATTATGATTTGTGAAGATAAATCATTGCCAGTTGTTTGCTATCTGAGAGAGAGAGAGGAAAAAAAAATGGCGTAATTATTTTCGTATGAATTTTCTATCCGGTAAGAAATGTGACGACCATTTGGTGACTGTTGAGAGTGTGTGTAGTCGTATTCGTTTTCCTCGTGAAGTATTTCCTGGGGTCAAAGTAAGATTGCTTCTTTTGTCACGGCCTGAACCAAGAGCCTGGGCTGTGATTTTCATGGTGTAAACGACCTCTCTCTCTCTCTCTCTCTCTCTCTCTCTCTCTCTCTCTCTCTCTCTCTCTCTCTCTCTCTCTCTCTCTGTACCACCAGAACGTGACCTGTGAACCGCTGGAGAGAGAGAGAGAGAGAGAGAGAGAGAGAGAGAGAGAGAGAGAGAGAGAGAGAGAGAGAGAGATTCGCCCTCGCTTTTACCTGCCGTAATTATTTTTTTCCCCCGTTGTTATATTTCCTGTTCTGTATGTTTCCTGTACGTGGCTAGAGGAACCATTATGGTGCTTAAACGAGTGTCGGCCTCGCTCACTGCTGTTGGTTGATTAGCAAAAGGGCCCTTGGGTTGCGAAGCCTCACTGCAGTGAACGTTGGCAGAATCCTCATCCAACGAGGGGACCATCTCCGTGTTCGTGTTTGCCCTCCCCTATCTGTGAGTGAGCCATTGTTGGAAGCATGTGGATGTTTGGTATTGCCAAGAAATGTATTGTCACATTGATCGAGGAAGTTGAATCTTTCCCGAAGAAAGTCCAAGGTTTTGTGTCGAAATACAGAGCTTCCAGGATTATTCTCCCATTTCCTCAGTGTGGATTTTATCTTCATGTGGACGTAGATTCGTGTTCAACCTCTGTATCTTCATGTGGATGTAGGTGTGTGTAGATTCGTGTTCAACCTCAGGTCTGAGTGTAGAGTACTGGCGGCGTGTAGATGCTGGCCCTCCAAAATCAGGATCATTTACCCCACACAGGATGGGAAGGAGTGCACGTTACATTCGCTCCTTTTTGGTAGTCAAAGAAATTTATTGTCTCTGAAATGCAGACGATGCCAATTCTCTGGGTTCTGCCAGAGCACGCAACTCTCGGGAAAGTCTAGCAACGTGGCCATGGTGCGGGGAGGAGGCATAGCGAACGCTGTTGGATATATATTTACAGAGATGAGAGTATAATCCAGTCAGACGGCCTGATATTTCACCATTAAGTATGTGTGAGACAGAAGTCACAAGCGGCTTAATTTACGAGGCAGTTTGCGTCGAATGTGTAAATTCTAAGGCGAATAAAGTGGGTATACAAGTTGCAATAGTCCCCAAATGGAAACTACGTGTTTGGAATACCAGGGTAGCAAGTCTATCAGGGACTTAGGCGTCTCTCCCCTTTTGCCAGCTCACGGATTGGGATTAGGGAGCCCAAATCACACAGAACTGGTACAAAAGTTACATGAATGTATGCACCTAATCCAGCCCATGTCATTTCGAATATAAGTTAATGATGAGAGAAATAGGAGGTATCATTATCTTCGTAAAGGCGACGGACTGACCCTTGACCACGACGACATGACCCTTGGGTATGACGGCGTGACCTTTGGTTCGACTCGACACTATCGTGCTCATGTGTCCAACGAACCATTTTGCCCAAGGGTCTTACCACCGTGGTCAAAGACTTGTTCATAACAGGTACATACACCTCAAGACGAGGGTATTTCCAGTAACCTTGAAGTTATGTGTCAGGCCACGACATGGTAAGCAGGAACTGCTGTTGTGTGACAAGATATACCTGAACGGCAGTTTTAGGACGACCTTTACAAGGTATTTTTTAAGGCCACATTTCTCCTAAGGACGGGGGCGAGGCCGTGTGAGCACCGCCATTTGTTTACCCTGAGTTGAATACGTCCACATCATGTGCATGACTTTACTGCCGACAAGGTCTTGCCTCACCACACCCTCCCTCTCCATGCACTAATTTCCTCCCGGCCCCGACCATGAATCACAGCCACTAATGTAATTCACCTGAGGAAATTACAGGTGCGGGACCCAGAGTCCTAATCCACTCTAATAAGCAATTGCAATTTAACATAATAACGGCAAATTACTGATTTGGGCAATGTGAATCTCTGGACATTTGACCCGCGAGACTGCGCAGGCGCCACCCTGTCATCAGAGCGGATTATCCGCTCAGAGGATACGTCGTAAGTACGGGACGGCCTGTCGTTGTAACTGACGCCCACCTCTGTGATAGGTCAGGAGTGGCGGGAGGAGAGGCACGGAGAACGAAAGGGCTCCTCCTCTCACGCTAACCCACTAGCTTCAGTACTGTGGTTCCTCTTGTCTTTGCTTGTGTTCTTTTACCTCCTCTGCCTGCGAAAGTTCTTCCTCATCTGTTCCTTCGGTTAGTGGCTGGAGCGAAGCCTTAGCAGACTCCCTCGTCAGGAACTGCCGTGGCTGTTAATCAGGCATGATGCCTCTCGGATTGTCGTAATGGTGTGATCAATTCTGGTGTTCCTGTTCTCTGTTGCCTGACGTTTACCCAGAGTTCCACATTCGCCTCCTCTTTCCATTTTTGTCTTTCCTGCAAGAACACCTCGATAAGGCCGTGTCCTCCCCACCCTCCACGTACCACGTCGGCTACTGTAAAAAAAAATTAAAAGAAATATATATATAGATGATCTTTCGAGTTAGATCTGGGAGTGATACGAGAGATGATGGGAAGCCACGGCAGCGACAATACTTCAGCTTGCAGAATAAAGGCAGTAGTAGTAGATTCCTCAGCTTCGTGCGCACAGAAGTGTAAGCCACAGAATGTGTGTGCGGATGTGGTCGTTGCCTACCGTTAGCTGAGCCTTCGCGTGGATCATCTGGTTCACTTCTGGTCGCCCAATTATAGAACGGATATAGACGTGGTTTGTGGGGTTCACCTGCGGTCGCCCCGGTTATAGAATGATTGTGTAGATTCTCCAGAAAGTAGACCAAGAAGAAGAATGACGAGACTGATAACGAATATGAGGAAGTCGTGATGCCGTAAGGGTGGTAGGCTAAGGAAAGTGAACTTTCACATTCTTGGAAGATGCAGACTGAGACGTGATTTGGTAGAGGTAATTCAGAGAACGGAACACAACGGACGTTAGTAACTTCTAATGATCAGATATTGAGGACAGTAACTAGAAATCAGTGGTTTTTAACCATACAGAATTTATACTTACAAAGGAAATTGGTAACCATTGATATGGAAACATGGTTGTCCATGAATGGAGTACGTAACCATATTGTATCATTGGCTGAAATAAACTGGCATGAACTGAATATAGTTTGAATAAGTACATTAGTTGAACATGGATGGGTGTGATTGAGGGAGATGCATTACATGGGCCCAAAGGCCTACTACAGTTTCCCCTCTGTCATATGTAGTTGCCGGAAAGTGTCGTGTTTACATAGATGTATCCGATGTAGGGAACCAGGTGCCTGCGGAACTGGTGGCGGGAAGCTGCCTTTTAGATGGTTGATGTTGCTGTGAGGTGTGAGAAGGGAGGCGCACTGAGCCGTTCGAGGAGTGAATTATGAGACGTAAAGGAAGGAATTATTGAGCGAGAAGGAAGGAAGTTATTTCTCTGAAGACTGGAAGGCTTGCTGAGACGTAGCTAATGAAGGTATACGAACATGAGGCCAGGCCTCACGGCTACCTGGAGACGTCAGGGAGGGAAGGGGAACCAGCAGTACTCTCAAACTGGAGATGGAGGGAAGCACACACAGAGAGGAGGGGTGGAAGGGCAGTCCACTGAGATGGAGGGAATGCAGAGGATTCGTAAAGCGTGGTGGAGGGAGGACTTCGGGGGTAAGAGTGAGCCGCCCTGGCATGGACACTGCCTTATAGCCTAGCAGTCGTCTGGGGAAGTTCTTATTGCTGCTGTTGTTGTTGTCGTTTTTTTTTATGCATCTCGACATTTGGTATGCCATCTCAGGTGCTCGTTATCTTTAATTTGTCAGAGGAATAGCCGGTCTTTTGTCGTGGACGATCACTTGGTCAAAAAAAAAAAAAAAAAGAAAATAAGAGTCATGATGCTGCAGCCACGTCTGTAAAAGCAGAGCCAGTGTTGAGTGAGGATGGGGTAGGAGGAGTGGGAGACGAGCAAGGGGGATGCTGGACCTTCGGGACCGACCGAGCGTCCCTCCCACCGGTCCATCGGCATCTCCTGCCCTCCTCCCCCCCCAGTCTCTCATCTCCCCACCCCCCCAACTCAACGCACTGGCCCTGCTTTTACAGTCCTTGTGAGAGCGTCATTAATCTTTCTTTTTTCTGGAAGTTATTTGACTAAATTCACAATAATTTGCATTTGGTTAATGAAATACTGCGCTGCATGATGGTGACTTAGAATATACGTGGACGTGTAATACACGAAGCAGCTTGGGTAATATGAGTGGTCACAGGGAAATTATGAGGTAGAAGTATGTGATATATTTGACTTAACTACACTCCGATATATATATATGGCTTCTGGTTATTCTTCTTTGAATTGTTCATATATGGAACCGTCTTTTTTTTTTTAACGAATGTCTGGCCAGTCTTTGCTTTCAGAGTGTGAAGCCCAGTGGTGTGATTGTAGCTTGCGTGCCTGTGGTGGGTACAAACAAGCAGAGAACATGGAAGAAGGAGTTGTAGTTATTACAACGTGGGAGTAAAGACATGGTGCATATGCACGAGGTTAAGATACGAGGCAACACGAGTGTAAGAAGATTCTCTCCCCTTAAGACACACACACACACACACACACACACACACACACACAGAGCATTCGAATGATGTTGACATTGTTAGCTCGACTGATGTTTCATAGCAGAATACCCCGAAGGAACAGATCCCCTGTCATACCTGGGTACGTATGATCCCCACGATAGAGAAATAATATGAAGGTGAGTAACACAGGATGTAGGGAGGAAGGGAGGGACTGACTAGGCTCCAGGATTGGTGAGATAGATAGCTCATGAAATTCAGCTCAGGCGAGGTGATGCATATGTGCCAGGCCATGACTATCATCTCGCGCGGAGCAGTTACAGGAACTCGCTCCTGACAGGGACTCTTGAGGTTTATATACTGCCCACTCCGTCACTGGAAAACCTCATTAGCTGAGTCTTAAAGCAGGTAATCTATATACTGGTCACTGACACGATCGGCCCTCTTGAGTGCCTGGACAAGGGTATGTTCAGGAAAATATTTATAGTTCAGTCTCAAGTTAGACTTGGCATTACCAGCATCCTTACCCCCTCCTTTGAGGAGATATATAGCCGTGCTAGAGGAGGTTAAATGGCGGGCAGAAGAAGTGTGTCTAAGGTAGGGGGTTTAACCGCAGAGTGAAGATACCTTACGATGAAACAGGTAAGGGAGGGAAGGATGAGTGGAAAGAACCACAGCTCTATATAAGTTTCTCATTTGATTTGACGATGTTGGTACTAAACTGTTCTCTTGAGATAGGGCGGAACCGATCAACTAGGGGACCTAACATGAAGACGAACAAGAGAACAGTGTCAGTATTTGTGAAGAAGTATTCATTGATAAGGCATAGAGTGTCGAACGGCCAGAACAAACCTAGTGTAGAAATTGTGGATGCGGAGGGAGGTGAAAGAGGAGTTAAGACAAGGGTCCCCATTTATGTAACCTCCCCCCTACATTATGCACGAAGAGTCGACCACGATTATGTAATGACACATGCGGATGAGCGCACACGCGGGCACTCACACATGGGATTCGCTGGATCAGCCTTGGCTCGCCTCGTTGTGGTTGTGAGGGCAGCGTATACCGTAGGGCATCGCGCATCCCTGGATAATTTACTGGAAGCGTCTGCCTCGATGCTCAGCCTCTCTCACTCCTTAGAGTAACTTTTCGCATCTCAGGTTCCTTATTTCTCCTTTTACTCTGTCTCATTTCCTCTTTACTGTGGAACTGTTCCTCCTCATTCTCCTCTCCAACTGACCCCATGTTCCATTCCACCCGCGATGGTGTGTAAGGAGGGGCGCACTTCCCGCCGGAGGACCGGGGTCGACAGGAGGCATCCATTACTGGGGATTGAGACCAGATTTGATAGGGACCAATGAGAGGGCGCGCGCCGTAACGAGCTGTGCCAAGCCCCACGCCCCGACCCTATATCAACGCCTCTGGACCATTTGTCGCCGTGCGGGCTGTCGATAGTAATAGGTTTCAGGTCTTTGTTTGCCCCAGGCTCTCCCGACGTGCCGTCACGGAGCGCTGCAGGAGAGTGGCCCCGTTGGTGATGGGTGCTGGTGGTAAAGCGGTAACACACACACACACACACACACGATCGCTCACTAAACCAGTGAATACAAAGGCTTTCCCTTCGAGGCTCTTCATGAATCTTTACTTTCGAATCCTCTCATATTTCAGAGGAGTTAACAAAGCTTTGGTCGTTTTCCATGTTCTCCTTGAGGTGTAGAGCATCATTGCAGTGTTTGATTTATACCTTGTGATACATTTTTTTCCCCCCCGTTCGTCACAGCTGATTATATACTGGATTCGGATCCTTTAGAGAAAAAAAACTTAGTCGTTGGACCGCTGTGTTGTTGTTGTTGGACTCAAGACTCATGCGGTGTAGCCAGACCCAGGATGTGTGTGGTATTGCTCTGGCCTTAACCAGGTGGCGTGAGGGGTGCGCGGGTGTGATTGCAGGGGTGGCAGTTTGGCAGGAGGTGTGGGTTTGTGGTGTGGGAGATGTGTGATTACCATTTGCTGTTGTGGTGGCAGACTTTCATTCACGTGGGGCATCATGACTTTATATATATTTTTATTTATTTCATACTATTTGCCATTTCCCGCGTTAGCGAGGTAGCGTTAAGAACAGAGAACTGGGCCTTAGAGGGAATATCCTCACCTGACCCCCTTCTCTGTTCCTTCTTTTGGAAAATTAAAAAAAAAAAACAAGAAAGGGGAGGATTTCCAGCCACCCGCTCCCTCCCCTTTTAGTCGCCTTCTACGACACGCAGGGAATACGTGGGAAGTATTCTTTCTCCCCTATCCCCAGGGATATATATATATATATATATATATATATATATATATATATATATATATATATATATATATATATATATATATACACACACACACACACACACACACACACACACACACACACACACACAAAGCCAGGTACTAAGTTGTTAACGAACCTCAAAGAGTAAGATGAACAAGCGAGTTGGTTACCTCGTCCAAGACTTGAACGTAGGCCCGTGAAATTGATGGGTCAGCAGCGCTAACCGCTGCACCACTTGTGCGGTGGGAGGGATGGGTGTTTGGAACGAGGGAAGGGTGTGAGTGTGGGGCGATAGGTTTTTTTTTTTTCTCCAGTGGAAGAGGTGAGATAGTAAGGCTAGTGTACGGTGGACGTAAGGTGGGAGGGGTTTATGTGTTGGGATTGAGGTGTAAGGGGTTTTATGAGGTGGAAATGAGGTGTTAAGGATGAATGTGGTGTTAGGTGTAGGCGTGGAATGTTAGGGTAAAGGTGTGAGGTGTTAAGGATGGATGTGTGGTGGTAGTGAGGTGTTATGGGTGGGAGTAAAGTACTAGGGGTAGGCATGAGGTGGGAGTGAGATGTTAGGAGCGGGTGTATGGTGGGAATGAGACGTTAGGGGGTAGGCGAGAGAGGTGGAAGGGGCAGGGATAGGTTGGGTGAGTGAGGGAGCGACAATTACCAGCAGTTAATGACCGTGTGTGTGTGTGGGTGAGGTGCACGTGAACAGTGTCTGTGTGGTGATGCCGCAGGGTCGGCCGCCGCAAGCCGCCCGCTGGCTAACTTTTATTATAATGAAGATTGATCATTCACGCTCCTCACCCTGCTGGCAGAGGCTCACGGCCCCCGGATATACCATGACAAGCCGACATGATGCGGGAGGTGTTTGAGTACCTGCTGTTAACACAGTAAGAGAAGCTCGCGGGCAAACGAGAGAGTCGGGTGGCCAAGAACTGGGCCACTTTTCGGATTTGTTCTAATTTGTAACATTTCCTGCACAGCAGTTACATTTTTCATCTCCGTTGGGTTTTATCCTCTGCTTGAGGCCTTTTTTTCTTTTTTGCTGTGCTTTTACCTAAGGACACAGTTTGGAACGGCCATAAGTTGATGGATCAACTCTTCCCTCTGTTCTCGTCATTGGTGTTCCTCAAGGTTGTGTCTTGTCCCCTGCTCCGTTCTCCGTTTTGTCAACACCCTGTCATATTGAGTCGTATGCTGAAAACGTTGTATTTCTACACCGCTGCCAAGTCTTCTCCAGCTCGATCTGCGTTTCGTCTCGTGTCATTTACTCCAGTAATTTCAGATTTGCATATATAATGTCCTAGTGAGGCAGACGTAATGAGGTTTTTAAAGATAACTATCGTCCAGCTGATTTTACTTTCTGAGACTCCACTTGTCTGCTACCATTTCCTGTGGTTCCATCACTCAACGAAATAAATATGCTGGTTTCCACCGTAACATGTAATCTGCTTTGGAAGCCCTCTGGTACTCAAAGAGCCAAGTGTGCCTTTGACAAAAACTGAGAATCCGGCTCAAATGCCAAAGATTCTTCTCCTCTGAGAAAGACTTATCCACTTACATAAAGGAATGATCCATCCTTTTATGGAGTACTGCTCTCACATGTGGGGCGGATGGGTTTGCAATGTTGTTCTTCCTCACGTCCTCTTGACAGCTACGAACTGTTTCAGTCGTGGAAGAGAGAAAGAAACAAAATCGTTATTGATTATAACCGAGGATACTTTGTGTAAGATTGTGTAGAAACAGAGGCTTTTAGGGAAAGATCCAAGCAAACCTTGCAAGAAGTGGCATTACACATTGTTTAGAAAAGACCATGAGAGCGCTGTTCCTTCCTTACCCATATATTTCCCTTTTTCATTCGAAGGACTCCTGACTAGATTCTTCTGACATTACAAGAAGTCCCTAAACTCAGAGATGGAGAGTGTCTTTTGATTTCACTGGCGTGCAACGCTGTTACAGAAATACAGAGCATATTGTCGTATTTCATGGACGACTCCAACTGGTTCCAAGCGTTTCCAGGTTGTAATACGGGTGCCTGTGGTCTTTCTCACGAGGCCAGAGTATTATTGTGTTACCGAAACTCGGTGTGAAGCATGAAATGATCAGTTGAGGCTTCAGACAATAGTATTATTATTAAAATGGAGCAGACTAGTTATCTTTTATCTCCGGTCCACCTGGTGTGGTGGGACAAGCTGCTAATCTTGATTTTTGTCTGATGTGTAGATTATTGGTTGGAGGCCGCGGCGTGGTGCGTGGGCTGCCATGTATCCTTCCTGTGGGCTGCTGTCTGCGCCTCCTGAGGGTAGCGCTGTGGCTGCCATCTGCTATGATGGTCAGCGGTCGACCCCTGTCACCCTCCGTTGAGCTTCCCTCCCCAGGGGGGCCCGTAATGAGAGTCACGTGCAACGGCCGTCGCGCGAGTGGTGAACACGTGCACTGACCACCTACCATCCCCTCTCCTTATCCTGCCTCATGCAGTCGTCCTCTCACTCTTGACTCTGCCACTCCCTCCTCCCTCCCTCCACTCACCCTCCCAGGTTTCAGTACCTCCTCAGACACGTCGTCCATGAAGCCGTCACTTCCGGTCCTCCTGCACATAAAATCTGTATTTTTTTCCTCCTACCATCTTTGAGACGCTGCTTTTGCGAGCCCCCTCCACTCTCTCATCCTCGCTGCTCGACGTCCACCCTCCGTGCCGCCCACGCCCCGGCACCCGCTATCTGCCGCCCGTCCATCTCCTACTACCAGCCACCTTATTACGCTGTCTTGTGCCGCCCACGTCTGTCGCCACCTACTTCCATAGCCTCATACAGCCTGCCTGTCGCCACCCACCGCCTGCCTATCTTCCACGTCCAGCCCCCTCGTCGTTGTCGCTCCCTCCCTCACTACTGCCTCATCACCACTGCTCCTGCTGCCACAGTTATCTTGTAACAAATCTATCCTCACTCCCACATCCCCGTCCTTAGTGCCTCTCTAGTCGCGCACCCCATTGCTGATCACCCATTCTAGCCTCTACCCTTTAGTCGCCCCTCCCCTCTTGTCGCCACCCACAGCGAAACCCCCCTTCGTCGCCACCCACGAGTGTTGGGAGGCCGGGGCCAACCGCTGGTCGTGTTCTCTGGGTCAACACCTCTGCCCGTCAGCAGTGTTTGGCCTCACGCACGCGCTCACATCTCATTTATAACCATCTCTGTTATTATAACCATTTCAATTATTTCCCCGGGATTCCCTCATATTTTTTTTTTATATATACCTGCGGCGCATAAATATGTTTCTGTAAACATATATTCCTGACATCCCGGACTTATTGTTGACTCCAGTCCTTTTAAAGCTGTGCAGGTGCCAGGACATAAGATATTGGGATTTATTTGTTTGTGTAATATCAGTAAGTTATCGGGAGGTGGTGCACGACCCCTGCCCCTCCCTGTGGTTACCTGCTGTGGCTCCCCTGTGGCTTTGGGCGCGGCGCCACCTTTGCTGGTGTTGTCGCAACGTGGTGGATGTGTTGGCTCACGGTGGATCGAGGGTGCGATGCCTCCACCTCCCTCACAGGTTGCCGTCCCTCACACCACTACTCTCTCTCTCTCTCTCTCTCTCTCTCTCTCTCTCTCTCTCTCTCTCTCTCTCTCTCTCTCTCTCTCCTCACCACAGGCCGCCTGCTTTTGCTGTTCCACAAGCCCGCCCCCCCCTCTCTTTCTCTCTCTCTCGATTCCACTCCTGCTATCAACATCGTGGTCTATGTGACACATTTGTGCATTATATATCTTGTTTTTTCAACTTTTGGTCTCACTGGGTTACAGTACCTGTGTTACAGTCAGTCCCTGTTATGCTGTAATGTCGTTAGCTGTTACTAGAATGTTATATGTACTGCTGCATAGCAGAAAGTAGTGTACAGCATGCCTTCCGAGAATGACATTGTTACAGTGTGTTTAGGAATTCCGTGGTATTTATGGAGACGCTGGTGTTTGATGTCGGCTGATGTCGTGGGTAGAAAACAACCGTGGACACTGATGTCTCGTGCTGGGAGAGGCAGTGGGAAGTGGTGTTCCGTAGGGCGTGATGCTCCAGACGCCCGAGTGCTACAAGAACCATTGAATATCTGTCTCTTTTCCAGTCACTTATTCCCACTTGATATAGCGTGAGGAGAAGATTGCAGACTCTCAGCAAACTTGTGTATAGAGTTCTGTGATTATAGGGGAATCAGGCAAGCTACAGAGTTGGGCTTAAGGCCCCCATGTGTTCGATACATTGATACAAGCATGTTAGAGGATGGGTCAGTACCCCATACATGGACAGTAGAGTGATATGAACATCAGTTTACACTGGGGGGCGCCTGACGTCCCCATGTATACATAAAAGAGACACGTTCTGCATTCATGGTGACAACTACTACAGTGGCGACCTTCACTGAGCCTCACTCTTGTGTGCCGTGACTCTAGCGTCATTTGTTATCTTGCTCTACGCTGGTGCAGTGTTCTGTGATGGTGAAACGTGATGACTCACCCTCCCTCGTGAGTTTCATTGTTAACATGTGTTATTTTTTTTTCTTCTTCAGAGCGGCGACTCATTCACCAAGTTCCTCATTCATTCACAAAAGTCTTCTCTCGTGGCTCGTTCAGTCAGGAGAAGCGACTCTTGAAATGTCATTTACTATTCTTAAAGTTGGATGGCTGTTTGGTTATCGTCTCTCCCATTCAGGATTCTCTTGTTTTATTCGTAAGGTTCCCTTACCTCCTTTAAGGTCTTTCCCATTCACGAATTTCCCCTCTTCATTCGTAAAAGTTGCGTACATGTTTTAAGGTGACTTTTCCCATTCACGCATTCCCTTCCTAATTCGCAAAACTTGCGTGCGTGTTACATATGGCCGTCTCTCACGAATTTTATGCTTCATTCGTAAAGTTTCCGGCCATATTGTTTTTGTTTTTACCCTGCAGGAACTTCCTGGTTCATTCATAAAGGGGAGAGGAAGTGTTGGTGGGTGGCTGGCCATCCTCCCCACTCACTACCTGGGGCGTTGTGTTCTCTCCCGCCCTCCCCGGCGGCGACGCCCCACCCACTGCCGGCTCGGGTGTCCCACAGCGGCTGCCCTTTGGCGGGGGTGGGGGTCCAATGCTGTAGTCTCTCCTGGTCCCATTCCCTCTTAATCCCCTGAGTTCGACGACTTCACCACTTGAGTACGATGGTTTAACCCCCTTAAGAATACCGTAACGCTACGACTAAACCATTTGAGTCAGATGAGTCACACAGCAATTCAGAACGACGACTCAGCTGTATTCAACTCTTGGTCGTCCTGTTTTAAAAAAAAGAAAAGATAGACTCTCTGGGAAAGACTTCATCGGCATTCAGCCGTAGGTGACTTCCGGACTGAGAAGCAAATTCTGGGAAAGTCGGTCGATTAGAGGATTTGAATTTAATTAGCTTAAGAGGGAGGATGGTAAGAGGTGATCTGATCCAGGTACTCGAAGTTATCAAATGCTCTGATAACCTCGATCTGAGAAGCTACTTCAGGCTACGTATGTTTGATCTCACTGGTAGCCATGGATACAAACTCGTGGGTAAATATTTTTTTTTTCGACTATGGCGATGTACGATATTTTTCCTGCAAGATTGTTAATATTTGGAACACAATGACTAAACCCTTCAGTGCCACGGGACGTCAAACGCGAAGGGAGAGATGGGTCACCATTTCAAAAAGGGAACGACAGACGTGCCACATCAAGGAAAACAGGAGTTGTAGCGGCTGAGGAAAGAAAATGTGCGTAGATGAATAGTTGCAGGGCGTAACTGTGCTAGGAAAGAAACAGACGATGTATTGGTCAGTCCAGGGGCTGTCATCGCCCTTGCAGTGTCAGTAGGGCATGGGTGGGGCCAGTCGGGTGGTGCGTTGTCTTAGCCAGAGGAGGAAGCATACAATAAGCCATCTTTCGAGTGCAGATACGGTGCCATATTGAAAAAATATGTAAGATAGATAGATAGATAGATAGATAGATAGATAGAGAGAGAGAGAGAGAGAGAGAGAGAGAGAGAGAGAGAGAGAGAGAGAGAGAGAGAGAGTAGTGGTGCTGGTGGGGATTAGCCTTACGGCGGAGGGGAGAGGGTTAAAGTGTAAAAGAGACAGGGGTTTTAAGGCGACGTGTTTTTGACGTGAAATCTGCCCCGACGCAAGGAGCAAGGAGGGGAGTCCCTGTTCGACGTGTGAGCAGTACCCCATCCAGGGCTGTTCCGGTAAACCAACGAGCTCGTCGTCAACCACCAACGTCCCTGGAATGAAACCATGACAATTACCGCACCGGTAAGTACGGATAAACCCTCAGGTGGCTGAGGCTCATACCAACCCCGCAGCGCCAGAGCCCCTGCGCCCGCCTCGCTGGCCACCTTTAGTATGTCGAGACGGCCCTCCTGGCCGGCCGGCCATCGCCCATGCTACTGGGTGGAAAGTCTGAAATTATTATTTTCGTAACTATTACGGTGCCTCGCACACGACGCCGGTGCCGCCGCCGCTCCTGACACACGTCACAAAATGCCCAAAGCTGTAATTTCTCTAATTGAATTAATTTAATTAAGTATAATTGAGCCTTTTTTTTTCTTCCCCTCCCTCCGAGCGACCTCTGGGTTGAGCGAGGCGTTCAGACACAAGACTCCGGTCTTCAAGTGGAGGGAGGGAGCCTCTGATATAGTCTTAAACAGAGATATGATTTGTGTGGGAGGCCCGGGGCTCTCGCCGGGCGTCAGTCAGGACCAGGCCAAGGGGTGGGGAGCCACAGAGGGTAATCCTAGCTGTATACAGGATGATACCAAGTCGTTTCTTACTTCGCCTTCTTCTGTCAAGTGTGCTGGACGCTACCTCGAGTCCCGAACGGTTCTTGTCATTTCTCCTGCATGTCCTTTTTTTTCCTCCAACTTTTTGTTGCTCTTCTTATGTCTTCCTTTTTTTTTTTTTTTTTACTTCGTCTCATTTTCATCTTCTTCCCCCGTCTCATTCATCCTCTGTCTCCTTCACCACCTCATTCCATTTTCCGCCACCTCCTCCGGTCCATCTCTCTCTCTCTCTCTCTCTCTCTCTCTCTCTCTCTCTCTCTCTCTCTCTCTCTCTCTCTCTCTCTCTCTCTCTCTGCTTTTCCTTTTTACCCTTCTTCTCCTCATCCCCGTCTCTTCTTCCGCCTCCTCCTCGCTTTCCTCTTCCTTTCCTCTATCTACTCTCTTCCCCCGTCCTCCAGTAACCCGGCTGGAACGTCAGGCGGCGCCCTTGGGTACACTAGTTCGCTTCGGCTTCCAGGCGTAGCTAGAAGTGGTTCCTTCGACAGTCAGGACTGTCGCAGCCTTTGACGACCCTTGGTGGCGACGGCGGTAAGAAATTGGTCGTGTTCCCTCCCGCGCCAGTCAGGACTGTCGCAGCCTTTGACGACCCTTGGTGACGGCGGCGGTAAGAAATGCTCCAGTCTTCACACCCGTGGAAGTCTGGACTGTCGCAGTCCTTGACGACCTTCGGTGGCGGCGGCGTCGGCAAGAAATGGAGGTCTTCCTTCCCCTGCAAGCCAGGACTGTCGCAGTCTATGACAGGTCTCCCTGGCGGCGGCGGCAAGAAATGCTCCAGTTTGCAGACCGTTCTCGTTTGACACCTCGAGGTTTTGGGATGAAGCAGTGCTGTTCCAGGGAGGGACTGTCAGACGGGGTGCACCGGTCACGGGGTGGGAGTGACCAAGTGCCACAGTGGGTGTGATGGTAGTGGCGTGTCCCCACAGTGCAGCTAAGGTCATGACCTGTTTCTCTTTTACCTTTGGTAGGTTGATGAATTCCGTGGGTGTCGCTGTGGGTGGCAGCAACGAGGATATCGATCCTCGTCTTTAGCATGACAACGGCAGTCAGTTGTTACTTTTTTCTTTTTTCTCCCTCTCTCTGCCTTGGGCGGCATAATCTGTCATGGAGTGAACAGTGGTTGGTTGTCTGGTGTGTTGCCGTAGTATGATTTAGAACTTAGGACGGTGGCTGTCGTAAAGTACCCAACAGATTTCATCGAGCATTTCGATGTAATGCGTGTCACATTGCCTCACGTCCTGTCACACGTCGCCCTTGGCGCGTAAGACTGGATGGGGAGCGAGAGAGAGAGAGGGGGTGCTTCCTGCCAGGGACGCTTTACTTCCCAGGTTTCCTCACACCTTAACCCTGCCTTCCACGCACCCTGCCTCCCTCATCCTCCTCACACCCTTCTCACCCTACCTTCGACACTCACATTAGTCCCCTGGTGCTCTCTGTCTGCTTCGTTCATCGTCATACTCCCCTCCAGCCTCATGAACCTCGTGACTACCTCGGTATTGTTTACAAGACCTCTTGCAACGTAGGGTTGGCGTCAGCAGCGACGTCAGCCTAACGTCGATGTGGGCGTCGCCAGGACTCGAGGGGGTGTTTTCATTTTGAAGTCGCTTACAGATTCAGACAAAACCAAAGCTGACAAAGGAAGAAAAACCTTTAAGCTATGATATATATATATATATATATATATATATATATATATATATATATATATATATATATATATATATATATATATATACACACACACACACACACACACGACAGGTGGTTTCTTCTCTAGGGCATAAAGGTATCTTAGAAGGTTTAGAAGGGAAAACTATTTTGACTTTAATATTTTTTTTCTGTTAGATTCAGTTTCGTCAGTAGAAGGTAGTCACCTGATTTTAACTCCCTTAATTACGTACGACAGTACGACCCTTGAGTACAACGGTACGATCCTTGAGCACGACGTTGCTATCCTTTTCAAGGAGTTAATCAATCTTGTCACCATCGTAGCCATCATTTTTTCTTCATTTTCTTCTTCATCTTTCCTTCGTTTTCTTCTTCTTTTCCTCCATGTCTTGCCGTCGGTACAGCAGTTGTCGGTGTAAGGGGAGGTGGTCGTCATGGTAGCGGACGACCCCAGCACGGTGCCTGTAAGGCCACACGCTCCGCAGGCCACGTTAATTACTGCCCTCCCTCTTCCCCCCCCCAGCAGCCTCTCCACCCCCTCCCTCTCTCGATGTCTCCCCCAGCAGTCCCGAGCCTCTATGTCCTCCCCCAGCAATGCACATCCCTTGCTTTCCCCCGGCATCTACCCCAGCACTCCCCATCCCCTACTTCCCTCGGCATCACCGCCAGCATTCCCCACCCCGCTACTTCGTCATCCTGGGGAGAACAAAAGAAGGGAAGAGGAAGGGAAGGAAAAAGTGTCGGCAAAAAAGAGAAAAGAGTGACTGGTTGAAATTGGCCTTGGCTTGCTGTTCCAGGTTGACTCTGGCTGTGGTTAAGTCAGTCACTTGATCGGTGATTGGTTATATGACACCCAAGAGCCATTCTGCCATGCTGAAGGGTCGTACCTACGTACTCAAGGGTCGCACCGTCTTGGCACCCCACCTATGTATCATGCCTTCTTTTACCTATTCCATGCTATGTGCACTTCACCCACACTGTCACAGAAATTATTTGAATTTGTAGACTTAGGAAACGTATTCTCAAGGAGAGAAATTTAGCGAGAATGATATTAGCCATCTAGTATACACGTTATTATTGATCAATGTCTTCCATTCCAGTAGAGGTTTATGTGCGTGAAGCTTAGAAGAATTGTTAAGTCGTCCGTGTTACACACGCTGGCTGCAGGCTACGTTGCTGTATGAGGCTTGTTTTTTTAACCAGCTTGCTGACGCTTTGGACGAATCGTTGCACCCGAGACGCTAATGGGATGGCAAAGACTTCTCGTATCTTCGTGGTTATGTTTCGACCGTCCGACTCGTCGTAACCGAGCGTGGCATAAAAAGCTGAAGACCCACCGAATATGACTTATAATTATCAGGTTATGGTTATGGACCCACCCTGGCAGCTGATGATGCAGTGGCTGGTCTCGGGCGTTTACACGGTAGTGACACTACATCTGCCACTTAGTAACACAATTGCAGCTTCATTAGGTTCTCACTTCGGCTTCCCATTAGCATGGCAGCGGACGGAGTTGTGGACGCGACGGGACTTTACCTAACACGTCAGATAGTCCAGCATAGAGAGCTTCTTCAGTGGAATATGTCTGGTCGTTAGGTCTTGCTCCTTCAGGCCGGGGCTGGACTCTACCAGGACTGTTTGGGCAGGCTCGAAACCGGGCGCTGGACCATTATAAAGCCACATCTCAGCTGACAGGATTAAAATCTTTGAGCACGACGCTACGACCCTGAAGCGTGACTGTACGATCCTTGAGCACGACGTCATAGCCCTGAAGAAAGACTTTACGATCCTTGAGCACGACGTCCTAACCCTGTTAGGAGCACTCTGCGATCCTTGAGCACGACGTCCTAACCCTGAAGAAAGACTTTACGATCCTTGAGCACGACGTCATAACCCTGAAGAAAGACTTTACGATCCTTGAGCACGACGTCATAACCCTGAAGAAAGACTTTACGATCCTTGAGCACGACGTCATAACCCTGAAGAAAGACTTTACGATTCTTGAGCACGATCGCACCGGGCGGGTGTTGATAGTCATTTGACAATGCTCATGCGCCATTTGAGCATGAGCTGACATACTGTTCTATCATGTAAATGATGTAACACTGTATCAGTTTCTGTCCAATAAAGCGTTAATTCAGTTGAGTACGACGGTAGGACACTTGGGTGTGATGGCCTGCCCTTTAACTTGACCCTGGAGGGTCAGGGTCAAGGCAGAGGCTATCATAACTAGTGCTTCTTCAAACAGTGACTCTGGTGCTGGAGGTGAAGGTAGAATTACACACACACACACACACACGCAATATATATATATATATATATATATATATATATATATATATATATATATATATATATATAAAGCGTACATGAGAGAACTATTATTGTTATTGTACAACCTCAGGACCCCTTTTATGGGGTCCTTAGCAGCTTGAAGGCTACGCTACATTCAGTAGCAGGAATGTGGTGGGCTTTTTTTTTTGTGAAAAGCTATTGTACGAGATTGTATTTCATTTCGTCCATTGACTGATACAAGTTCGCCGGTGATAACTTTTCACTCGCGGTGCAGCCCCATGCAGGCGGAGCTCGGTAGCACCTGAGTTGGCCATGATTGAGGAGGGCATTCAGTTACCCGTGTCGTCTCAGTTAACATAAGAGAAATGAACACTTTACTTGCTTTTCACCCACACCGTCACGGACTACGATTCTTCCTCCACATACCAAGACATATGTACATAAACTATTTTGAAATAAGGTGATCCGAGGGGTTTAGATTACCTCTGATTACTGTGAAATTGAAAGTAAATCCAATTTCAAGAAACCACCAGTTTCACCCAGTGGCACCGGTGTGCGAGCGCAGCCGCCAATGACGAGGCATTAGAAATGCTCCACATAGACTCTTGTCCTCCTGGCAGGCAGTGTTCCCCTCGCAGGCCACGTCTCTGCCCTGACATTAAGTAACGCGAGACCGCGATCTCTTTAAGATAAGCCAACAAGGCCCCCTTAGAATCATACTAAACCAACACATAGCTGGAAATTACCGTCATAAAAATGCCATAAACGCTGGCCTGGTCTCGACCAGGTGACCATTAGCAGGGTTGTGAGGGGGGCGCCGTCAAGGGGTGCGTGCGGGCGGTCTGCTCCTGCCGAGGCGGGTGGTCTTAGGAGGGGGGACGACACGAGGGTCGTTCCGTCACCACAAGTAGCGGCAGGACCTGTGTTCCCGGCGGCGCCTCACACGCTGTTCTGGTCTGCTGGAGGAGGAGGAGGGAGGAGAGAGGAGGAGGCGGGTCCTCCGTGCTCAGGTGGGTGAGGCGAGGGGTGTGGGCGGGCAGGGGAGGAAACCACCTGCTGCGGTTGTGAGTTCACTCTGTGGTGACCGTGAATGGCGCTTCGGTGCTCACGTCTGAGGCAGTGATGAGGACCCTCAGAACTGCTCAGAATCTGTCCGTCTGTTATTTATCTAACTCCCCATTTGTCTATAGGTCGCAGTTTTCAAGGAATGATTCGTATTGCTGTAGATTAAATACCCATTCACCTTAACATTACGAGCTGCATCAGTTTTTGGTTAATAATCCTGTTGGAAAGCATCTTGAACTCATGTACATGCGAGCATCGAGCTCATTTTCACGGTCCTGTACATATCATCGTGATGACTGCATAGCGGTATATAGAAGGCGCGTAACTTCGAGGACCCCGACTTGCGGTGAGATTGCATCTGACGGGTAAGCTCTCGAGTGCATTAGTGGGCGCCTTGGTAATGGCGTGCGTGTCTGTGTGAGTACCTGACCCGGGCCGTCACGCGGTGGGTTGGGTTCTCATGTGCGACACTCGTTACTTGGCACCGAGGGAGGGATGGGCGGCGGGAGATAGCGTCATGGCGTTCCCGGTGCGAGTGTTGGTGGCAGCGTGCGACGCCTTCAGTGGGCCAGAGTGTGGGGAGTCTTGGGAGGACGATGTTGGCGGCAGGTAGTAAAAAGACCAATCACCATTACCTCATGATTTACCGCCCGCCTGGGTGTCCTGGCTGGTACTGCGGGTGTGTGTGACGCTCTTCCTGCGTCACCGGAGGCCACAGGATCCGCCGGGAGCGCCTTCACAGTCGCAGTGTTTCAGCGAGACGTTTAGGGCACCTTGGAAGACTTTGGCGGTGATGCTTGAATGTCGTCTTGTGTGGAGGCTCTGCTACGGCGATATTTGTTCTTTAAAACCCTGTGACCGCAAGATGACTGGAAAATATTCGTTCCAGGAATGCTGTAGGAGGTGTTCCTGGAAAGTGTGGAGGGCTTGGGCGGGGCGGGGGTGAGGGAGGTAGCGGTGGGTTGAGGAGCAGGCAGGCCACACGGCCCCTGGTAATGGGCCACCGCCGTGTCGGCGTAACAATAAAATATAGGTGTCTAAGGCGTCGCTACAGCAGCCCGACCAGTGTAAGGTGTGGCTTTGGCCCCGGGAGGCGCCAGGTGTGTGTTTGTGTGTGTCTCCCTCCCTCCCACCAGCCGTGAAAGGGGCCGTTTGCTACCCCAGTCTGTGTGCCCGTGCAGTCTGCTTTCTCTTTGTTTCTGCAGCTGTATGAACAGCTGCTGTTAAGGATCCTGCTCCTACTGTTGCTGCTGGTCTTGTAGCAACAGGTGTTGCTGTTATCCTCTTTCTTGTTCTTGCTGCTGTTACTGCTGTAACAGTGGCTGTTGCTATTCATCCAGGTGGTGTTGGTGGTGCTTGCACCTCGGTCCCTCACGTTAGCTTGGCATCGGAACCCTCGCCCTCTCTGGCTGAGACCCACCTGTGTGCATATCTTTACCTGCCACAGGACGCAACTGGGCCAGGAATGCCTTGGGCAAGGAAAAGCTTTAGTAGAGTGTTGTGTCGTGCTCAGCGGATGTTGAAGTGGATAGCTTTTGGCTCCCCTCAAATTCTGACAATCGTAAAATGGGAAGGGTTTTGAACTGTTGGTAGCCCATTTATTTATTTCTCACGAGTGACCATTAGAAACGACCTTGTGTATCAGCCTTAAAGCTGTTGGAAGCCAACAAATGGGGTCCTGGGGTTACGCATATTAGTAACAAGATTTATATTATTTATCATTATTATTATTATTATTATTGTTATTATTATTATTATTATTATTATTATTATTATTATTATTATTATTATTATATTATTGTGTATATCCTTCCGAAAGCTCTTGTATCCCATGGCAGCGCTTCTTCCAGTAGCAGGGAAATATGGACTCCTTTGGCGTGTTAAGTTCTATGACGAGGCTGTGCTGTCAGAGTTACAGCCTCGCTAAAGGTGGCTTTTCGCTCGCGGTGTAACCTCAGTCTGCGCCGGGTACCCATTTATCGACCAGCCCCAAACTGACGGATGGACAAGTGGGTTGGATATGAACTCGCAGCCATTTCCAGGACTCGAACCCAGGCCCGTTAGATTGGTAGATTGGAAAGCTAACAGCTGTGTGTGTGTGTGTGTGTGTGTGTGTGTGTGTGTGTGTGTGTGTGTGTGTGTGTGTGTGTGTGTGTGGATAAACCAGGAGATGCATGTGATACTGTAAGTGTTGTGTGCACGAGTGTGTAGAGGTCATAGTAGGATGTTGGGAGCGTGCTGGGGACACTGTTTTGGGGGCTCGTGGCCAGCGGCGTCTGCACACATGTTGAACCCACAGCTTCATGCTCCTCCTTCAAGATTGTCTTACCAGACTCCCTCTTGAGGACCAGGGGGCACACACACACACACACACACACACACACACACACACACACACACACACACACACACACACACCATCATGTATTATTACACACACAGTCGTCATCGTCGTCCATCAATTCACCAGCAGGTCACCACCCAAGGCAGGACGGAGAGATAAAGTCCTTAAAAAGATCGCACAAAGAAAACGACGAGGGTGAGACTCGTGAAAGAAATATACTCCCTTGTGAATGAAAGAATGGATGGGAAAAGGGTAGTTTGTATGAACGAAGTGATTGAGATCAAAAGAAAATGATAAGATGCGAAAGAAAATCGGTGGGCCGAAATAGAAGAGAGAGAGAGAGAGAGAGAGAGAGAGAGAGAGAGAGAGAGAGAGAGAGAGAGAGAGAGAGAGACATGGAAGGGTACTGAAGAAATAGAAGATGGGGTATCGTGTGGTCGGCGCTAGTGAGATCCCAAGCGACGAGTCTCAGATGTCGACGGGAGGAAAAGAAATACTGAATTCAAGTACCATTCAAATCCTGGACCAAGTAGCGGCCTTGTGGAGGTAGTCAGTGTTTGATTCAGAATCATATACCTTCGTTACATGTCAAAACGTGTGTGGTAGACATGGGATTTTATGAACAATATCTTTTCTCTCGATTTCTCATAATTTTAGCATCATAAGACCTTGTGTATCAGCTCAGATGAGAGGTCAGAGAAAGCTGTACGTCCATCAGGGTTGGATGTCGTGTGAGTGAGTGAGTGAGTGAGTGATCCACAGCATCAGAGATGGTGAGGTCGTCAGCTATCGGACGGGCGGGCGGCCGGGTTCCTGCTGGTGGATCAGATTCCATCTCGGGTACCCGCGCCGCCCCGCCAACCCCCAGTCCTATTGGTGGACACGCAACGCGCCAACCGTCCCCCCCCTCCCTCCCTACCCCCTCTGCCTGCGAACGGTCCAGCCTGGTGGAGGAGAATGTGGGATATGTCACTGGGTGTTTTAGGATGTGGACGGCGACGGTAAGACGTGATGGTCATGGTTATAGTATGTAGGTATATCAAGTGTCACAGAACCGTCGTAGGTACTGTGGTCAGACATTTTATGGCCGAAAATAGGTAATGACGCGAGTCCTGGGGAAGTGATAGTGAGTGGGTGTAAATAGGAGTGACTTAATTTATTTACGCCGCCTTCAGCGGCGAATTTTTCTACACCTAATGCTCATCATGTGAGCGGTAGCGTAGAAGGATCACAGTTGTCACAAAGGGTCTTAGTCAGACTGCCTGATAGTCCTGAGTATGGTTTAGAATGGCACTCATGTTTCAGGGGAAATACTTGTGAATCAGTGATGGGAGCGGACGAGTACCCCTCCCACAGATAGGTCGTCTGGACTAAAGCTGAAGGCAAGTAAGAAAAGAGTGAAATAGATAGATAGTTACACACATAGGTAGGCCGGTAGGGAGAGAGAGAGAGAGAGAGAGAGAGAGAGAGAGAGAGAGAGAGAGAGAGAGAGAGAGAGAGAGAGAGAGAGAGAAGAGAGAGAGAATGGTATGGCTTGCTAACAGGAGATTCTCCTACCGTGGCAGAGAAAATAATGAAGGCATCACAGATCTCTATAATAAAGCCCCTTAACCCTCTGTGATCCGACAGCTCGACGACGCATCGCGAGAGAGAGAGAAAAAAAAGCTTTTTGATAATCCTTCCCATGACAGTAGTGATCCTCGCCTTCTCTTTAGTCTTCAGCAGACTAAGGCGTAGCGCCAACCTCTCGAACACGACGGTAAGACCCTGGGGGTGTGATGGCCTGGCCTTTGACCTAACCCTTTTGCTGAGTGGCCCAACACCGTACCTCAGTGTCGAACCCTCGTGCCAATAGGTGGCACCATGTTTGCTCAAGGGGTTAACCTCGTACCCCTGACAGGAAGGATCCCTCTTCGTCAGTAGCCCGTCCGTCTGTCTAGGCTTGTCGTACAGGAGGCAGCGCTAAGCTTGCACAAACACTGCGGAAGCCAGGCCACTCGCCGCCTCGCAGGACCGTGACATATCGGTGGGTATCATGATGAGCTTGGAGGAAATTAATAGCTGGTCGCCTGGTGGAGTAATGCTCTCCCTCCCTCCTTCCCTCCCTCTTACTGGCGGTGGTTCCCAGAGACTCTCCTGACCCTGTCACATCATTGGTCGTCCGTCTGTCATGACTTCCGTCTGTTCTTCTCCGTCCTCCCTCCACCGCGATCGACAGACTCAGTCATCATGATTTTAGTGACGTCTGTCACCATGATCCGAGAGGTTAGGTTAGGTTAGGTTTTACGGGAGGATGGGGTCGGCGGAGAGAGGTTTTTACGGTGGTGATGGTTGGTGGTGGTGTCGGGGTATGGTTGCTGTTGGGGGTGGTTGGTGGTTGTGGTAGTCGTGGTTGTTGTTGTTTAGGTGATTTTGGTGATGGTTGTGGTGGTGGGATGCGCCTGGCAACCGAATACCGACTCCGGTAACCGCAACCACCTCTCTCTCCTCCCCAGCGTGTGAGGGTTTGCGGTTAAAACACGAGACGGGGAGTAGTACAGCTATCATTTCGCGACTGTGTGTGTTTTGTGTGTTTCTCTACATGTAAGAGAGTCTGTACACACGTGTGTGATACATGAAATATATGTGCACATTTGGCTCGTAACGTTTTCCTGTCAGATTGTCCGTGTTTTTATGTAGGATTGTCTCATTCTGATGTATCTCAGATCTAGGACCGTCATCCTAAGGGCTCTCCGTTGCCATATTGCACGACAGGTCTCTGGTTGCCACGACAGAGCACACGTTTACCTATTTTAAGTTCTGGGTGCGTCCCAGGTCATGGGCCGCTAGTCCCATGCACATATTGACCAGGTCCCAGGTTCTGAGTCCTTGTTATATGCCTAATACTGCTTTCTTAAATTCCAAGAACGTGCAGCAGATTCTCAGATGGCAAAGACCAGGTATGAGTTAATTTCTGACAGGTACCAGGTGTGGAGTCATAGGGATAAGGCAGATCCTAGGTATATATGGTACATCCCAGGTGTGGAGTTCCAGGTTTATATGACAGTAGCCAGGTGTGTAGTCCCACGTACTTGGCAGTTCCCATGTCGCAATGCCAAGTCAAGTGACGGGTCCCACCCTTACGTTTGATCCGTTTTGGACCAAATACATGACGTAAGACGTGTTTTGCTGACGTCAGCCTGAATTGGTCTTTCAGGTGATGCTGTTATGTCCCAAAGCATCTGGGCTGCCGTACCACCCTCATCAACCCTTTGAGCACGACGTAACAACACTTGATCAACGACAGAACGACCCTTAGGCTAGACGGTACGCCCCATGGGTGTGATTTCAGTACCGTCGTGTTCAAAAGGTCGCACCGTCCGTCGGGTTCAAAAGGTCGCACCGTCGTGTTCAGGGGTTCGCTTCATCGCGCTCAAGGGTCAGGCCATCACGTTCAAGGTCGTATCGTCGTGCTCAAGGGTGTCTCTCACTTTAGTGTTCGAGAGCTTAAAGATATTCTTAATTCCTGCTGACACGGTCGCAATCTTATATTTTCTTCATATCTGTGAATGCTGTTGACTCGCAACCACTGTTTTCCGACACGTCCCCATCACCAGCTGGTAAAGTTGTCGCCCCTTCCCTCTCCTCCTCCTTGCACCTGTCAGGCCATAAGTATTTCCTCTGGTATCTTGATCTGTGAGGTCGAATGATGTACCGCACAGCCATCCCACTCTCTTTCCTCCGCTTATCACATTAATTCATTTAAAGTTAATGAGGTTCTTCGTTGACGCTCATTTTTATTTATTCTGCACCACGCTCTTGGTCTTGTATTTTAATACACTTTGTGTTTGTTTGTATTTGTGTATCTTCTGGCAGAAAGGGAGTGTATTTCTTTGTATTTAGGCCAGTACCTTTTAGCGTTGGGACTTTCTGTCTTTTTTTTTCCAGTGGGACGAGGTTAGCCTCTAGGTCCCAGGGGCCTCTTTTGGGCCCCACCTGTTACCCTCCTAATGTCGTTCTGTTGCGCCCAGTGTACGGTCTGTGGCCTCCCGCCCGCACCCATCCCCCTGCTGTGTGCCCTCCACCCACACTATCTCAGAAAGGTTTTTATCTCTGTTTATTTAGACACAATGATTCTTCAAGTAAATATGTTCACTGTCAACACATTTTGATTTACTTTGCGTCTCCGTGATTGAGACAACCCGGGTGTGTAGATGAAGATATCTGGCCCGCTTGGCTCACCAAGCTCAACTGGACAGTCTCAAACACCCATTTTGTTCCGTCTTTCTTCATCTTCCCCGTCACTTGATCCACTCCCGGGGCTCTGGAGTGTTTGCCTAACCTCCTCGCCATCGCTCTCACCCTCTTCACTCTCTGTCCCTCTACTTTTTTTTTTTATCTCTATCTCTCTTTCTCTCTTCTTCTCCTCACGCTCGCGCAAATCTTCCAAATATTTCTTTACCCAGTATTCGTGATCTTCCTTTGAGTTACGTAGAGTTACGTAGATAGCAAAGACGACACAGAACCCAAGGTCAAAGCGAGATGGACTGGCCTTAACACTATCGAAGAAAAATATGTAGTCTTTTTGAAAGCAGTAAAAGAAAAGGATAAGAAACCACAGGCTCTCGCTCCCCACCCTCCACACCCTCCGACAACGAAAGGCTTTCGTTAACCAGTACAGTTAATATTCCACCAGCTGTGCCACTCGTCCCTGACACCTTTAGAGCACTGTTGTTGCTCGTTTGAAAGCCTCTCCCACAATTTTTTTTTTTTTTCGTCTCCATCCCCAGGCGATACCTTATAGGCGGCCTGACACATCACTGTTTGTGTAGTGTCACGTTTATCTCACACACTCTCTTGTTCTTTCTCCTAAGAGTTCCTTACGTATCTTATTCTTTCTTTTGCCAATTACTCAATCTTCTCTTTATAGAGGCAGTTGCTGAAAGTCTCCCTTTCTTTCAAATCCATCAATTTCCTGTTCCTTCACTGAAGATAAACAAACTTTTCTCCATATCCTCTTTCAAAGTTCGTCCCGCCATACTAGCCTCTCTGCTCTTTTCGAAGTGAGCATCTTCGCTTCTATAATCTTTCTTCGTTTATTCTCTTTATTTATACTTTTCTCTTGAGACGCTGTGTCAAATTAATCACCTCATAATTATCTCTTGACCTCCTCCGTATTGCTGTTTCTTAATTTGTGATTTCCCCCATTATTCACGGCTCCCTTTTAAGCAGTATTTTTTGTTGTGCTTAGAATATTGAGATTATCGCTTACACTTGGACTTCTTAACTGATAAGCATACTGTATTAACCTCCTGAGCACAACGGTGTGACCCTTCAGTTATTTTTGCCTAGTCTTTTGATCTTTAGGGTCAGGTCAAAGGCCAGGCTATCCAAGCCAAAGGTCATAGCGTCGTGCTCAAGGAAGAGTTTAATAAACAAAGGTATTTTATGTGTGTTTCAGTTAATGTCACGGGTGCCGAGGAACCGCTTGTATAATAAACAAATAAAAGTTATGTTTTATTTTGGTTGATTTGCATAGTCTAGTTGAGCGTTTGGGCTGGGTCCAGTGGTGCCAGTCATTGTGTTGCGTGTCGATGGCACCTGTCATCTGTTGGCACTCAGTGGCACCTGTCATCACCTCACGATCAGTGGCACCTGTCATCAGTTAGAACTCATTAGCATCTCTTATCATTAGTGCCAAGTATCTGGGTTACATCTCTTTTGGAAGTAGAATTTTTTGTTGTTGTTGTTGAAGGCTCCAGTCACGGACAAAAGCCAACATCAAGGCCGGGCCTAAATTGAAGTATAGAGAGAATTATGAAACGAAAAAAGGAAAGACAAGAGAAAGTATCTTGGAATTTTGGAGGAAGTGAAAGACCTATTTTTTGAAATGTGGCAGGTTATGGTTATTGGAAAGAAACATGAGAGGGTAGAGAGTTCCAAAGCTTCGACGTGGAGGAAAAGAAGCAGGTATCAAAACGGCCAAATTTTGAGTTGCCGATGGCCATACAATAATCGTGTGAAGCAGCAGCTTACCGAGTATTGCCGTGGTCTAGCTAGTGGTGGGGGCACACAGGCAGCCAGCTCTCGGGAGCAGAAACTTAGCTTTTCTGGAAGTGCCTTAGAATTTCACCGTTCTTCTGGAAGTGCCTTAGAATTTCACCGTTCTTCTGGAAGTGCCGTAGAATTTGACCGTTTTTCTGGAAGTGCCTTAGAATTTCACCGTTCTTCTGGAAGTGCCTTAGAATTTCACAGTTCTTCTGGAAGTGCCGTAGAATTTCATAAACCATCTGGAAGTGCCTTAGAATATTATGCCTCTCCTGGAAGTCCTGAGATATTTCATTGCTACTCTAGAACTGCCTCAGAACTTAGTCATTCAGTCACTAATTGCCCCACTCCGTGGCTTGAATCACTGTGTAAAGATGGTGAGGCTACCTCGCGACCCACTTGGCCTGTAACATAGTCCCTGCTCATAGCAGGAGGCCCTAGTTCGGGAAAGGGGGGGCCCTGGGTTTCGTATACTGTGGATTCATCTTTCTTCGCGAGGAGCGTCGCTTTTGGTCACCCGGCGCGAACTGGACTTCGCGGTCGCGGATCCACACGCTCTCTCTCTCTCTCTCTCTCTCTCTCTCTCTCTCTCTCTCTCTCTCTCTCTCTCTCTCTCTCTCTCTCTCTCTCTCTCTTTAAGGACGCAATTGAATTAATGACAGTAATGACAGTTCGTGAAAGGGAATGTTGAGGTCTGCGTCATCAGCGTCCGGATGTTCTTGTGGCCCCCCAAAAAACTTGACCCCTTGAGCACGACGGGTATTATCCTTGAGCAGGGCGGAGGAGGAGAGTAGGGAGGTGGAGGAGGAGGAGGAGGAGGAGAGCAGCGGGGCGGTGGAGGAGAGGTGGAGGAGGATCTGTTGGTAGGGAGGTCACCACATCAGGGAGAAGAACGTTAGTGTACGCGCTTTATTATCTACACAAGATTTTCAAGATGTCTAAATCAAAGTTAGAAATTAAGTCGAGCTAGGGTACAGAGAGAGAGAGAGAGAGAGAGAGAGAGAGAGAGAGAGAGAGAGAGAGAGAGAGAGAGAGAGAGAGAGCAGTAGGAGCGTCTTGATGCCCACACCAGTCTTGTGGTCGCCTGCATCAAACCGTACCCATTACTGCATCACCGTGAGTTAGGGGGAACTGAGAAATAAATTGTGGGAACTCCTCTGTGTTTTTATGTGTCAGTTTGTTTGTTGTGTGTGTGTGTGTGTGTGTGTGTGTGTGTGTGTGTGTGTGTGTGTGTGTGTCAGATAGTATCGTTTAATGCTGTGTGTTTGTGATTATAGGTGTTCGTGTGTTTACAGAGGTTTTGTATGTTTCGTGTGCTTGTGTTGGCGTATTTTGGTGTTTGTGTTTCTGTGTGCATTATTTTTTTTATTTACACTTGAACGTGTATAAGCACGTGATGTATTTTCCTTATCATGGTTGTTATTATTAAGCATTTTATTTTCATCGTTATTATTATTATTATTATTATTATTATTATTATTATTATTATTGTTATTATTATTATTATTATTATTATTAGTATTAGTATTATTATTATTATTATTATTATTATTATTATTATTATTATTATTATTATTATTATTATTATTATTATTTTTATTTGTTATTATTGTTATTATTATTATTATTATCATTATTATTATTATTATCATTATTATTATCATTATTATTATTATTATTTTGATTATTATCTAAGTTTAAGTGTATGTGTAGCTTAGTTGTAACATTTTTTTGAGTCTACTTTTCCATGTATGTTGAGTGTGTAAGATCTAGTGTACTCTTGAGTGTGAGGGTAATGAGTGTGTTTAGTGGTGTAAGTCGGTGAGTGTGTTGGTCGCCCTGGTGCTGCTTTGGAGTGCGTGGCAGCCTTAGTACACTTAGTGGCACCCTGAAGTGCGTTTTTTTGTATATCAACCTGCATGATACGGACCGAGAACATGCCCCGGTCATGGCCATGTGAAGTGAAAGGAAAATTAGAGTATGAGAAGAAGAACGATCAATTCATAAGGTGTTACAGGAAGACGGGGAAACAGCTGTAGCTATGGAAAATAACTTTTCAAGAGGGAAAGTCGATATACGGCACCTTTTGCTCTCGTGGGCCTTACGTCTAGTCTAGTCCACTTATACGTAGGGAGAGGACTTGAGGGAAGACCCAGGGCTGGGGAAGTAAAAGGAATTGGTGTAACAGTGTGTGGATATGGTGGAGGAGGAGGAGAAGGACTAGCCGCGGAATCATAGAAAACAGCAAGAGAAGAAACAGGTACGGAAAAGAGCAGCTTTATCAGTTAGAGAGTTGGCTATGAGATTGATCGGGTCGGGAGAGAGAGAGAGAGAGAGAGAGAGAGAGAGAGAGAGAGAGAGAGAGAGAGAGAGAGAGAGAGAGAGAGAGAGAGTCACAGGAGCTCTTAAGACTTGAGGACTTTATGTGATTTATTTGTAAGAAGAAGAAGTCAAATCAGCAGACTCTCTCTCTCTTTCTGAAGGTGTCCCGGGCTTGACGAGTGACAAGCCTTGCTATGATTCTGAGCTGAAGTGAAAGCGGTGTGGGTTTCAGGGGATGGGAAGGGTTTCAGGTCCCGCCACGCTCTGTGTCATCCCACGACAGGCACCAGAGACAGGCCAAACAGACCGTGGACGGGAGGAGAAGGCTTTAGTAGTGGCGATGGCTCCGAGTGCGTTTTTAGTCGTACGCTTCTCTTCATGTAGCCTTAATTAAGTACGTTTAGTGGCTCTCTTTGAGCTCGTCAAGTGATAGCGTTCATTGCGTGTCAGGCGGTGATGTGCGGTGATGAGTGTGTAGGCTGGGTGCGTGTGGGTGTGTGTATATGTGTAGGTGCGTGTTAGGGAGGGGGATGATGCATGTTCTGGTGATCAGTACACGTGGAGTATGTTGTTTCAGGTGGGTAAGGCAGCAGCGGCAGCTTCCAATCCGTCTGGACCAGCCAGGGTAGCTCTCCGGGCGCAAGAGCGCCCACCGACCGACCCCACCGCCTTCCTCCACGTCTACTGCTCCACCTCAAGTAAGTGTTCGTCCATTCATACTCTACACTGATATTGCTCAAGCGAGACATCTCAGGATGGTAGATAGATGGGCAATTAGATCGTTTTTAATGGATGATGTACTACATTAGGTGTACATAGAGGTACTGACGAACTTAAGCACAACGGAACGACCCTGGAACCTTATGGTCTGATCATTGACCCGACTTCTAAGGGTCAGATCAAAGGCCCAGACTGTCGTACCTGATGGTCGAGATGTCGCATTCGAGTGTCGATCCGTCGACGTGCTCATGGGTTGTACACCCAGTCTGTACTTCCTCAGGTGCTACAAAGGTATTTTGAGAGATTAAATGGCATTTTTTTTTTTTTTTACTGTGAGACCATGAGTACCTCTTGAAGATTAAATGGCCTTTGTATTGAGGGACCAAGAGCACCGCTGGAATGCTCTGATCTTTCAGTGTGGTGCAGGTCCTTATTATTTTTCTCGCCTGGGATACTATGGCAATGTTTCCACGGATTCTAAATCCCATATCCCAGGTAAGTGAAGAAATCTGTCATTTCCATAGTATATGAATACGTGCATGATTATTTGATGTTTCGCATGAGGTGAATTGATTGAGCACTTCTACCCATCCTGTGGACGGCTGCGCAAAAGTGCATAACAAAAGAGAAGGTTCCCAGGGACTAGGCCTCATTGATTGAATTTAAAATTTTACACCACAAATGATTTGTTTACAAGCAACAGTGAATGAATTCTGCAACAGGTAACATAGTGAGGCATGTCCATCCTGCTGGTTGCAATAGATTCGCCATTGAGCTTGGCGGACCAAAGTCACTGGCATCTCCACGGGAGTCGAGCGGCTTGACTAACAACATCAGTGTCGTGACTTTGGCGAGGATGTATCATCTCCTCCTGACGAAAGAGTTTACAGTCTTAGTGAGATTTTTCGTTTCTGAGGAGACCATCCTGTCCCTGTTACTGAGTGTAGCGCAGGCTTGGAGCTTTACGAGGCCCAAGATTGAGTGTGTGATGGAGTTTGTGAAAACGAATTTTCGCATCAGTTTCAGCTTTCTTGCACTTCGTCAGTAATGTCCACGTTCATCAGTGCATCCCAGTGAAAGAAGTGCAGGGTTCGTAGGTGCTAGTTAGTGTTTTGTAGCAACAGCGTCGGGCGAGTTGAGCGTGTAGCTGCTCTGATGTCGCTGTGGGAGAGAGAGAGAGAGAGAGGAGAGAGAGAGAGAGAGAGAGAGAGAGAGAGAGAGAGAGAGAGAGAGAGAGAGAGAGAGCAAGTGTTAAGTGTTCCCAGGCGCACTAGATAGTCTATGATTTTCTCTGACTCAACAGCATACGATGCCTTGAAGTGTAAGAGCAACTCAATGTATGGTTTGATCATTAGTGTACAGGATTGAGGTTTTTGGTGGCTGGTGTATCACTGTGGCACGGTGGTGACCCCCCCTTGAAACACGACGGCACGACCCTAGGGTACGATGGCGAGGGCCTTACTTAAAAAAGGCCAGGCGGCCATCATGGGAAAGAGTCGTAGTGTCGTCATCCAGGGCCGTACCTTCGTGCTCAATGCGTCGTACTTTTTACCCGTCAGTTGTTATACTTGACACGCAAGAGGAGGTTTACGCTTTCACCGTTCCTCCGTCGTGACGACTTTTCTCATGTACACAGCGCATGAAAAATCTCTCGTGTGTGACTTTGGTGTACATCAGGTTTCTCTCAGGCTGCTCCAGGCTGGCGTGAACGTGTTCACGGCGAGCTCGAAGGCCAGATCGATCCAGAGGCGACGGTGTTGGAAGCCGAGGCGATGGTGGTATTTGTGGTGGTGGTGGTGGTGTGTTTCAGATGCCCTTGTTCTTTAGTGGCTCGTCGCCTGGTTCCTCTTGGTGCTTTGTTCACTACCCAGCGTCCCTCATACAGTTGAAAGAAATCGATGATGAGTAGGTGAATAAGAACACACACACACACACACACACACACACACACACACACACACACACAGACATACAGACACACACAGACGAGAACCAAGACAGTTGCATAGTGAGGGTATGTTTGGTACGTCTCTGTATTGACGACGTTAACGTTTGGGGACCCCCAGAGACCAGCATCAGGAGCCAGTCTGTTAACAGCGATTTACAACGTTTATCTGTCTGTCAGTGTGACTCACATTATAAGACACAGCTGCCATGTGGAAAAACGACACACTTATTTACTTGGCTTGAGTTATCTCTCTCAGTGAAATGATTACTGATAATTGTAAGCTATGAACTTCAGGATTTAGTGTGAAGTGTCCCAAGTTGTGTAGTTAGCAGAGAGTGACTGCTAAAAAGTATTCGCTATTGTTAAGACTTTTATCACTTTATATCCGATGACTGTAAAGTGGAACTATTGTACTACACTAATCGTAATCCCATATATGTCTTCAGCACGCTATGATAAGTTAGTGGTTTCATGAGGGGAGCAAGTTGTGTAGTTAGCAGAGAGTGACTGCTAAAAAGTATTCACTATTGTTAACACTTTTATCACTTTATATCCAATGACTGTAAAGTGGAACTATTGTGCTACACTAATCGTAATCCCATATATGTCTTCAGCACGCTATGATAAGTTAGTGGTTTCATGAGGGGAGCAAGTTATTAAGCCCATTTGATAAGTATATTTGTCAGAGCACCGCTCGTTTCATAAGTTCATAATGATTTTCACAGATGGGTGTATCTTGTGAATTATGATAAACGGCTTGGCTCTGGCGAGTTACATCATTCTGAGTAAATGGTTTTTAAGTATTAAGATGTCTTCTTCTTCATTCTCAAAAGCGCTGGATAACCATAAAGTTTTAATGCTCTAGAAATTCTTGATAATCAGATGACTCCTAAGGATAGTGTTGGATCCCAAACGCTGAGGTCAGTTAAGATGTACCAAATGCCGTATTCTCGTACTGCAGTTATTTTGGCTCTTCTGTTTATGTTAAAGATACGCTTTCTGAACAGGATACCAGTCGCTCATCATGTATACATAGGTATTCCACAGGAAAATGAAACACGATAAGTCCCCAAGTGCACTTCGTGTAATGATCACGTCATCAGGGGAGATACGAGAGTGAGGTAGAAGACGTAGAACAATCAGTTGATATACAAGGAAGAAACGTAGGACGACATTGGTAAACAAGCGTCTTTGATATGATAATTTATATGATGACAATGCAGTTCTTTTACCTTTATTAGTACTATTAGCAGTAGTTGTGATAGTTGCATTGGTATTATAAACATCATAATTCATCATCGCCAGCCACACCATCGTCATAGTCATCACCATCAGTATCATTATCAACATCATTACATCACTGTCGTTGCCTTCGAGACACCATCATCAGCATCAGTACCACGAAAGCCGTCGTTCACGTCTTATCTCTTATCATTTCCTCAGAACTACCTTCATCATCATCATCATCATCATCATCATCATCATCATCATTACTACCCTACCATCATCAGCGTCATCATCAGCACTGGAATGATAACACCTCGTCCTCCTTACCCTTCCTCCGTATGTCACATAGTGTATTTCCAGCAGGTGTCGCCTTCTCCTGAAGAACGTGTAGCTTGTCTCCCTTTATCTCTCTCATCGTCACTAGAGTCTGTGGCTGGTGACCCCGGTGCCTCCCTCTCACCCTAGACGGAGCTTGGGAGAGGGCAGGCACCAGGAGGAGGAGGAGGAGGAGGAGGAGGAGGTCGTGAGTGCTGGCACCAAGCCCCTGGTAATGCTATGGCTGGTGCAGTCTTCTGTAGCCTCCCTCACACCCTGCTGGTTGATGACATTAGCACCCGCCGCTCTCCCTCTCACACTTCTCTCCTCCCTGTGAGGACTGCCGTCACAGACATCTCACACCCCTCATTACTCCCCACACACCACCACCACCACCACCGAGAGACAGAAGCGCCGGCGGTAGCGGCAGTATAAGTCGTAGTAAAGTTACCACCATAAGAAGTAGTAGTAGTTGTAGCAGCAGCAGGAGCAGCGGCAGCGGCGGTAGATGTTGTAGGAGATAGTACAACCTGCAGGAGCAGATGTGGGAGATGCGACTGCAGCGGAAGCGGTTGTAAGATCACAGTCTGTAGTATCACCAGCAACAGAAGTATCTGCAACAGAAACAACGGTATTTGCCGCACTATCGACAGCAACGGAAATGATTGCAGAGCTGTTGTAACAGAAACTGCAGCAACAGTGATTATTGTACTGGGCCACGATGGACACCAAGAGGAGCTGTTGTCGGACTGTAGACCCCGCATGAACAGTAACCTTTACATCAGAAACAGGAACGGCAGCAGCAGCAACAGTAGCATCAGGAAGCGTGTCGCCACTAAGTGTCAACACAAATTTGTTGCCCCGTAAAAATAACTCGCTCAGCTGTTGTTGTGGCGCACTGAGAGGAACAAGGGCTTAGAGTGCCTCGCGTTTTTACCGATATATTTTGGTATTTGTTTATATAGTTAGGGAAGTAAAGGAGTTGTGTGGTATTTTGGAGGGACTCCAAAGTGGCGCCACCTCTCCGGCGGGACGCCGTATACCTGACATTGTTTGAATGACTCGAAAACGTGAATGAACGGCAGAGGAGGTGCTGGTGGCCAACCTGTTCAGGGTATGAAAGTTATGGCGACCCCTCTGACGCGTGGGATCTGTACTTCAACATGTAAATCTTTTACGTTTGTAAAATGGGTTATTTTCAGATTTTCTTCCCATTTTTGGCACATCATTGGTAGTTTATTGGTGTTTTATATGAGATTCTAGATTACTAAAGCTCTACGAAGACTAACAAGAATTGGAGATGGGAGTTAAGTAATGTTTGGGGGGGTGGGGAATGGATGGATAGGGTTAGGCGAGGAATGTTGAAGACGTGTACGTGGGCAGGTGTAAGTGTTCAAGTGGCAGCACTGCTATGTTGCCAGCCCTCTCACACACCTCCCACTACTGTCGTTATAATCGTGACCTCATGAATGGGCCCGGGTAGGGAGTAATGGTGCCAGGGTTGGTGACGGGGCTAGTGCAGGGGAGGTGTAGGTGCCGGAGTTAGTGACAGGGGTCCTGGAGGAGGGTGCAAGGGATGGTAACGGAGCTTAGGAAGATGCAGAAGCTGGTGGCACACCATCGAGACGTTGCTGGGGATTTATAAGCCGGGACGTGTGGTGAGGTGTCGACGCCTGGGATGAAGGAAACCCTGAGCATCGTAAGCCAAACAGGGGCGTGACATCCATCCCCCATCCCCACCCCTCACACACACACACACACACACACACACACACTCCTATACAAACACGCCCCTCTACCCTCCCTACATTAGGGCAGGAGTCCCGCTTGATCTCCTCCTCCTTCTCCCCCCTATAATATCCAGTGATCCGTGGGATGACTTGAGGCACGGCAGAAGAACCACCAACCTCGCCCGTCTGACCCTCGTGTCGAAGGCGCCCTCCAGCACCAGCCAGCCAGCCACTGCGGTAGTAAGGAAGCTTTTTGCTCCCTCGTCGGGCGGCGTCGTCCAGGCTTGTTGACAAGCTCGCTCGGCGGAGGATCGAATGGCGTCGAGGTTTTTGTAGCTTGTTTGTCAAATTCTCTTTAGCTTAGTGGCCTTATTTACGCATCGTGTACATACGATACACCGTCTGATAGCGCTGGAGGTTACGATACGAGAATGTTTCGTTTAAAGGAGAGGAAAAAAAAATGGAGGTTGAATGTTTCGTTTAAAGACAAGAAAGGAATTTAACCTCTTCTGGCACGACGTGCTCAAGGATCGTACCATTGCGCTGCACAGGGCGTCAGGTATTGGCGTGTTGCATGGTATGGAGGCCGGTGCCAGCTTCTCAATGTTGTTTTCTTCCTTCTCCGTCAAGGTAAACAACTTCAGAAGTACAGTACTGTCACTAAACGCCGTGGCCTTAAACCCCAACTCGGCCAAACAGCTTTTAGTCTTGCAAAACAGCAGTCATTAGATATCCCATTGTTGTGAGAATTGCAGTTGAGGTTTTAAAAAGATACCAAATAATTGCATATGTGTAATTCCCACAAAGGTTTAATTTTGTTCAGTACAGATTAAACTGGTGCAAGGATATTAACGCATCCAGTAGGACCTGATGTCTTTGCTCTCGTAACCAGACTTTACGCTTGATGCCTTCATCTACCCCCCTTAACCATGTACCTTTCACCTTTATTATCACTGATATCCTTTGACTTTATACATCTAGACATTAAATATATTAAAACTAAAAAATTGAAAACTAAAACCAGACCCGTGACGTCACTAGTAATGCAACTTCAAACTCGGAAATGCTTGGGTCAATTATAGAGCGGTTGAAGGTGACGTCATCGCGTCCGGCGTCGGCCATATTGGAACGACAGTCATTGTTATTGTTTATTAATAGAGTGTAGGCGAGCTTGCCTGTCAGTCCGATAATAAGATACTGATATTGTACGATGCTGAAGGCCATAGGATTTTTTTTTTTTTTTTAATTTAGAAGGCGGTCACATTCGTTCAATATCGTTATGAATTAAATTACTAATATTGGTCATATTATTTAGAATTAGATTTAACTTATGCAGTAAATTTTTCGTGAGACCGGCGACCATTTCTGAATAATATGAAATTTATGTTGATCATATATAAGTGCTGACAGATCAATATGCTTTTGTCGGTTTGGTAAAATTCCTTTTCATAAACATTTGGTTTTAACGAATGTTTTAAAACGGACACGATTGTTTTCACTGGTCATTAATTAAATCAATGTGAAATACTTAAGTATGCATACGTATACATTAATTGGAGCACGTATGTATGTATAGTTGTATGTCTTTATTTACAATAAGAACGAATCAAATCCAACAAAACATTTGTTTCAGACATTTTTCATGAGATCATCGATCGAGGCTGAACGTGTTTTGAGGATGAATACAAAAGACGTTAGAATGATTATAGAAATGTCTAAGTTATCCGTTATGTTAATAAGTTTATTGTTTATTTGGTAATCCCTAACTTTAGCTAAATACTTTTTACCACACCATACTCACGAGCAGTTAGTGTCAAGTCAACGAACTTTTCTTTTGATGAATAGGAAATTTCCACATTTTGATCACTTACGCGTCAGTAGGAACGAAAAGTTGTCTGAGCAATAGAAATTACCTTAAAAGCAAGATTAATCAGTTAAACCATAAACACAGCACTAATTTGTTTTGAACTTCTCTTAGTTGTTCTAACAGACTTGTGTTAGCTTACCAGGGAACTCCTCCCTGTAACCTGGTCACAAACGAAGTGTAAGGACACGGAGTAGTTGTTGGCAGTTAAATGCATTAAATGATTTCCGAAAAGAAAATTACATCAAGGTGAATTACGGTTGGCATAGCGTCATCAAAGTCTGACCAAAAGCTTGCACTTTATGTTCGTGTTTTGCCCTCAGTGGATTATTTATTGTCCATACGCGATAGTGTCATGTCAGCGGCGTATAAATTCGTTTCTTCGGCTTGCAGTCTTGGAAAAGCAGCGTAACCTACGCCGCTTTTGCGTGGCTCCTTGTAACATGGCGGATGTTTGGGTTTTACGTAAACGTTCAACCGCTGTGGTAAGGGAGAATTCAAAATATTATCTAGCCACCTTTTGCTTGTCGTTTTGTATTCGTATATACTTTTTGGGTAGGCGCTTAAAAAGTTGTCATCGAGGGAATTACCCCGTGGGAGGCTCAAACCACGCGTGTATGAAATTCAGCGGCGACACCCGGCGCGCGCAACTGTGGCTGACGCCGTAACAGTCACGGGACCAGGGTTCGAAGCTTGTCATTAAGCGGTTAACTTGGCCATGTGTCATTTTCTCACGGTTGTTATTCTCGAGCGTGGAAATTATCAGGCTCAGCGGTGCGTTCCTTTTATTACTTCTTTTTTTGTGAGATATAAATGCTTTTGCCGGTAACGAATTTGTGATATACCGAATCGTTATAACGCTATATATTGTGCCAGGTAGCATTTTAGTGAGCATTCGGCAGGCCTATGATTTTAGGAAATCATTGTGAGAAGTGAATTATTATACCGTGCGTAGAGTGAGGGAAAAGATGTGTGTGTGTGTGTGAGAATATTGAGATGTATCATTTGAAGAGAGTGTCATGGAGGAGACGGGAGGTGCGTGCTGGAGGAAGTGGGAGGTGTGGGAGGGAGGAGGCGGGATGCGTGGTATGCAGTGTTTCCGAGGGAGCGCGGCATTGCTGCTAGACAGTGGTGGCCTCAGTGTCCTGCCTAAGCCAGGTTCTGGTTGATGCTGCTTGTGGCGTGGCCTGTGGTAATGAGTGCCTGGGTCCCCTCACTCCTGAATGCTCGCCCTTCATCAGCGAGGTTTGTTGTGGGACCGGGAAATGAGAAAGATGAGAGAAAGAAGCCTGGTAAATAGAGGGACGGTGAAAATCGACCAGCAGACAGACAATGGAAGTTGGATCGCTTTGCTTCACCAACTTAGAGCATGTTCCGAACCGTAATTCATTGTAACTAATCATTTCTATTAAAGAATATTATAATTTTGTTCATAAATGTAGAAATTTAGATAATTGAAGCTCTCTTTAGTAATTATCTATAGTCTCCCCGACCACTCGTAAGTACCTGTCCCTCGTATAATCAGTTACTGAAGCATACGGCCGGGAAGTGCGTTGCCCTGATAGCTCCCTGGTTCTATACCCAGTGAACCCAGTGGGCGGCGTGGCCTTGCCACCTGGGAACAAGTTCATGAACAGTGACATCCAGTGTCCTGGGGCATGTTTAATCTAGGATGCCTTGGGTTAGGTGCAAGGTGGTATTATCAACGCGTTTCTCTGTCATAGAAAAAACTTGATGTTTATCAAGATACAAGCTTGAGTTTATGAGGCAACTTTGGGTATAGGGCTATCACGGTGAAGGTGACTTAACGCGGTTCAGGTACGTACCATCTACAGTGGCTGTAAATAAGCTGCTCTTTTACTCGATCTTACACATAGCCTCGCCCGCTGACGTCATGTGTTTCGACACAGCGAGTGAGGTGCGGTGGATGAGAGAGGTGGAGGGTGATTGTGAGAGAGGGACGTGGTGGATGAGTTAGGTGAGATGATGCTTGAGGGAGATGTTAGGACAGGGTGTTGGTGGATGTGGATGATGATGTGGGATGATGTAGGATGAAGGTAGGAGCGGATGAAGGCGATGGGTGAGGATAGTGAGAGGCGAAGGACGTCTTGGATGAGGGATGGTGGTGGATGAGACGTGGTGGAGGGTGAGGGCAATGGCGGGTAAGGGCGGTGGCGGGAAGGGCGGTGGTGTGAGGTTACATAATTAGCCTGGAGGCGGAGGTGAGGGCTGCGTGAGACAGGTTGCCCGCCCACTGTTGACTGCCCCACGTTTCAGTATACCACCGTGGTTATGGCTTTATCCTGGCGCGGCCCAGGGCGTGGGACCTTAAGCCCGACCTTGGCTGTGTGTAGCCGTGATAGCCAGGCCCTCCCGCCGCTTCAGTTATAGTCGTGTGGTTCCTGGGAGCACGACCTTGGACGTGGGGAGTGAAGTCGTGAGAACACGGTGATAGAAGCACGATTCTGTGCGCCCGGCGGGGGACGTGTGCCTGGGAGAGAGAGAGTGTGTGTGTGTGTGTGACGCCCTGGGTGCGTAGTCTTAGTGACGCGGTTCCTGTGAGCTTGCGAGACAGAGAGGTCATGGCGGTTCTGTTTTAGTATCGTGGTTATGTGAGGTTAGTCACGGACCTGTGGCCCCGGGAGTGCTGTGCTAGTTTGCACGTTCCCGGAGCTCGACCTTGGTGGTGCCTGTGGTACAGGGAGCAAGGTCATGGCACCACAACATTTGTACCTGGGTTCGAGTCTTATGGTGTTGGGGGCGCGGCCCGTAAATCTGAATCGTTAGGCGCGGACGATGGGGGCAGTGGCCTGGGAACATATGGTAGGGTCGAGGCGCGACGCAGGTTCATTTTCATCACTTTATTTACCGGCCGACCTGCTGCGCCGCTGGGGTCCGGCCGCGCTCTCAGATGGCCGGGGGTGGGGTTAGGGGGTAGAGAGTGCTGATGGCCGAATGTATATAGTTATAATATGTTTCATGGAAATTATTTTCGATCCTTCAGTTTACGTTAGAAACATGTTTGTTTACACGGGATGAAGGGTGATTTGCCGGGTGCTGAGGGTAGAAGTGGAGGGGAGGTTGGGATGGGGGTGTCACACAGCACGTCGAGGTGCGGAGGACACAGCAGCTAGCAGGACCAGTGTAGATGTGATTATACAGGGACAGGTGCTCGCCTCCCTGACGAGGAAAAGGTACGAGCTACGAGCGTGAAATTGAGGGAAGGTGTAGATAATGGTACGGACTTGGGAATTGGTTCTGAGAATGAGGGCGGAACCAGTCTCTCTCTAGACCTTGACTCGGGATCGCATGTTAATGGCTGTTGCTGACGTCTAAGCACCATGGGCAAACACCATCGGTATTATTTCTCCTGGTCTGAGTCTTGTAGAGGAATACTGAAGTAGACTTTAATTCGAGCAGGAGTTGTGGTAATCAAGTTAGCCCAGCGGAGGTGGCTGAAAGTGTAGTCACTGTTAATAGCCCATGAACTAGGTTGTATACACGTTATAGTACATGGGAAGGACAGATAACAAGAGACGTGCTGGTCCATAACGAGACTGCCTAATGTCTAACCTAAAATTTGGCTAAAACGATAATAAAACTGTGGTATAGAGGGGACATACTAACATGGAAATTGAATATGTGAGTGAACGGGACAAGCTCCTTACAAATTCTACAATTGATTGTACTGGGGGTACACTCGGGAATGGAAAGAAAGTTTTAGAAAACATCATTTCTTAAAGCAGGATTATTTACTGATAACAAATGTCACTGAGGTATTTATTCAGATTTACTGGTGACTGTTTAATCCAGTGTTTTTGTATTGTACAAATGTTTTCACCATGTAGGTATTACATCTTCCTTTAATCTTTGCACCAGCGTGTCTGGTCACTGAATCTCAGTCTAGAGTGAAGAGGTCTTCGTATGGTAAGGTGTCGAAATTATTTACGATTTTGCACACTTTATTTTGATGTCTTCGAAGTGTGTGCTTTATTAGGATGGGTAATCTTTGATTATTCTCCTTAAAAGGCATATTTCTGAGGGGCGGGATTGTTTCTTCTTTTGTTGTTTCTCTTATTTAACCTGAGACGGCACGGGGCAACAACTGAATCCAAGGCCATCTCATTAACGTTATATATATATATATATATATATATATATATATATATATATATATATATATATATATATATATATATATATATCAGCCAGAGCCAGTTTCCCATTTCATCGACCAAACCCTGTAGATGGATGAACGGCTGCGTTAACTGTAGACCGACTGCTGCAATCAGGATTCGAACCAGTGCGCTCGGCCATGGACGGCCCGTGAATGCGTCTCGGTCCAGGAACTCTTAACCGCTCCACCACGAAGGTTTGGTTGCTCTCATTTGAATGTTCTAATTTTTTGCTTCCTCAGTGATCGGGTTTGATGACCAGAATAGAACACAGCATATTGCAAACGAGGTCTGACCTGGATGGTTGTAAACAGTGGGCATTGTATCGTATCCTTTTGTGTTGTAGTTAATATCTCAGAGCTTTGAAATCCGTAGCAACCTAGTGGCTGTGTGTGGCAAAGCATTGTCTTCCATATTGGGGGGGGGGGTCATTACAGACCTAATCACGTCAAGGTCTTTCTCGTTTTCTTTTTTTAGTCTTAACAACATCTTCCCGAGGATTTTCAATACGTGGGTTATATTTTTAGGGTTGTGCCTCCTCTCTATCTCAGCTTGCCCGAGCAGGCGGAGTCTCCGCTCTCCCTGAACACACGGCACACTCAGCCCCACCTTCGTCAGGTGCCTCTTTTTGTTTTTTTCATACCTGTCGCCGCTCTAGCGACAACGGCTCCGGGAAGAGAAAAGACTGAGCCTCTGAGGGGAAATTCTCGCGTGTTTCTCTTCCTATTCCCATTTTCTAAATGTGGAAACAGAGAAAGGGGTGGAGAGAGAATTACTCCACAGAGACTCACTTGCATTCCTAATGCTGGCTGTCTTTCAAAGGCAGGAAAAAACCAGCAGGTGTATATATATATATATATATATATATATATATATATATATATATATATATATATATATATATATATATATATATAAAGCCTGATGCCCATTTACATTTGTATAATTATATACATTCACGTTTGTTGAGTGTCTGTAATGGGTTGCCCACGCCATAGCATGTGGCGCTGGTGGATTTAAGTGACGCAGCTAAGCAGCCTCGGTCCTTGCCCGGGCCTGGGGCGGGCCTAAGTAAGAGTGATGGGGTGACGTCACTGAGAGAGTGCTTCGACGCCCTCCGCTCCGCTCCGAGACATATAACCATCAAGGCCTTGAGAGCGTCATTTGACTCAACTGGAAAAAAAAAAAAAAAGATAAAGTGTTTTACAGATCATGAAATATAAGAGTATGTAGCTCTAAAGTCTTTTAGATATATAACACTTGTAAATTTATGTTCATCTGTAAATTAGGTTTTTTTCTGTAAAGAGAGAATCGTAATATGTTAAACGTTTATACTAGGCCCTGTTGTTATAGTGATACATTGTAGCTCTTGGACTATTTGTTATAGTAATGTAGGCGAGTATAAATCTTAATGAGGAGTAATGGTATATTCCCTGTGTATGCACAAGGGGTAGACTTGGGTGAATGGAAAATTTATAATTGAATTGGAACAGAGGAAGCATGTCAGTGATGCCATGTTTAAGTGTGTAGTGGTAATCTATGGCGTGCCGCAGGGCTCAGTGTTGGGACCGCTGATGTTCTTGATTTCTGTTAAATGACTCGAATATGCTTGCTCAATGGTGATGATGATGATGTCATGAGAGAAGTATGGAATGACATGGATTGCATCGATTTATAAAGTAGATCTAGACAAGCCATAGAACTGAGCAGATGCGCGTGGTTGGTGAGGTTCTACCCAAGCAAATGTAATGTCACGAAGATGGGAGACTATGAGAGCACACCGAGCTATGTACGACGAGTAAAGTAGAAGGAAATCGATTGTAGGAATCAAGACTGAAAAGGACTTCGGGTTCGGCACATTCTCCCACCTGTTGCCAGGCCGTTGCATCAGGAGAATTGAGAATGGTGCAAATTATCTGCTGGTTAATGTTGAAATCGCATTTTGAATACGTGGTGAGGGAGTTTTCGATAAACTCTTTAGTGATTATGTAGTAGACCTGTATTTGAGTATGCGTCTCATGTATGGTTACCTCACATAAAGAAACGTAAAGATGGAATGGAGAAGGTCCACAGGAGGGACGCCTGAGATGGTACGAAAGAGAGAACAGCGAGAAGTCATAGCAAGAGCGTAAGCAAGAAACTTATTTGAAGACATGTGAAGTAGTACCTCTGTGTTGTGAGAGGGTAGTGGATGAATAGAAAAGCTTTATGGGGTGACTGCATATGCAAATGACATGCAGATGTTTAAAAAGTAGCGTTTTTTTGTGTGTGTGTTGGGGGAAGGGGGTCCTCCTCCACGCACCTGCTGTTCCCGTAGTGTCTGGTCTCAGCTTCAGCTGCCACACCACCACAAACAACCCCTGGCTCAACCCCTGGCTGCTATACCACACCACCGCTGCTGTCGCTGCTTCACCTCTGACGCACTTAACCATATGTTTTTACTTTTATTTATACCTGAGGCATATCATATACTGTGTTGTCAACCATTTATTGTTCTCCTGTAGATCTTCTTGTGATTTTTAAAGTCCCTTTTTTCTCTCAGTCTTACCTTCGAGGAGTCAGTCCAGAGGTGCTGAGCGACCAGGACGCTCTACCATCACGTACTGTGACGGGCGCCATCCCACTGAACATTCTTAAAGGAATACGTACGACCAGGACTAGACACCGTGATATTTCAGCAGCCAGGGATGATGGTGGGAGGAATAAATCAGACAGGCAGAGCGCGTGATGCCAGAGTGTATACAACTGCTCAAGTTCATAAATGCACCGTATGAGCGCACGCCACAACACTACATAATAGAGTGCCACTTTATCACCGACTTGATGCCTCCGGCTCTCTCTCTCTCTCTCTCTCTCTCTCTCTCTCTCTCTCTCTCTCTCTCTCTCTCTCTCTCTCTCTCTCTCGTGTCGTATTATCTTTCTTGATACTTCATTGATGCTGACGTGCTTTAGTCCCACCTGGTGTGTGTGCCCGGGCTCAGCACAAACTGTCACCCTTCCCCTGATGTAGATAATTGTACCCGTGATGGTGTGTAACTCGCGTGTATATAATAGCTCTCCTGTCTAGCTAAATGTGTTCGTCTGTGTACTGAATACGCAAGGCTCTCTCTCTCAGCCCATCTCTATTACTCGTCTGTTTACATGTGTGCTGTCTCCACTAGCGTGTAGTATCTTGCATGTTAGCGCTTGTATCTCCTCCCCTCCTCACCACGCCCTTACATTGGCCCATCTTGTTTGAATTGGATGCGTGTATGTATGTGTGTGTGTGTGTGTGTGTGTGTGTGTGTGTGTGTGTGTGTGTGTGTGTGTGTGTGTGTGCCGGGCCCAGCGGTCGCCTCCCTTCCATCCCAGGATACAGAGCCAGTGACTGTGTTGAAGCACAGGAGATGACAGGCCAACCCTCACCCTCAGCCCCAAACACACACACACACACACACACACACACACACACACACGCCACTACCACCGCCACACTATCGCCACGCACGAAGCACAAGACAGAACAGGGCGTTACTTACCCCTGCCACACCACACGTCAGACCAAATAGTGTCTCAGGCCATCAGCGCATTACGTGGTTGTCGTGTGGCTGTGGTGCGGGAACTGTCGTGGGACGGGCAGGCCATGTTTCCATGATCAGTCGTCCTGACCCCCTTCAGCATGACGCTACGACCCTTGAGGACGACGTTACGACCTTGGGATATGATGGCCGGACCTGTCGCACCCCAAGGATAGTAACGTAGCTATGAAACGCACCCTCTTGTCCCAAAGGGGGGGGTGGGGGGTTCCAGGACAGTGACTCGGGTGCCGCGTTTAATGGATAAGTATGACCCATCATTAGCTTGGCAGTGAAGGTCGCCTGGGGAGCCTGGCCGGGCCGAGAGGGAGTATACTTGTGGAGTGGGGAGGGCGGGCGTGCGGCTTGTGGGCGGGTGCGGCGGGCTGTGCAAGTGGGCTCCCGGCGTGAATGTTAAGTAGTGTGAGGTGAACGTTGGCTCGGGCTGAGCCTCTGGCCCTACAGATGGGGCGAGTCTTGGTCTCTGATGATGGAATGTGAATTATCATCCCGAGTTTGCCTGCCTGTAGTGAGTGAGACTTGGCGAGAGAGACGGGTCGTGACGCCATGCCTCAGCCTCATCCAACCTGTGGCTCCTTAGATTCGCGCCCAGCAGGAGCTTAGAGCAGCGGTCTTGGACAGCTGATGGTCTTGGTGCTCTCAGACGACTCAATCTTGGATTCCATCGTCCAGACAAAATACAAGGAGATGCTGCAATGCGTTACAGTCACATGATAAAGTCGGGTCACTTTCCCTCGTGCGTCGAGTTAGGTCAAGAGTGGGGACGGAGGACGAGCATGCCAAATGAACCAGCTACACCCCCTGATCAGCGGCCCAGACAGCCGTGGCGAGAAAGGCAACCACGTCCAGTGGCCAGATAATTATGGCATAAATTTGTTACGAAGTTAGTTTATTACATAAAGCTTGTAGCAGAGCCGCAGTAAACGTATCTTGCTGGTTGGAAGATAAAAAAAAAGAAGTAGGTGGTGGTTGCAGTTTTCAGAATCTGAGCGATGCACTTCGGCGTGTCTTGTCGAGTTCGTTCGCAGAACACACTCTTGGAGACCTGGTCCTCTTCAAGATGGCATCTCCCTCCCTCAGGCTCTGAAGGTGCGATGTGTGGGAACGCCTGGCAACTTGCAGCACGCCATCTGGATGATCAGTGTTGCTTGCAGTGATTCATTTTGCTGCGCATATCATGAAGGTTTTCCAAGAGTTCACGAGTGAGGGACTTTAGAGGTGAGACTTATCGTTTTGGGGTGAGACGAAATCAGATAGACGTCAGTGTTGTCTAGCTCAGCGAGAGACAAAAGCACAAAAGTGGGGGAAAAAAAAAATACATTCTCTTCACAAGTGTTGAAACGAAATACTTGACAAAACCCAAAGTTTTAGAAAAAAAAATTACACGATATACTCAAAAGAATTTCCCAAAACACGTCATTAAGAAAAGGAAAACATTAAGTTGACTCGGGTTAGAAATACGTATGCAGAAAACTACCATTTTATCAGGGCGAGACAATCAACATAGACGAGCAGAATTGAGAAGTGGAAGGTAAGATCCGTTGGATAGCCAAAGTATCAGATCTCCATCGCGCCCTTAATCAGCTGTATCTGGAACTAATTTGAATCACAAATAAACGTAGAACTGGAAAAACAGGATTAGAATCACCGCTCGCTACAGATTAGTAGGAAAATAAGTGACGGTAAAACAACTGGAATCTCTTTATATGACGACTCGCATTCATTTGTCATCGAAGGAAGAAGACCACAGTTCGTAGATCCTCTTCCTAAAGTAAGCGCGTCTTAGAAAACAAACAAAAGAGTCGATGTAGCTCATGTAGAGAGCAGTCGTCACCAGGGCTCATCCGGGAGAACATGAGAAAGAAGTCCATAGTTCGAGAGAGAGAGAGAGAGAGAGAGAGAGAGAGAGAGAGAGAGAGAGAGAGAGAGAGAGAGAGAGAGAGATTGAAACTGAAAAGAATTTAGAACATGATTTAAAAGGAACATTTATGAGTTTAATTGGGACCGTAGGCGACCAACTGCTTATCTGTGCAAGGCCATAGATAAACCCAATTAACCCCATGAAGTCGGAACTCTGGCGTATAACAAGAACTGTAACTTATGGGTTATGACGCTTCTGTAAGAACGCTTTTTCTTCTCCACCTCAACGGGAAAGGAAGTTACATAATTTTGTTCCTTTGCGAGCAGATATGACTTTTAGTTATGTGGTCTCGTAAAATCGGTACGCTAATTGACCCCATGACCTTAACCTGTGACCTTTTTTTTAAGCTTAATGACGTTCATCTTATAGTTAGTTCAGGCGGGGATACAGACTGACCGACAGACTTCAAGGTGTGATGTTGCCTGAAGTGATTAGGTCTTTGACCACAGCGGTTATGACCCGTGAGTATGATGGCCTAACCTCTGACCAGATTTATAAGTGTCAGGTCAAAGGCCATGCCATCCTTATCCGTCGTGCTGGAGGGTCGGGCGTCGTTCTCATGGGTCGTTCCAGTCGTGCTCAAAAGGGTAGTAAAGTAAGACTCTTGTAGAGAACCTCCAGCAGGGTCAAAATCGTGGATGTCCAGGGAAGAAAATGGCGTACAGCAAGGAAAGGCTAAAGGAAAACCAGACGCCGGAAACAAAAAACGTGGAAGGAGGTGATTAATGAGCTCACTGAGGGACAATGGATGGGTTGCGGGGGCTGTAGGGAAGCCAGGCTCTGTGTTGCGAAGGGAACCGTGGCAGGCACAGCTCCTTTGCTTCTATCAAACCCTCTCACCTCCACACCGCCAACGCGCGTCTTACTTGCACCCGAATCAGATTGACGTGAAATAGATCCTATTTTTCTCTTCTATGTCTTAAGTTTGTCTGTCTCTTTCCCCATAAGCCTTGGCGCGCACTGGGGTTGTTGTGTGCTGGAGTACACGCTGTAGTGCGCGGGTGTCGAGTTCCGGGCGCGGAGCGGCCTCTCTGCCGCGCCTGGTTTAGGCTTTTAGAATAAACAAACGCCACGTCTGCCCAGCTGGTTGGTTCTGGTGAGACAGGAAGTTTGTCGTCCACTGTCATCCTGTCAGTGTGACCAGCTTTGCTGTCTCCTTCAGAGGTGAGGACCATGTTTCTCCTTGTGTGTGTGTGTGTGTGTGTGTCTCTGTATCGGGAACTTTAAGGGCCCCCCTCAGCCCAGCACTGTAGCCTTTCATGTTTTACTGTACTTGGTGAATTTTTCATTGTTTTGTTTGATTTTCCGTTGCGTGAGAATATGCGAAGTGTCGACTATTCTTATGGAAGAGAAGTTGTTGAAGTTGTCGAGAAACGGACAAACTAGAGAGAGAGAGAGAGAGAGAGAGAGAGAGAGAGAGAGAGAGAGAGAGAGAGAGAGAGAGAGAGAGAGAGAGAGAAATAAAGATATTGAATTTTCATTTATAGAATGAGTCTTAGTTCCTGCGCGTAGTGGCCATGATTTTGTGCTTTGAATCGTTAAGTTTGTACATTTATGAAATGGTTTCGACATATTTTATCGAGGCAAAACAAGCGTTGTGTTTGGCTACTTTGCGCGTGCCATGTTTCGTGTACCATGATTCGCATCCGTCGTGTTCCTTATCATTCGCGGGTATACATCAGTTATTCCTTGAATTTTTTTCCGTTGTCGGTCATCATCGCCTCGTCTCTCTCTTCTTAATCTTTCGTATACCTCCGATTCGCTCCTTTTTTTTATCCCTCCTTTGTCATCCCTCTTTTTTCTTCTTACTCTTCTTCTTCTTCTTCTTCTTCTTCATCATCATCATCATCATCATCATCATCATCATCTTCTTCTTCTTCTTCTTCTTCTTCTTCTTCTTCTTCTTCTTCTTCTCCTTCTTCTCCCACCCTTCATTATTTCCATACGTTTCCCTCCTTGCTCCTCCTCCAGCAGTAGCGTCCTCCTCCTCCTCCTCCACCACTCAGCGTGATAACTTCATCAGCTTGGAGCGGTCCCTCCCGGCCTCGCCCACACTCCATCTTGAGAGTGAAGGCAGACTCTGTTTTCCCCTCTCCCCCACCCTCACTAATCCCACAATATACCCCTTCCCCTCCTCCCCCATTCCCCCAGAGGCTCGCCCGTGGCCGTAACTTGTTCCATCGATGTTGTGGTCCGACTCGCTCACGGCTCAGTGGATGTTTTACTGGACATTTGGGAGTTGATTACCGAGTCCATTTTTTCTCCCAGCTGGGTCTCAGCCGCGGATATTCACTGTGCATTTGGGGATGGGTTGCTCTCTCTCATTTTCCAACCGGGTTTTCCAGGGCTTTGGTATTTATAATACTATTTATCTTTTTATATAATGATAAACGTTCATTTATTGTTTTTTATTGCACAATGGATAAAGATATGAATACTTTTGGCATTCGAGGTGCTTTTGTGGTTTAATATGTACAGGTAGCTTGTGCTGCTAAACATGGACGGCAGATGAACCAATGCAGTTGTACGACGGTCGAAAGCTTGAGGTTGGGCCCCTAAACAGGACGTGCAGTCGAAGAACACGACGCTGCGACCCGTATTACCCCTGCGTTGCAACCCTTGGTCACTTAGGTTCGACCTTTTGACTCCAGCACAACGGCACGACACCTTTGAGTGTATGATACGATCCTTTGAGCGCCGAATTCACACCTTGAGCGCAGAGGTACGTACGACCCATGGTTATGTTGGTTTGGCCTTTGACCTAACCCTTAAGCTTAAGGTCAGGTCAGAGGCCATAGCCATCACACCAGTGGGTCGTATCGTTGTGCTCGAGGTTCGCGCCGCCTTGTTCAAGGGGTTAATTGGCAAGATCGGAGTGCAAAATATCGGTTATGTATTTTACTGTTTACAAGTGTGAGGTATTTATATCCGCGAGGCGCCCTCTGTAACCCGGCCAGCACTCGCCAGATGACCCAGTCGCCTCCACACTCATCAAGCTGTCGGCCAATCACGCCCCTGGGACCCTAGATACTGAATGACGTCATGCCCAGAATGAACCAATCGTTACGCCCAAGCCTCTTGTTATCGGGTGACGCCATGTTGAGAGTGATTGAAGTGACGTTGAGTTCGGCAACATCTTGTTGCTAAATAAAGTAAGCGTCGGGGGAATTGATCGCTAGGTTTGTTTGCTCCTTTCCGTGGGTGATCTGGTGTTGCTTTGGTTGTAGTTTATCCTCCTGGGGGCTGATTTGGTCTTAGAGAAATTGTAGAAATTACATCAGGATAGGAGAGGACTTCCCTAATTGTTACGGATATTGTAGAAATAACATATACTTCTCGTTGTGTTCAGCTCAGTATAACGATAGATATTCAAACAATTGTATGTATAGTTATGAGAGCGAAAACTGGTGCATCGTAATTTTCGCGAAATACGTATCGGTTATCACGCTGCTTAGGTAAGGGGTGGTGGTCTTAGCTAGGTTAGGGTAGGCTAAGCTAGACTAGCGTTAGTTAACAGGCGCTGCGCCACACGGGCTAGACGCTGACGTTGGGTTACAGTAAACCCCGAGAGACAAGCTGAGCTGGGGATGTAGCTTGGGGGCGATGTGTGCGTATACAGCAGCCTGGAAGAGAGATTAAATTGTATTATAAAAGAAATGTTTAAAAGAATTATGGAGGTATTCGGCAAGTAAAGGAGTATGAGACAAGTTGCTGCCAGATACATGGGAATGTCGTATATTATTAGTAGTAGTATCATTATTATTATTATTATTATTATTATTATTATTATTATTATTATTATTATTATTATTATGCACCATACTACCTTCATATGAGGTTTATGATTGGGCTTCCATTGCCTAGTTTAGGGTATAAAGATCACACACAGAGAAAACCTTAGACATTTTTTTTTTCCATTACTTAGCCTAACTAGGGTGCTCCTTCGTGGGCCGTGGACCCCTAACTGATGCTGACAGGCCTTGTTAGCCCCAACACTGTATAACGTCCCGCGCGATATCCCCAGAAATGGACGGAGTTCTTAGAGAAGCTTTCCACGATAAGAGTGGAATGGCAACGACATTGCTTCTCACTGACAGTCAGGCTGACAGCTTACCCGGGGGACAGAAAGTAAGAAGCAATATACATATATATATATATATATATATATATATATATATATATATATATATATATATATATATATATATATATATATTCCAATGAATCCACGGGGAAAATGAAACACGATAAGTTCCCAAGTGCACTTTCGTGTAATAATCACATCATCAGGGGAGACACGAAAGTGCACTTGGGAGCTTATCGTGTTTCATTTTCCCCGTGGACTCATAGGAATATCTTGATAACGCGCAAAATTGTGATCCTTTCCAATATATATATATATATATATATATATATATATATATATATATATATATATATATATATATATATATGTGTGTGTGTGTGTGTGTGTGTGTGTGTGTGTGTGTGTTCTTCCGCCCCAGGCTAGGCTTTTAGCCATTTCACTCTATTCTGGGAAACTCCTCAGAGGTCCGTGTATATCTGAGGTTTCTTCGGCGATGCTATCGCGCCTGGCTTGCACTGCCCGTCAGCATCGCTTAGGATCACGGGCCCACGAAGGAGCATCAGAACTGAACCAAGTGATTGAAAAAAATGTGACCTTTGAACCTCAGATGACCGGTCTTGTCATGAATATGATATAAGCAGAGTGTGGGACATTTTAAATACCCCTACCATAAAAAATAGCAGGTTGCCTTTAGTGACCTTTAATTGTAACACGATAGCAGAAGTGGCTTACATGTAGATGACAAATTTATTACGTGCATTGTGTGGTGTTTGTGGAAGGTTCTATGTTAGCAGGTTTCCGCCCCGCGTTAGCAGCTTTCCGCCTCGATTAAGACAAATAACAAATCCCCAAAATACACTCTTTTTTCTGAATTGTTGAACCTTTGACCGAATGAAAGCCTTTCAGAGACGTTAAAAAAAGGGGGAATGATGAGCAGATATCTGAGAATACTGAGCAAGGGTTATAGCCTTACCAAGTTTCAAGTCAGTCGGCACCAAGATAAAGGAGTGGCACAAAACCTTGTTAATTGAGAAGAACGAAAGAAAAAGAAAGAAGAAACAGCAAAAACCATAAGTTTGCTACCTGGAGAAATAATGTTAATGATAATATAATAATGATGATAATAATGATAATAGTAATGATGATAATGATAATAATATGATAATGATGACGATGATAGTGATAGTGATAATAATAATGATAATAATGATGATAATAATAATGATAATAATAATGATAATAATAATGATATTGATAATAATTATATTGATGATGATAATAATAATAATGATAATAATGATAGTGATGATAATAATGATAATGATAATATAATCTCATAGGAACCAAACTAACATTAGCACGCCCTGGTTGGCCAGGTAGCGATCCTCCTCCAGCACATCATGTGTTAACTCCTCGGGCGCGACAGTGCGATCCCTGAGCACGACGGAGCGCGCCTTTTCTTTTTTTTTTAGAACGACGTTACGACCCTCGAGCCTATCGCTATTATTACTACAGAGCACAACGACTCTTCTGCAGGCTGGCCGATACGACCTCAGAGCACGAGGGATTGACGAAGGAAAACTCAAAAGATCCCATTTTTACACGAGGAAGTCTGCATACACCATCGGTAACCTTTTTTAACACGACGAAGACCACGTATATTTTAGTCGAGGGTTCCATTTAAACTGATTGGCCAAGACGTGAGGCTGTATATATAAGGTAAGGACACTTACAAGTTATGGTGGGGGTAACTGTTTGAGTATATAGCCTCTAACGCTATCTAAGTACACGGGCTCGAACCCCACCCCAGCGTATGTATCACTGATAACATGTAAATGAACCACATTAGCATTCACTTAGCTCTCTCGAAGCTTCAAGTATCGGTACAAGTGACTCGAGTCGGGTTTGTTTCAATCTTGCATACATCAACGCCCGTTTTCTTTACGTCTTCACCCCTCTATGTCACTGCAGGTGTCGTGTGGTGTTACACAGATGGCCGATCTTAATTTCTGCTCGATGGGGCGTGGGTATTACTGCTACATTTAATTCACACTGATGTTGATATAATGGCCTGATAGTTTTATTCCCTTTTAAAAATCTGTTTTTAGGCGTTAAGATGGTAAGACCCTTAAGCACCACGGTACGACCTTGGGGTATGATGGTCTAGCTAGTGGCCTAACCTTTAAGGGTCAGGTTGAAGGCTCTACCATCGTAACCCATGGATCGTACCGTCGTGCTTAGGGGGGTGGGTCAACATGGGTCACTACTGTACGGCCGGCAACAGATGCGGAACGTTGCCTCGCTGACAGCATTCTGCAGCCAACACTGAACCATTTTATACGGGTCCTCCTCCCGACAACTGCGTGGTTGATTTACCTGAACAAATTAGCGTTGACAAATGGGCGTAGTGATGGGTGGGTGGTACAGGGGTGGAATGACAGGACCCTCCGTAACCGGCGGCGTGAGGCGACGCGATAGGACACCAGGGAGGAGACAGAGACATATATATACAGTAGTGGTATCGCATGCGGCCAGCCTGGACGCGGCGAGGGGGGAGGAGGAGGAGGTCTTTACTGTGGTAGGCGTTGGCGGAAGCGTAGAGGATGGACGCTCCTCCTCCTCCTCCCCCCAACCTCACCATACCCGAAACATCAATACCCAGTGTGTGTGTGGGGGGGAACGAGGAGGGGCGGGCTGAAGACTAGGGGCCCCGTGCTGGGCGCTATGGCCTGGAAAATCTTTAACAACAGGACTTGCTTTTACTCCTCTTACACTCCCGGAGCCACCGTCAACGCTACTGAAAACCCAGAAACCTCTGTTCACACTGCTAACTCCCTACCCTCGCCACCTCCTACAATATGAGGCTTTCCCCCCACCTTCTCAAACCCACTGTCACCACCACTCCCTCCCAGCCTACACCGATTCTTCCCCCAGACACTGCAAATCTTCCCGACACCCAGACACCCGCAGTTATGTCCGCCCACCGTACTCCGGCCATACACCTGTCTGAGCTAGTAGGCACCAGGGAGGGTCGGCTAATATGGCTGCTGGCTCCCATAACTCAACCCCCGTCCCACGTCACCACGACCCTCCCACGCTCACCACCGCCAGCCAGCCTCACTCACCCACCACCACGCATGGTTCACGGTGGTGCGCCAGACTGTCGTCTCGACGTCCGCGGTCACTGTATCTCTGTCCTTTGAAAAGATAAAGAATATAAAAGGAGAAAATAGAGTATGTTATTACTTATGCAACGCCAGGACCTCTTTTATGGGGTTCATGCAGGCTCGCGAGGCTGCGCCACACGCGGGAGCAAGGGAATTCTGGGTCCTTTGGAGCCCTTCCCGCCTTCGTAAGTAATGTGTGAATTAACAGTCTCAGTATATACAAATTGTCTCAGGTTGTCACGTATGATAATCCGACACCACAGAAGAGCCTGCCCCTGCCAGTCCCCATAGACCAGTCCATTGTATGTACTTCCACCTCTTCACACTCCCTGGTCCGGCCCATTAGCAGTACTGCGTCCCTGCCCGACCCCGCCTCCCTCCCTCCCTCCTTCCCATACACCACAACGCTCCCGTTCTCTCTGGGCCACTCACGCCTCGCGCCCTCCTGAATGATCTGACTACGATATCCCAAAGCCCCATTCAGTCCGCCCCTCTTATCTCCTCCTCGGTCTCCTTCCTCCCTCCTCCCCCTCACCCTTGCGCCCTACCCTTCTGACATATATCTTCCATTTGTCCGTCTCTCATCACTTATCCTCTGGCCATTTGAGCACGCCCTGGTCAGCTCGCTCTCATTTGGACTGAATTAGCTACCCGCCGTCGTGCTCTCTCACATTCATTTCTCTTATTATCAACCTCTCTATGACCCTTTTTTTTCTTTTCCTTTGCGTTCAGAACACTCGGGATCTCGACACTGCCCGTCAGACTTTATCTTGACCCATCGCAGCCCTGACGGAGACTTGATGTTTTCTTCCACACACACACACACACACACACACACACACACACACACACACACACACACACACCCTCATGCACCCAGGACCTAAGCCTCTTTTCTCTTCCATCCTGTCACTCGTTTCAGCCCCTTATGACTTCGTCCACTCCCACGTACTACCTAATGCACTTCATTTCCTCCGGGTCCTCCCCAGTTTAACCTGACCCTCAAACCATTCTGTGCCCCCCTCACCCCATTACTCCACCTCATTATCTGGCTTTTGTTCAAATTAACTGTCTCCTTCCTTCTCTTAGACACACACACACACACACACACACACACACACACACACACACACACACACACACCCTGTAATGGTGAGGTTATAAGGGTGTTCAATACAAGGAACATTAGGGGCTGCGATCTTGATAATACTGTAGCTGAGGCAGGTGATGGTGATGATGGGCCTGGGCCTCGGGCGCGCCCCTTCTTAAAGTACCATCATTACAGGAGGGTTCCTCCTCCTCCTCCGGCCTCTCCTCCACAACACGTCTGCTGACACTCGCTCACGACCCTTGAGCACGACGATGCAACCCTTGGATACGATGGCCTGACTTTAAACGTGACCTTGAAGGGTCAGGTCAAAGGCCCGGTCATTTTGTTGCCTAATGGGTCGCACTGTCGTGCTCAAGGATGACACTGTCGTTCTCAAGGAGTCATACCGTCGTCGTGGTCAAGGGTCGTACCGTCGTGCTCGAATGGGTGGGTTATGATCAAACCTGCCTGCACTGGTCTAATTCTTACAGGTATTTTTAGTGGTCTGAATTACTGTTTTGGTTATCTAGCCCTGTGACCCAAGAGGGAGCCATGGATCCCATTCCTTTCTTGCATGGGACTCCCACGTATCCTCGTGTTCTCGCCTCCTTAGGTTTTGATCACCTTACACACACACACACTCTCTCTCTCTCTCTCTCTCTCTCTCTCTCTCTCTCTCTCTCTCTCTCTCTCTCTCTCTCTCTCTCTCTCTCTCTCCAGATCCTCCTCATTCACCTCATCTCATCCGCTGCTTACATAAACCTCTCTGTCCACCAACCCTTAACTTGTCCATCACGTTTTCTTGCCCGTGTAAACACCGACCAGTTCCTGGCGCAGAGTAGTGTAGAGAAAACATACGTAGAACAACCTGTTCTGGTAATGACAGGTGTCAGGCCCCGCTACCCAACCCTGGCCGTGTTAGCTTGTGATCAAGGCCTCCCAGGCCTGAGCCACACTGAGCACAAGAAGCGTAGACGGCATGGCTTGGTCCCAGAGCTGTGGAGGTAGGAGGCCTCAGAAACCATAGCAAGGTATGCGTAACGTTGAGTTCCCAGGATTGAGCTGTAAGAGCAGGAGACATCCGAATCTAATTTGCTGTTTGTTTATGAAGGTATATATACCCCTTGAAGTACCTTCACACAGGCGGCCACTCCCTCCCACCGGCAAACACTCCGTCATACACCCAGCCACTCCATCACACACCCGGTCATTGCTCGTAAATATGCCAGTGGCGAATTCCAGTGCAGTGTGGCGAAGACTGAATCCCACTGATTACCTCAAGTGGCCAGGTCTCAAAGAGGTCCATAACTTAGGGAGGAAGGCAAGTGCGGTCGAATGGGAAGCTGGCGGTTGATTGGCTCCGTTGTTGACGCAACTCTAAACTCGAATGCAACAGGTGCACTGTTGATACATTCAGTCAGTCAGTGGTAGGATTGTAGCCCTAGTACCTGTGGCCTGGTGGATGACACTTGAGACAGCTGTGCCATCACTGGTGTGCGGTAGAATGATATGACGTGCCGTAGGGATTCATTTTTTTTTTATATCGCCAAGGGGAAAAAAAAGAGAGATCAAGTCAAACACAGAAGACAAGACGGAAATAGGATTGATTTTGACATGGAAGAGGCGCGTCACAGGTCTTGGAAGTAATGGTGGTCGGATGATTTTCAACTCTCGAGAACACACACACACACACACAAAAGAAAAAAAAAATGGAACTGTGGAGTCTGTGAAGATGATAGGTTGGGTGCTGCGAACTTTCAAAACGAGACAGAGAAGATTACTGATGACACTCTTCATAGCACTTGCTCTCAGCTAAGAGTACTGTACTGCTGAGGGCTTATATCACTAGATCATGCAGAGCAGGAGAGATTGATGAATCATATATCGTTCAGAGATCTTTATCTCTTGCATTGACTGGAAAACATGTGAATTACTGGGATAGACTAAAAGCTGTAAGAATTGTGCATATTGGAGCGTATACTGACATGCCAGGTGCCTAAAAAGGAAAATTGAAAAAGGCAGAGTGGGCTGAGCGTGCAATGTCATATCCAGTGTAGAGCGAAGATGATGTTGGAAACATTTGAAGTAAAGTAGGATAATCGTCAGTGTCCCATGAGTGGTCAGCACATCACCGGCATATATAAGGCAACCCCCTCAGGAGGATCCCAGGACTTCTTCAGGAAACAGATGGACAGTGTTCTCCAAGGTGTACCAAGCCACTCAGGTAGCTCAGCATAGAATGAATGGACCTGCAGAAACGTACAGTCAGTTAGGACAGGTCCTCCTCATGGAGACTCTCTAGCAGACAGGGCTGTGGGTGTAGATGACTGCCCCCAAAACCAGCTTAAGATGTACATGACGTATATATGGGTTACTGGAGGTGGGTCGGGAAGGAGGATGTGGTGCTTGGTGACTGAGTGCTTGAGGAAGGTTGTACAAATGCCACCCTGCGTCCTGGGCAAAGCAGAATGCACAGTACCCGGTCATTAAGACTAGGGCTCGAGTGAGGCCGAATGTAGCAGCAGGAACAACAACAGCAACAACAGACCCCTAGGGCTGGTGGGGGGGTTGCCTGAGGACGGAGGAGCCGCCGCTGGCCTGCTGGTCCACGCTGGGTCACTGCCCTGACCTGCCGGCGGCCGCACCATATGAGAACACCCTCAGACCCTCAGAGGTCGAAGAAGGTGAGGTAGGGGTAAACAGGGCCATCACACACACACCATAACAAAAGCCTCCTGTTGCTAGGAAGGCTCGGCTGCTGCCCATCGCCACATTCTTAGGTCTGAGGAGGAACTGCCTGTCGCAGGGATGGTTTCTGTGGACTCCTCAGACTCGCCAGCGGCAAAGAGGGAAGGAGTTGGCCTCCGCCGCCACCCCATGGCACCTCCAGCCTCCTTGATGGATGCCTCGGCATCCACCCGGCGCCCACACCAACCACCGAGTCTGATGAACGTCTACGCTTAGGTTTGCCATGCACCCAGCACCTCCCAGCGCCCTGGTGTAATTATCGCCCGCGGGTGGTTTATCCCAGGGTGTAATCATGATAAATTATCTAGGTCGATGAGAGGCTCAAGTTAATAACCTTGCTGTATCGGGAGTTCGCTATTGCTGGACAGCATAATAGTCTCGAATGGCGGTGACATGAACGCGGATATAGAGGGCCTGCTGGACGCACCTTGTGGCGGGTGACGGCGCCGTTAGGGGAAAGCCCTTGGTCTTGTTAGGTGACCTACGAGGGGAGGAGGGGTGAGGGGATGCAGGTGAATGGGTCAGGATCCATGGTGAGGTCGGAGGGAGGAAGGCAAGGGATCAGGATCGGTGGGAAAGGATCGTGGATCAAGAGAAGATAGAAGAGTGTAGGATCAAGGGAAGAGAGGAGTAATGAGAGGAGGTGCGGGGAGGCCAAGGTGTGGAGGAGAGCGTAAGGGAGGAAGCCAGAAATTCTCATGTAATTACTCTTGACCGTAACGAGGTGGCGGGTGGCGCTGGGGCGTCGTGGCAGCATTTATTAGATCATGAAATGGTGGAGCCTTCATGCTGGTGCTGCTGCTGGGCGCGGCGGGGTTCGCTTGGCCTTGGCTTGGACTGAACCTTAGGGGTGGGCCGGCCTTGACCCTGGGCTCACCCCTGGGGTCAGCGGGGAGGCATAGTCCACCACACCACAGGCGCCACCAGCACGTAGTAGCATGACTTTACGACCATTAAATACGACGGCACGTACGACCTGTTGGCGTGATGGCTGGACCTTTTGGCATGACCGTCATCGGTCAAGAGAAAGACTTGGAAATCTTACCAGAGGGCCACACAGTCGTGCTCGAGGGTCGTCTCCGTCGCGTCACCGTGCTGAAGGCGTCGAACCTTCGTGTTCAAGGGTTTCGAGACCACAGCATCATAACAACCACCGAACCTAAAAGAACGACAGTTGTATCCACAACATTACTCAAACCGGAACCACCAACCACCTCGTCAGTCACAGCATGAACAGCTGAACAACATTACCAACAGCAAAGTCTACAACTCCATTCCTGCAGCATTCCGGGCAGTGCTAACGTCACAGCCTGCGCCCGTGAACCATGTCGGCCGCGCGCGCCAAGGTTAGCCGAAGAATGCTTGGGGTTGGCGGAAGACGCCTTCGAGAATTAGGTCATTAATTCCCAAGAGCGCCACTTCCACTGGAAACATTTCTGATTGACGCGTTCCCTAGGCATGAAAAACAGACCCGTAGTATGAAAGATACATTTATTAAGGATGCGTCGCAAGATATATGAGCTCTTGATAGATTAAACTTTGAGAAATATTGAGTAGCTTTTCAGATATCAGGAAATGCGAACTGTTTCACCCGATCCACAACGGTCGAATGTAGGCAAACTTTGGATTCACACAAGTAGTCTATGTTGTTGGAAGTGTAATGCAAATTTCACCAGTTGTAACACATGGATGTTTAAGATGAAGATAAATGCAAGCTTTTGAATCGAAAGACCTTCGTCTACACGTATTGCTGAAGCTGTCCAGCGGGAGGAGAAATCAGACGGCGGCAGTTGTGAGTGACTGTGAGTGTGTCGTCTTCTTTGCTGTAGTGACACTGGAAGCAGACGAACCGCCGAAAAATGTAAGAGATTTTAATACCCATGCATAGAAGTAGCTACTAGGAATTCATGTATTAATATAGTAATACCAACGAAGAATAGATGACGCTTTCTCAGAAGGCGTACACGTTCAGTATATTATGCGAGATTTTTCAAAGCTGTTGTGCGAAGGAGCTTAACCTCACCTTACCTCCCCTTACCTAACCAGGACTTATGGGGTAAAGGACGTCCCGAAGCTAAGCTGTAGGTTGGGTAGATGTACCACGTACTAAGCTGAGCTGTACGTCCAAAAAGCTAATCTGTGCGCTGGGAGATGTTACATGTAAATTCCAGGAATTAATCCTCTTACTTCCAGTGAATGGCCTCCAGTTTGGTACCTCAGCCCGGCCTGGTGGCGTAGGGTTCCGATCCAGGCATCTCTCGTCATGCTGCTGACTGAGTATGAACCTAGTAGTAGTTGTGTGAGCTCAGTCGTAAAGCATTGTAGTAGTGTGAGCTCAGTCGTAAGTGTAGGTTTAGAAGTGTGATGTAAGTTAGGAGCATGAGATGAGAAATGAGGTCCTCTAAAAGTAACATGGGTTGGAATTAGTTAGAGATGCGAGTTCGTTCAGAAGTATGAACGGTACGAGTTCAGTGTGAAGCATGGAATCAGTCAGGGGTGTGAGGTCAGTTGGAGTGTGAGTTCAGGCATAAGTATAATCTTCAGAAGTGAAATCGTAAGTATGAGCTCATTTAGAAGTGTGAGGCCACTTAAATGCATGAGCTCATTTACAAGCATGGGCACAGTTAGAAGCATGAGCATAGCCAGATGTATGAGCTTAGAAGCATGTGCCTAGAGAGAAGTATGAGCTCAGAAGGATAAGTTCATACGGAAGCATGAACTCAGAAACACGAGATTTATGAGATGTATGAGATCTGAAGTGTGAACTGAAGCATCATCATGACTGAGTAAGTATGAGCTCAGGGTGTCAGTATGAACTTACAAGTGTGAGCTCAGTTCTTTTGCCACCTTTTAACTAGCCATTCCCAGGGAAACAGTCACGTCATGAAGGAAATATATCTTTACACACACACACACACAACACACACACACACACACACACACACACACACACACACACATACATTGTCTACGGTTGTGCCATCTCTGGAAGAAGGAAAGAAAAGAAATGAAACGATAGTGAAGGCAAGATTGGCTCCGTGTGACGTGTATTACCGAGGCTAAGTCATGCCACATTACCGGTCAGTCTGGTGTGAGACGAGATTGATTTAGCTCTTTGTGTGTGTGTGTGTGTGTGTGTGTGTGTGTGTGCATTTGGGTTGATGTCGGAGGAGATTAGCCTCGTTCCATTCAGCAGTAGACGACGAGGATGAACCATTCGCATTGTTGATATCAGAAGTGTTACTCGATGTGTACGACGACTTGAATCCATTGCGTACGACGACTTTAACCTCTCGAGTACGACGACTTTAACCTCTCGAGTACGACGACTTTAATCCATTGAGTACGACGACTTTAACCTCTCGAGTACGACGACTTTAATCCATTGAGTACGACGACTTTAACCTCTCGAGTACGACGACTTTAACCTCTCGAGTGCGACGACTTTAACCTCTCGAGTACGACGACTTTAATCCATTGAGTACGACGACTATAATCCATTGAGTACGACTACTTTAACCTCGCGAGTACGACGACTTGAATGCATCGAGTACGACGACTTTAACCCCTTAAATACAGGTACTTGATCCCTTGAGTACGACGACGAGACACCTTGAACCCGACTATTTTACCCACCTCGAGTGTATGATGATTCAAGCCCTCGAGTACGATGGTTGGTCATCGTACTGAGGGATAAACCCGTCGTATTGAAGGGATCAAGTCGTCCTACTTGAAAGGCTCGAGTCATACGGTCATTTCCAGTTACGTCTCGGACCAGTTGACTGTTAGTATCCGTCATTGATCAACAACTTCCTCCTACAGACAGACAGAAGGCTTCAGAATCCCCAGCCAGCGTCGTCACATGGATACGATGCCATCCTCAGTTGGAGCATTTTAACAAAATTCGCGCAGACGTAGCTAAACCGAAAGACAGGGGCGTGCACAGCAGTCACAGCAGCAGCAGCAGCAGAAAGATGAAAGAAAAGAACAGAAACGCGTCAAGCAACAGGAGAAGACTCAGCGTCGGGAGCAAGAGGTTGTGGGTCGACTCGTCGGGAGAACCGCTTTTTGTGGCAACCGAAGTGGTGGTATCTTGGCTGTGTGGTGATGTCCACTGGTGCTGTGTAGGCCGTCGTCCACACACACACACACACACACACACACACACACACACACACAGAAAAGAAGAAAAGACAGGGAGATGAACAAAGAGACAGGACGGACAGACAGATAAATCTGGGTTTAAAGGACGAGTGGCTAGTTCACAGGAGAGAGAGAGAGAGAGAGAGAGAGAGAGAGAGAGAGAGAGAGAGAGAGAGAGAGAGAGAGAGAGAGAGCGCAACGTCCTGGGGGTAAGATGTATGTTAGGATCAGGAGGGACATGTAGATGTGGAGATACCAGCAGGTATAAATATGTCAGGTGTGCTGGGTAGTGTTTATTGGCCTAACACTCACGCGGAGCAGTACACTCGGCGAGAAGTATGTGTGTACCTTATGATGATGCGTTGCTGGGCTCTTTGGATGTACGTACGTGAAGTCAGAATACATCGACGTCCGCAGGGCAGGAGGTGTTCGGAGGCGGAGAAACATGCAAGAAGAAAACGGAGGTCTTCATGAGGGGGTTTGAAGATCCTCCTCCTCCTCCTCCTCCTCCTCCTCCTCATCTTTCTCTTGTTCTCCTTCCTCATCCTCGTCTTCATCCTCCTTCTCTCTCGAGGTGTTACAGTGTCCTCAGGTACGCTGACCATCCAGGAGGGAATGTATCCATGACAGGGAGGGTAGGTGGGTCCCTGCATGGAGGGGTTACCCTCTCCCGGCACTGAGCTTCTCCTTGTTCTGGTCTGGCATACCAACCTGTGCTGCCGCTGTGCCCTCACCGGTGAGGTGGTATGTCATTAATATTGGATCTCTGCGGCCACACAACACCCTCGAGGACGGTGGTACGATCCCTGAGCACGACGGTACGGTCCCTGAGCACGACGGTACGGTCCCTGAGCACGACGGTACGAGCCTTGTGCATTAAGTGTACGACCCTTGAGTACAACGGTACGATTCTTGAGCACGACGGTACGATCCCTAAGCACGACGGCACGATCCATGAGTATGAGAGTACGACCCTTGAGCACGACGACTCTTAGGTATGATAGCTTGGCCATTGAGGTAACTCTATGGCTCAAGGGGTTGAACATATCTAAGTTAGCGACGCTGTAGGTATGTCAGAGCATTGAAGTAGAGCAGAGTATGTGGACTTGACGTTGAAATACAGCAAGACATGCTAGCTTGTTGCTTGCTCACTTGCTTTCTGTTTGCTTACTTGCTTGCTTACTTGCTTGCTTGCTTAAAGAACCAGTTACCTTGTCCTGACATCATCCGTTGGTGAAGACCTCTGGTCACCAGCGTGGTTTCCCTACAGTGTGTCATGTTTCAGCACCTGTGTTCTACAGACGTGCACCTATGAGCCCGTCGTCCACCTTGCCATCCTCAGCCTCCGTAAATATGCTCGTTAGAAATAGCTATCACAAACATTTATTTGCCACTTTTTTCTTAAGAGACTTATGACTTACGGACAGTATTATTAAGACTGATACTCATGGTTGATGGTAGATGAATGCGACTGAACTTCTTTTTTTTTTTTTCAAATGGTGTCGTCGAGAGAGGAGTGCAGTGTGCGTCGTTTGTACTGGCGGGTGTAATGGCGTCCTTGGTAGTAAGAATGTTTCCCCGGTCTGGCCTGCTGGGTGTACTGGGCCCCCGAGGGTGGCCTAACCCCATCCCAATACCAATACTTTGTCTATCAGCGCGCCCCGTGCGCTGCCCGACTCGACCCGCTCACCACCCCACCACCAAACACTTCGCCACACACCAGCACGCCACCACAAACCCCGCGAGACAGCGAACATTATAATTGCCGGATTAAACTGGCAAATCGCCATCTTTATATGTATTATTTTTCCCACACTCGCAATTGGTGTAACAGTGTTCTCGCAGTCGTGGATAATTCGGTGTGTTTAGAATTCGCCACACCGAATGGGAACTCGCTCTTGGCAGGGTGGGGGGATGAGGAGAGATGAGCTGGATGCCTCGTGGGCCGACACACACGGCCCGGGCCCGGCATCAAGGATCTTATTGGCTTCGCTCGAACCTTGTTATCTGGGGAAATATCTCGCCAGATGATAGGCATGAGTGAAGGGCGGCTGTGACGGTGGCCTGCGGACAAGGCACGGATGGTAGGGTTTGGATGTGACGTTGGCCTGCGGAGGAATCTTGGATGGTGGGGGTAGATGTGACGGTGGGCTACGGACGTATCTCGGATGGTGGGTTGGATGTGACGTTGGGCTTTGGACCAGCCGGCGAGCCTCATGGCTGATACATGAACTCAGATCCTCACAGTTGTTCAAGGTGTTGGAGGCTTATAAGTCGTCAGTGTACGTCCGCACATGTACGCTCGGTTCTTTGACCCCATATGTATTCATGAGTTGTACTGAAGGCGTGTAATGCATGTGTACTCAGACGTATACCTGTGTACTTCGAGTGACTGCTTGATATCTAGAGGGTGAATGTCAGCATACAAAGGAATACGTTGGAAGGCAAACGACAACAGGCTACTGGATCCTTTCGAGAGTGTTGTGCTGGGAGAAGAGATCAGAAAGTTTCGTGTTGTGTGAATAAAAAAAAAAAAAAGAGGCAGATAACTCAATGAGAAACACATATATCAGTGGAGGAGCTAATAATGTCCGCCGTGAACTCAAAGCGAAGTGCTTGACAAGTCTGTTTTTAAACGTGTCTCTGGTGTTGGTTTCAACTTCTCGTATTGGTGAATCATTCCACACGTTACCAGTCTAGACAAAGTACTTATCCTCATAACAAAATGAATCGCGTTCACGTTTGTATATGTTACCACAAGTGAAATCGTACTAAGATTGAATAGCTACGTAAAGGTTGTCAAAGCCTTATATGATTTTGACAAATACGTGTATCAGATCAGATTTTAACCTGTTTTCAAAGGTAAATAAGTTTAGTTCTTCTAGATGGCCCTGGTACGATACATCGAATTGTTTCGAATAGTGCTTTACCCAAGAGAACTGGCTTGCTTCATACAGGCTGAGTTTTTTAACTAAAAATAAAAAAAAGCACTTAAATCATTCAGGTGTGGCCCGTCCTTTGTTAACGTATCAGGCTACATGTAAAACTAGTGTCACAGGTTTACGATTTTAACTCCCTCGTGTGAACAGAGTTTTAATAGGCAATTAATGAGATTCGACACCCTGCAGAAGACGTGCGCAATTGCCTGTCGTGTGGGGTACTCGTGTGAGATTAAGATGTTCGTAGTTGTCCTCTTGAATCGAGGAACAAGGTGGTAGTGTGTCTCCAGAACGTCCCTCATTTTATATTGCTGGAAACTGCATGACGAAAGAAAGGTATAGCATTGCCGGCACCGCTCACAGAACGTCATCCACCGTGCTTCAGCTGTTTTTGGATGCCCGGGCGCCTGGAAAGCACTATCTCTCATGGTAGGATAGGCTCCTGACGCAGGATTCCTCCAAGTGACCTCAAATACCAACCCTACCTTCGTACTCCTCGTCCGCTTCGTTCTTTAAGGACTGAAAAGAGTTTTTCTGACGTTGATGGCAACAAACCCCCTTCCTTCTTTTAAGAGTCTGTTCTTCCCTCAGCACTACCTTCAAAAGAACGTTCTCTTCTGTAGTGGGAGAAACAGGATTAGTTTGCGGTGCCTCGGAACTCCACAGCGATACACCCGGACGTCGGGGGCTCGCTCCCGGAAACACCGGGCGAGCTGGTTCAGATGAATTCTTGAACCAAGCTCGACCCTGTGAGATCAAGCTTCGATTCGTTCGACGGCCTCAGGTCTCTCCTGGCACACCTGCGACTCGAAGGCCTTGTAAGATTATAGAAGAACTGGTTGGTTGGTTGGTTTGGTTGACTGGTTGTTAAAGCTCATCACAACTGCCAGGGTCATTAAAGGCCGTCATTGAACTATCTTCAACACCTCTTCAGGTTTTGAACACAAGTTCTGAGACCACATACGCCATCACCACGTCGTATATGACCCATGAGAAAGAAATTAAGAGCCAAATTTTTAAGTACATACAAAACACTGTTGACTTTGCCGTCATACTAAAACGTAAAAACCCAAAGAAATAAACATGAATAGCAAAATATCTACTTATCTTACCGTGTGACCTTAAACTACCTTGTGTAACGACCGTCTTGTAGTAACTGCAGACTTTCATCCTTATGAGCGCTGTCGACCTTTGACTTTTGCTCACAAGCCGCTGACTGCGTTCATCAAGTGGGGTGCATTGCTTACGCATTCCCTCAGCTGGAAGCACTTCCAAGCACTACAGTTTAAAGATAAAAAAAAATGTACTTAACAGCTACAGTACATGTAAAAAAAAAAAATGCTTTTTCGTAAGCACACGAAACAGACTGTAACACGTAATGTAAGTAAAGTCGTTTACTTGTGTGTACTTCAGGTGTGTGCTCTCCCAGTGTGGCATCACGTAGGTATTCCAGGCATGTCTCAAGGTGTGTGGAAGTCTGGTTCCCTGGCAGATATACTGGGGAAGGACCAGAGGCGGCAGTCTTAAATTTGGCCAGGTGGATGTAGATGCTGTACCTTATAGGGCTGAGTATTTATATGAGTGTGTGTGTGTGCTGGAGAAGCTTTGAATATAAATTTTGCCGAGAGATATTACCTTTTATATATATTTTTTCCTCATTGAGAATATAAATACGGCAGATATTAAAAGAGTTCTTGATAATCAAAAAAGATCAATTGTCTTTAAGAGTTATAAAACAGAGGAGGAGAAAGCATGTGTTACTGGGGATTATAATTCAAGATGTGGAGATACGAGACAAATTATGGCTGGCCACACCCGTGCCAATTAAAGGTGAAAAATTAAAGAAGCAGCGGAACCAATTTACGCCACGATTCGTAAATCCTCCCCTACCTTAACTTTGCAGCTGCCCAAACCTACCCTTACACCTACCCCTCCTCAATCATGCACCAGTCCCACCCTTCCCATACACCTGCTCCTCCTCACCCTTGCCCTTGCCATGTCCCGCACCCTCACACTCTCCCTGCACCTGCCTTACACCTACCCTGCCACGCTTTATCTGTGGCACACAGGTGACTCGAGTCTGCCTCCCTCATCATGTTCCCACACACTGGTGGGTGTCTGGTATGACCAGTTTCCTACTATGGTCTGTTGAACCTACCACGGCGACAGATGTCCCTGTTTGGTACCACAGTGACAGATGTCCCTGTTTGGTACCACAGTGACAGGTGCCCCTGTTTGGTACCACAGTGACAGGTGCTCTGAGTTGGTGCTTGATCAACAGGTGCCCTAGTTGATACCACAGCGATAGGTTCCTGTGTTTGGTACCAGAGCGAGAGGTGCCCCTGTTTGGTACCACATCGAAAGATGTCCTTGGTTGGCACCACAGTTTCAGGCGAGTTATTTTACGTCCGATGTTCCAATTTGTGTTTTGGTAATGTTGTTTATGTTTCTTCGTTTTACTGTCCCAATGTGTGATAGCATCGTTTTTATATCCTATGATAATATCTTGGGGGGGAAACTGTTTTCGTTCTGCAGTTACTCAGGTAACATATATGCACCATTCGATATCCTGTTTCTGACACATGGAAGTAAAATCTGTCCTCCCTGTCCAAACCTAAGTTACTTTAGGAGCTTTTTCCTTATGTATATCCTCGTTATAACTGGCTCCCTGAACTAGAGGAAAGGATTTTAAGAATTTTAATCTTCTTAAACCCTACACATTGGTTGCTGATTCTACCCCTCCTTAAAACCCTTATATCTCAGGGGGGTTCAATGCCTTGTTGTTAGAACGAGATCCACCAGTGATGTTCTTATATCTCAGGGGATTCAGTGCCTTGTTGGTGTTAGAACGAGATCCACCAGTGATGTTCTTATATCTCAGGGGATTCAGTGCCTTGTTGGTGTTAGAACGAGATCCACCAGTGATGTTCTTATATCTCAGGGGGTTCAATGCCTTGTTGTTGTTAGAACGAGATCCACCAGTGATGTTCTTATATCTCAGGGGGGTTCAATGCCTTGTTGGTGTTAGAACGAGATCCACCAGTGATGTTCTTATATCTCAGGGGATTCAGTGCCTTGTTGGTGTTAGAACGAGATCCACCAGTGATGTTCTTATATCTTAGGGGATTCAATGCCTTGTTGGTGTTAGAACGAGATCCACCAGTGATGTTCTTATATCTCAGGGGGGTTCAATGCCTTGTTGGTGTTAGAACGAGATCCACCAGTGATGTTGTTAAGCTTCATAATCAAGTGGATTGTCCTGGCTAGAAAGCTCCTGTTAGAGGTCCTCATTTGGTTGCGTTGGGTCATCTTATTTATGGGTCAGAATGTATGTATATGTAATGCTGCCAATATTTAAGTATTTATAGGCCGGGATATTCATAATGTCGCTTATGTTTGAGTAGTTGTATGCCAGCATCTTGGATATTCAACTGATGTTATGTAGGCTAAGACATTCATAATGATGTCAGCATTTGAGCATTTATAGTCCAGGATTTTTTTTTTTATTATTATTCTGCTGAAATGTACGTATTTGTGGGATAACACACACGCTCGTGATGCCATTGCTATTTACCACATTTGTAGACCAGCGCATTTGTAATGCCTCCGATGTTGATGAATTGTGGCGCAAGCAGTTGAGAGGATGGCAGTGGGTCCTCTGTCTCGCTCAGCTGCTGGCTGGTCCAGACCTTTACGTTGTGATCATTGTCTCGTGATCTGCCTTAGGTAGTGGACTCGTGGGGGTTGGAGGAGGGCGTGCTGGGTAGGTAAGTACGAGATGTGTGTGTGTGTGTGTGTGTGTGTGTGTGTGTGGGTATTCGTTAGCTCTAAGTCTGGCATTTTGTCCCTGTCTTATGGCAGTCTGTTCTCTGGGTTTATGGGTCTTATTCTGTAACTCTGATGTGCTGTTGCCTGTGGCATGTGTTGTGTGTGTGTGTGTGTGTGTGTGTGTGTGTGTGTGTGTGTGTGTGTGTGTGTGTTGGGTACACTATGTGGTGGGAGGGGGAGTAGGAGGGAGAGATAGCATGTGGTAGTGTTGGAGGAGCGAAGAAGGATGTAGGCACCTGATGTGTGGTAGGAATGCTGTACTGTGAGAGGAGGAGGAGGAGGAGGAGGTGTGAGGTGGTCAGGTAAAGGGGGAGGAAAGAGAGACACGGGGCAAGGGAGAAGTGGTGGGTACACACACGTGGTAGGAGGAGCCGACGGGGGAGCGAAGGTCCATCGTGTGATAAGGAATAGGGAAGTTATGTGTGATGATTAAGCTGGTTGGTGTAACTCATGACCTCCTTTGCACTCTCTCTCTCTCTCTCTCTCTCTCTCTCTCTCTCTCTCTCTCTCTCTCTCTCTCTCTCTCTCTCTCTCTCTCTCTCTCTTGCATAAATCCGAAGGCTCATCTCATGCGCTTCATTAAATGTTACTTCAGCCTGAGAGACGAGTCACGCCCCTTACCGACCGCGCCCACCTTGTTCTTGAAGGAACCTTCCTTCCTTTCTTTCGCCTCCTCCTCCTCCTCCTCCTCCTCCGCCTCCTCCTCCGCCTCACAGACGGGGCCACTGTGCCCTGTTTTTACACCTGGTGCCTCTGATGAGATCGTCGGGGGGTCGGTGCTAAATTCAGGTAAGCACTATAGAGTATCAGCCGCCTAGAGTGAGTTGCTCTGTCCTTTTTTTTTCTTCTTTATGAGATTACTTGAAGAAGATGGGATTGGGGGGTAACGGGGGAGGGAGAAGGGATCAGGTTGTTTAATCAGACGCCTTCGTTAAGCACCCCATTTTTTTTTGCGTATGTGTTTTTCTATCCATTGTTTGTGTGTAAATACCTGGTTGTACAGTACGGGGAAAGAGGTTTTGTACTCATGGGCCCCCATCTCTTGAAGTTACTCTGTTATCATACAGTTTTTAAAACCTCTCTGTGTGTGCCGCTATCATTCGCAGTTCTGTCATTTAGTGTAATACCATTAAAGTACTCCTTTGTGCCTTTTTCTAACGTGTTCCTTACTTTCATGTCATGTCCTCTGGATGTTTTCTCCTTTTGCATCTGTCAGAGAACCATTCGCCATCGACGTTATCAGACTAGCTTAAAAAAAAAAAGTGATCAAATCACCATTAACTGGCCAGGTGCACTGGGGGACGTTTTTCACATTAGGGAACAATGATGAACCAAATCATTGCCTTAACCATTTCAGCCCTCGCTATAGCCCGCCAGACTTGCTGTAGAATTACCGCACCGGGACTAGTATTGTGTTTACTAGATCACCCGAACGACTTCCTTATTAGCAAAACTGAAGAACGTTAGCCACAAGTGCGCCTGTGTGGTGCATGGACTCATTTGGCTCTGAGAGTAATGGCGTTCAAGCTAGTTTGGTGAAGACTTGAGGACTTTTTCCCTAGTGTTTTATGATCGCCGGGTAGGTGGGTGGTTTGATCTTCTTCTCTCAGGTTATCCCAGGTGTTCCAGCGGGGAAGGCTAGGACGCTCAGGGCGAGTGGTCTGTCCCTCGAGATGGCGAACTACTTGGCCTCTCGAGCCCTTTCAAGTACGACCCTCGAACTCAACCCTCGGGTGTGATGGCCTCACCCTCAAGACTCAGGTCAAAGGCCTGGCCATCGTGCCCAGGGGTGCTCACCGTGTCGTATTCCTTTGTACTGACGTCTCTGAGTACCGTGTTAGCAAGCTCAACCTGGGCTAAGATGAAGAAGGTGCACATGTGTACCTGCTGTGCACACACACACACACACACACACACACACACACACACACGCGCGCGCGCGGTACTAAGACCCCTGACCTGGAGTGCAGGACGGGTCAGGTATTATGTAAAGAAGGTGACGATGGGACCCACCTGGAATAGGTTATTCCAGGTAGACCAGACTATGGTAGTGTTGTCTCAGATCAGGTAACAGCAGTGGTTGATTTATATATTGGAAAGGATCACAATTTAGCGCGTGATCAAGTATATTCCTATGAGTCCACGGGGAAAATGAAACACGATAAGTTTCCAAGAGCACTTTCGCGTAATAATCACATCATCAGGGGAGACACAAGAGAGAAATGTAACAGTCAGTTGATATACAACGAAGAGACGTAGCTAGGACGCCATTTGGTAAACATGCGATCGTCCAAGGCAGACAACGAGCGTATCATAAACTTACTATGTGTCACGGGTGAAGGTGATGTGCTTCCCAGAAACATAAGGGTATATACCTTATGGAAAATATTTTTGATGTATCTTCATCAGATTTTCTCGCCAAAATTAGTTTCTTGAGTGAAACCATTGGCGACGCTCCACTATACTGCCAGCATTTACCACTACCATTATGATGGTATATCTCGAGATATACTTGTTTTCTTTTATGTTATATCGTTTTTTTTTTTTTTTTTCAAAGAAAATGTAATATCTTCCAAATTCAATATCTCACATTCATGGATTTAAAGATTAAAACGAGAACTCATCATGATAACCAGAGTTCAGCATAAGGAAAATGTAGAGTGTCATAGTGTTTATATTGCTCCTCCAGCCCGGGAAAGAAAACGTAAAAGATGCAGATGTCTCCCCCCCTCAGGCATTTTTTTTTTTCTGCCAGCGTCGTCGTCGTCGTCTGTCAGATTTTACGAGATCCTGCAGAATTATTTGCCGGTCGCGTTCTGGGTCACGTAGGGAACACGACTCAACGACTCCTTCCTGTGGACGTGTTGCCCCTCGCGTCTTCGTTGTGTGCATCAGTCGCCTGTGCTTGATTTATGGCCTCCTGGGGGGTCGGCTGTGTTGGGTTTCCCTGCTCACGGCGGTGCGTCTGGAGTCTGCTGGAGCTCTTGTTTCTCGTTGGCTCACACACACACACACACACACACACACACACACACACACACACACGTTCCCAAATCCCGCCTCCTGACGGAGTGGGTGGGGAACGTCTGGCCTTGACCTTGTAGCGTTCGTCCTCGCGTCAGGGATGATGACGTCTTGGAGCAAGGTCTGGGGGCCGTTGGTTATGGAGTCGGTCTTGTACACACACACACACACACACACACACACAGACACGCTGTGGGATACGAGGGCCCCTCCAGGCACCCAGAGAGATTTTCCCCTCCCACCTTCATTACCGTGTTGGTTGTCGTGTCCAGCTTCTTGTGTATCACATTGACCAACGCTGTCAAGACGTGATGACATTCTCTCTCTCTCTCTCTCTCTCTCTCTCTCTCTCTCTCTCTCTCTATCCCCCGGCAGATGGGGGCTTCACTCCGGGGGAAATTGGGCGGAATGATAATGTTGCTAAGAGGTAAAGTGCACACCTGTCACAGGCACCTGAAGACGGGCTCAGGTGTCGCCTGGGGCACCAGAAGCAGCAGCAGCAGCAGCAACGAAGAAGGGATCTCTGGCCTCGGAATCTGCTGTGAGATGCGGGCGCGAAGCGGAGCAAGAAGTGGACCGTGAAAGAAATCGCGGGAGAATGAAGTGGCACAAGAAAATCGTCCCGAGGTTGGGGGAAAAACTTGAGCATTAACCTGTCAAAGGCGAGTCAGTAATGAGTCTATTGTGTGGAACACTTCGAGATGAGCTTGCTTGCCAGCCTGCCTGAGCAGGAGGTGGAGGTGGAGTGGTCGCAGGAACACAAAGAGGAGGAAGACGGGGCATACACGGATGGGTAGGTACGAGCCTTGAGCACGACGATACGACCCTTGAGCACGATCGATGCGACCCATGTATGATGACATGGCCCTTGATCAGATCCTTAAGGGTCAGGTCAGAGCGCCAAGGGACGTATACCGTCGTGCTCAAGGGTTCATGTCGAGCCTAGAAGGACGGGAAGGGAGGGAGGGAGTGACGGAGGGAGAGGCCGGCTTGTGTGGTGACGGGAGACACGTGTTGAGAACTCTCCTGCTTCATGTTGCAACCTTTCTCTTGTAAGAGACGTCGCTTGCAGTGTCTGCCTCCCTCACCTCCTGCCTCCCTCGTACGTGCCGACACGCCTTCTCCGACCTTCTGTCCCTTGCTGTTTTTACTTTTTTTTTTTTCGATATTTGCAGACCATCCTTCCTCCACACTGACTGTGGCTCTTCTGCCGTGTCTCTCTACCTGCTGTCTCTCCCTTTTCCGTTCCGCCCCCCCGCCCTCTCTCTCTCTCTCTCTCTCTCTGCCCTTCTGTTTCACCACCACCGCGTTTACCACCTCCATCAGTACTTGCTGCCTGTTCCTTCCCTGCTGCATCAGCTTAACTTAGTGCCTCCTCATGCCGGTATACCTCAGCTTGACTTGTTGCCTCTCCCTGTCCTGGTACCTCTATATCGCTGTTTCTCCCTCACGTGTCTCCCCTCACCTCCCTGCTGCTGCTGCTGGCCTGGGAGTAGACAGGAACTCCAGACCACCGTGGCCTCAGTGGACAAAAGTGTCGCAGGTAAGCGACCAGAACAGACCACTGGTCCCTCCATGAGCCAGAGGGATCTCCTCCTCCTGGCCTGTCTCGCCATGAGCCACGAGACCTCCCCTTCTCTCGCCAGCCCCGCCGTGAGCCAGAGGGATCCTTTCTTTGTCACCCGTTGATATGCGACAGGTATTTAGGAGTGTCCTCCTGCGTGTACCACGGCTGTAACCCGAGACACTGACAAATGTTCATGTTTTCGCTGCCATAACTGATGGTCCTGTTTACAAGTCAGGTCGAGCAGTGGCAAAAAGAGGAAGAGTTTTAGTTGAGTGTAACAGCGTTGGGTCCTGGACAAGAGGTTCATCACTAGCACAGGGAGTGAGGACGAGGGTTCGCATACCAGCCAAAGCTCCTCGTAAATAGTCTTCATGTGATGATAGATAGGAAGGTTTATCTGTAATTTCTCGCGGTTCCTTCCATCGGAAATTACGAGAGCGAGTTATGGGAACATGATGTCTTCATGGGCTATAAATTTGGTTGGTTTTCTAGCCGGTCGTTTGATAGACCAGGTTGTTGGTGTTCGTCGTCCGCTAGCCAAAGTTTTTGGCAGCATCCCGTTACGTTGTAGACTAGGGTTGTGGATTTCCAGTTTGAAATCATCTGCGAGTTTGTCGCTATGTACACTTGGCGGTAAGATGTTGAGGTAGTGGCATGTTCTCTTTCGCTGGGTTGTCGATCCGTTTAGCAAGACGATACAACCCTTGAACGCAGCGATACGAACCTTCAGCTCGACGTTGCGACTCTTGAGCTCGACTGACCCTTGAGCACGACTTTGCGACCCTTGAGCACGACTTTGCGACCCTTGAGTACGACGTTGCGACCCTTGAGTACGACGTTGCGACCCTTGAGTACGACGTTGCGACCTTTGAGCACGACTTTGCGACCCTTGAGTACGACGTTGCGACCCTTGAGTACGACGTTGCGACCCTTGAGCTCGACGCTGACCCTTGAGCACGACGTTGCGACCCTTGAGTACGACGTTGCGACCCTTGAGCACGACGTTGCGTCCTTTGGGCGGCATGATGGCCCGGCCTCTGACTTGATCCCAGAGGGTCGGACCATCACAGCCAGAGGTCGTACCGTCTTGCTCAGTGGTCGTGCCGTCGTGTTCAAGGGTAGCACCGTCGCGCTCTGGGGTCGCACCGTCGTGTTCAAGGATCATATCGTTGTGCTCAAGGTGATAGAATGTTGACATTATTTTTTATCCACCGAATATTTTTTGGCGTCTCTGCTGTGCTGTAATTATTAGAAAGTGTTCAACCTTGCCATTAACAAATATTCTCTGATACATACTATTCAAATTTGCTATGACTTGATTTTACAAGAAGACAACCACCGAGTAGTATTCGTATACACATTAGAATATCGGCCGAGAAACTGTGCGGAGAAGTAGGCATAGTATTCATATTGGAAAGTTGTATGTTTTCTACGATGGACCAAATGCTTTTTCCCATTGCCAGGTGGAGCTCCATATATACAGTAATGTCCAATGTTGGAGCTCCGATTACAGTATTGTCCCAAGTAGAGTTTTATATACAGTATTGTCCCAAGTGGAGCTCCATATATAGTATTATCCCAAGTGGAGCTCCTTATATAGTATTTCTTTTTTTTTAAGTTTCCAGAGCACAGGACGTGAAGAGGAGAACCAGTCTTGATGGCATGTCTGTACCTCTGAATATATGTACCTGTGTATGTAAATACTGTGGAGAGAGTGATATACAGCTGCATCTTCTATGGCCTTCAGTAGAACTAAGAGGGATACAGGTAGGGTTCATGTGATCGACCTTTCGGTGTTAGAAAGAGCGTGGTGAGGAAGACCTAATGGTCCGTTGCTGTTTGTCTGCCTTGGTTATACCTGCTACGCTGATGCCTCATGACTCACGCAGATGGTCTGTCTTCCGCAGGTAACCCGACACTCACCGCCGCCGCTATGTATCGTCCCCAGCGGAGTCCTGCTGGGCATACGGCCGCCACCACCCCCTTCATCCTCCTCCTCCTGCAGCTACTCCTGCTGGCTACCTCTATCGAAGGTACGTGTCCTCTATGTTCTTCCTCAGGTTCGTGTGGCTACTCCCAGCTGCTGGGTGTATGACAGGGAGAAGCGGACTTAACCTTGCCTGTTAACAGCGTGATGGATCTCTCAGATACCCGTGAACCGGTCATCAGGAGCAGGTTGGACCGACTGACTCAGTTATTGTGCTTAATGAATCCCCCTGCCCACTATACCAGCGTTTATCTACATTCACCGTAGGAACTACATCTACATGTGTACCTGTGTTAGGTCTCTGAAGTGTCGGATAACGCGTATTACGAATCGTCTGAGGATGTGTATTGGTAGAGAACACGAGCAGAAACTCAATCCGTCACAGTATCTCCCATTGTCCCTGGAGATTCCTTATCTGTGCATTCCTATCCCTGCACAGCTTCGAGGAGAGACCCTCCTGGCAGGAAACACGATCAGGTAGAAGCGCCGTCGCCTGATCAAGGTGTGATATATGCCATAAGGAGAAAGTGGAAGCGAACGTTACCATCATTCCGAGTAATTGTTGACAGATCTACCTCTTTCCCCTGTCACCTGCGGCGTTCCTCAGGGTTCTGGCTTGTCTCCTTCCCATTTCTTCCTTTCTAAGAATAGCCCTTCTCTCTGACGTATGTCTCATAGTTTATTTTTTTTTTGTATGTAGTGGCGAGGGAAGATGTTAAACTCTTGCTTTAAGTTCTTCGTACTTTACGTGGCTGTTCTTGAAATAAGAATCTGGGCATTCCGTCTCAGTAGTCATTTCTCAGGGGATTTAGGTTTACTGGTGAAGAGCCGTGTGAACCTGGATCGTGCGATGTGAGTGCCTTGTGTTCCTGAACATTGGTGATATAGCGAATAATGTGCGTACGTTGTATTCCTAATACAGTAGTGATATAGCGAATGATGTGAGTACGTTGTATTCCTAATACAGTATTGATGTGATGTAGCGAATAATGTGAGTACGTTGTATTCCTAATACAGTAGTGATATAGCGAATAATGTGAGTACGTTGTATTCCTAATACAGTAGTGATATAGCGAATGATGTGAGTACGTTGTATTCCTAATACAGTAGTGATATAGCGAATAATGTGAGTACGTTATATTCCTAATACAGTAGTGATATAGCGAATAATGTGAGTACGTTGTATTCCTAATACAGTAGTGATGTAGCGAATAATGTGAGTACGTTGTATTCCTAATACAGTAGTGATGTAGCGAATAATGTGAGTACGTTGTATTCCTAATACAGTAGTGATATAGCGAATAATGTGAGTACGTTATATTCCTAATACAGTAGTGATATAGCGAATAATGTGAGTACGTTGTATTCCTAATACAGTAGTGATATAGCGAATAATGTGAGTACGTTGTATTCCTAATACAGTAGTGATGTAGCGAATAATGTGAGTACGTTGTATTCCTAATACAGTAGTGATATAGCGAATAATGTGAGTACTTTTTATTCCTAATACAGTAGTGATATAGCGAATAATGTGAGTACGTTGTATTCCTAATACAGTAGTGATATAGCGAATAATGTGAGTACGTTGTATTCCTAATACAGTAGTGATGTAGCGAATAATGTGAGTACGTTGTATTCCTAATACAGTAGTGATATAGCGAATAATGTGAGTACGTTATATTCCTAATACAGTAGTGATGTAACGAATCAGTTTTCTCTCGCTGATCGTAAACAATATGTTTAATGCATTCACCTTCCTCGCTGGTTATGGTAATGCTTAATTTTAGGCGTGTTCATCAAGACGAATATGTTGTTGTTAGATGATACGCCAGACGTTATCCTGGCGCGGGCCTTTAAGCCTTCAGAAGGCAGCCCGTCCGCCCACTTCCCAGAGACGAATGCGGAGGCCCCTCAGCAGCCACAGTGTTTCCTTCATTGTACCCCCTGTCACATACGGTAAATTGAGCTCTTGAAAGGGAAGTTATATGTTTAAGTACATCGTGCCGCTATCAGCGACCAGTATGTTATGTCGGCCATGTTCATCCTGTGAGGCGTCAGCGCAAAAAAGGAATACAAGAGGTCACAAAAGATGTCCCTGTCGGACGCCAGTGACCAGATGATTCTAACGATAGACATTGCAGGGGTAAGTCCTTTCGTTAGCCTACAGTCTTTTCATAAAGTAGATGACTTGTGTATTTCATGCCAAAAAAAAAAAAAAAGATGGATGCAGTTTCCAGATTGGTTCGAGGAATTTAATTTCCCAGAGAGGATTTGCATTTCCAAGACTCTCAGTCAAGGTTTCTGAGTTTTTTGCTCGTTTAGTAAAAAATTTTGACCGCCAATCATTCTTTGGTTCAGACACAAGAAGAGTTGTTTAATCTAGTGACTCTGCCTGAAAGATTTTTTGTGATGTAGGAGCTAGTGTAACCTACATACAGTACTTTGCATCATCAGTCTGATGACAGAGGCCACAAGAATGAGTTTGATAATTCCATCTATGGGAGCCACAGAGACTACTCATTGCTGAAGGGGAAGTAAAGAGGTAATTCCATCCATGGGAGCCACAGAGACCACTCACTGCTGAAGGGGAAGTAAAGAGGTAATTCCATCCATGGGAGCCACAGAGACCACTCAATGCTGAAGGGGAGTAAAGAGGTGTCGTAAGTCGTCAGTCGAGAATGCAGGACACAAGAAGTAGCCCCCTGATAACACTGACCACCATCGTTAAGTCCTTGAGCACGACGATTCGACCCCTAAGGTTTATTATATTAACGTCGAGACCTCTGATGACCTGAATTTTGGGGGGGTTTTGTCCCTACCAAGAACTGGCGTCGTCAGGACGCGCACTGATTTTGTCTTTCGTGTATCGACGGAATTCCTGTGATCCCCTGAGACCGACAAGTGCTCAGGAGCGGGAATGTGATGAATCACTTAAGTGCATGACGAATTGTTTATCATGGTGGTGTCGCGGCACAAGGGAAAATTAGGGGCTGAAACGCATTCCAGGTGAATGGCTCCCTGGCTGGTATGTCGCTGTGGAGGTGCAGGGGGGGGTAAACCCTGCGTCAGGAGGATCTTGCCCTCAGCTGTTGTGCAGGAGGTATATTAAGAATACACATCATACTCTTAATGATGTATAAAACATTTTTCTTTTCATGTTGCTCAGTTCTGCTCAATTATTTTTTTCTAATGATGTGTCATTTTGGGAGAGACTCAATGTGACGATTGTTGCTTGTGGTCATTGTTGTTAAGGTTGCGGCATTTAATTGCCTTCGTTGGTCTGCTGCTCCTCACTCCTCTCGAGTGCTGCGTGGGATGATTGAGGCCTAGCATGACTACTTGCTGCTCGATGCTGGTGTTATCTGACTTGAGTGTTCCGCAAGATGGCAACTACTTCTTGTGACTTCCCCTTTACTGTGTCAGTGTTTCCACACTGTTTCCTCGTGTGACTGCTGCCTGGTGTGGCTGCTCCTGGGTGTTGCTTTGTGCCAGTAGATTCCAGGTTGTTCGTCTCACGGAGGTGTAGAATGTCGACTGTCTCAGCGGACATTGTCAACCCAACTCTGCCACTGAGATCAGATAACCCCTCACGCTCCCTCCTCCCCAACTGTGTGTGTGTGTGTGTGTGTAGTCACAAACACTGTGCCCCAGTGTAATCAGTTATTTTATCCCCGCCACTATAATCCTGACCAGTAAGAGAGAAGCCCCGAGGAAAATAGCGCGGATGGCTGGTGTTTCCACCTGTGCGGCGACTATTATAGCACAGACCAGAGTGGCCCAGGTTCGTATAGCTTGAGCTGGGTACATCTGATCACTGTAGCCTCGACTGGTGTATGTATAGCCGCGACATATGCAAGGCCAAGCTGTACAGCCCCGGAGCCTACCTAGGCCATGAAGAGGGGGGTCACTAAACTGGCCCCGACCACAATTAACTGTCGGCCATTTTCACTCGAGGTTCCCAGGCGACATTAATGGCCTTTATTGCCAGTAAGCACGACACTTGATGGCCAGGGGGGTGGCAGTATGCCGGCGTGCAGGCAAAAAGAGATAAGAACCGAGCATCAGCAAGCACAGGAATAGCTGAAGCATTCTGAGGAACAGAACGCGAGAAGGATTGGGAATGAAAAGAAGTGGAAAATACTTTTGATTATGGTTATGTGTGGTTATGTGTGACAATAAGGAGCATTGAGAGGGGTGATCAGAGTAGGAGACTTAGAGTTGATTAAATGGAAAGGCATCGTTGATGATGATCAGGAGGAGGGGACGTCTGTGGATTGAAGTTGCTGGAGAGGTGTCGTCTCAGGCCATGCTATGTACCTCTCGATGGTCGACCGCTGGAACAGTGCCTAGAAATTGTTAATATTCATACAGGCGCCAGTTTTGGATACGAGGGTGGTTCCATAGTGTATTTTTAGATGATATGGTGGTCGGGCGTGTGGGAGGTATCGTCTCTGTTACAGCTGCCTGGCATGTGTTTACGACGGAGGAGGTCATAAAGTGGAAGAGGAAGAAGAAGGAAGGAAGGGCAGGAGAGAGAGAGAGAGTAACAGGGAACTTTCGATTCCTTATGGCTAAGGAGAACGTGCGGACGGTAGATGCCACTTGGTGGTACGTTGTAGCGTATGCAAAATGCCGGATTGACTTGCAGATACGGAGGAGCGGCGGCGCTCCAAGCATACTGATGGTCGACCAGAGCAGCGCCAACACCCGTCCTGCAGCGGTGGGCTGGTGGAGGTACGACCATCATCCCTCATCCTTCAGTGTTTTGCAGGTGTTGTCGCCTCCTCTGCAGGTGGTTGATGCGACGTGGCTTCCATGGTAAGGGGACTGGTCTGCCATGCTGACTGATGCTGCACGCCTCGTCTTTCTCCCTCTCTCTCTCTCTCTTTTTAATGCATGTTGTGTAATCCTGGTGATGTGATACACCTCAAGAGAGAACCCTCCAGTTTCCAGTGCAAGATTTTCTTCGTGCTGGAAAGCCTTCCAGACTTTTATTACCGTGCATCACCGTGTGAAGAATATGATTAAGCCTGGCATCGCCATAGCTCACATTGGCCTCAGACCGACCGCCAGTAATTAAGTGTCGCTTCAGCCCTCTGAGCAGTCTCAGGACACGCCACGCTGACGTATTCCTCCGCGTGATTTCAACAGGAAGCAGCGAGTGATCCACTCTCTCTCTCTCTCTCTCTCTCTCTCTCTCTCTCTCTCTCTCTCTCTCTCTCTCTCTCTCTCTCTCTCTCTCTCTCTCTCTCTCTCTCTCATCGCCTGCCTGCCCGGCACATCATAGGTGTTGCCAAGACTGACTTTCATTGACGTTTCCCCTCTAAATTAGGTTATTATTAGGCTCCTTCTTATCAGAAAATTCCTCAGTACCTCACGTGCACCTCAACGTTGATTGTGTGAGTTCGTCTTATCTACGCAGCGCGTTCTTTTGACCCCACTGCTCCTGTGATCCACCAGGCGATATCCGAGGCAGTGCACTGGCCGGCTCGGGCGTCCACTGCAGCTTGTTAAAATCAGGTACGGTGAGGAGATATTTATTCCTACAATCCCAAGGGACTCAAATCAGAATGGTCGTGTGGGAGACGAACAATTTATTGATCAGTGTCGGACTTGCTCTCATGTGTATATGGTCAGAGAGTAGGAGGAGTTGTTAGTGCTCGACCAGTTAGTGTGTGTGTATGTGTATGTGTATGTGTGTGTGTGTGTGTGTGTGTGTGTGTGTGTGTGTGTTTGTTTGTAACCTCAGCTTTTTCTACATATATCATGAAGCACTCTTTATTTTCATGTATTTTCTTTGTATTTTTAGCCTTTGGGCTGCAGTTATTTGACTAAACTATTGTTATTATTTTTTTTATTATTATTGTTATTATTATTATCATTATTATTATTATTATTATTATTATTATTATTATTATTATTATTATTGAGAGGAAGTTAGAGAAGAGTCATAAATGGACTGGAGACAGAATTATTTAGTTATATAGTTATGAATAGATGGAACAACAGATTTTTGAAGACATGATATATATATATATATATATATCATAGGGTGGATCATAGGGTGGGGGAGGGGGCGAAAATTTTGGGAGCCTTGAAAAATGTGTGGAAGTCGAGAACATTATCTCGGAAAGCAAAAATGGGTATGTTTGAGGGAATAGTGGTTCCAACAATGTTGTATGGTTGCGAGGCGTGGGCTATGGATAGAGATGTGCGCAGGAGGATGGATGTGCTGGAAATGAGATGTTTGAGGACAATGTGTGGTGTGAGGTGGTTTGATCGAGTAAGTAACGTAAGGGTAAGAGAGATGTGTGGAAATAAAATGAGCGTGGTTGAGAGAGCAGAAGAGGGTGTTTTGAAATGGTTTGGGCACATGGAGAGAATGAGTGAGGAGAGATTGACCAAGAGGATATATGTGTCGGAGGTGGAGGGAACGAGGAGAAGAGGGAGACCAAATTGGAGGTGGAAAGATGGAGTGAAAAAGATTTTGTGTGATCGGGGCCTGAACATGCAGGAGGGTGAAAGGAGGGCAAGAAATAGAGTGAATTGGAGTCATGTGGTATACAGGGGTTGACGTGCTGTCAGTGGATTGAAGCAAGGCATGTGAAGCGTCTGGGGTAAACCATGGAAAGCTGTGTAGGTATGTATATTTGCGTGTGTGGACGTGTGTATGTACATGTGTATGGGGGGGGGGGGTTGGGCCATTTCTTTCGTCTGTTTCCTTGCGCTACCTCGCAAACGCGGGAGACAGCGACAAAGTATAAAAAAAAAAAAAAAAAAAAAAAAAAAAAAAATATATATATATATATATATATATATATATATATATATATATATATATATATATATATATATAAATATATATATATATATATATATATATATATATATATATATATATATATATATTTTTTTTTTTTTTTTTTTTTTTTTTTTTCATACTATTTGCCATTTCCCGCGTTAGCGAGGTAGCGTTAAGAACAGAGAACTGGGCCTTAGAGGGAATATCCTCACCTGACCCCCTTCTCTGTTCCTTCTTTTGGAAAATTAAAAAAAAACAAGAAAGGGGAGGATTTCCAGCCACCCGCTCCCTCCCCTTTTAGTCGCCTTCTACGACACGCAGGGAATACGTGGGAAGTATTCTTTCTCCCCTATCCCCAGGGAAGAAGAGAAGAGAGAATTGGGCCAGGTGAGGGTATTCCCTCAAAGGCCCAGTCCTCTGTTCTTAACGCTACCTCGCTAATGCGGGAAATGGCGAATAGTTTGAAAGAAAGAAAGAAAATATATATATATATATATATATATATATATATATATATATATATATATATATATATATATATATATATATATATATATATACTGGTACCACTGGATAATCCGGAAGCTTGTATGATAAAAGATGTGGCGTTAAAGAGATGAGTCTCCGCCGATGGAGGCCTGGAGAACTCCCTCCATCATACGCATTATTCCCAAACTTCACAGGACATAATTCATTCACGACAGCCCCCCCACTTTCCCTCCCCCATCTTCCCTCCTACGATTACTAATCTCCACTCACAACGCCCTCCAGTCTGGACGGCTTCAGACCCACGGCATATCGACATCATCCGTCACCTATGACAGCCTCTTACCTCGTATCCGACAGCTAAATCCCCTCCCGATATTTACATCTTTTGACAGCTTTATCGCCGAAGTCCTTCACCCTGGACGACCTCATACCCGTCGGCCTTCACTTCTCCCACCTTGTCGTTGACAGAGTCCCTCAAAATGGAGAACCTCCCCTGTCCCTGTGGTTTCTACTGCCAACAGTCCTAGGCATCTCTGCCTACCTGATTCCCGATAGCGCCCGCCCCCTCTCACCACACCTTTCCCAGAACCTTCCCACCACCCCGATAACATCATCCGCCAGAGCTTCCCTCCCTGTGATGAAGTCAGCCATCGTTGCAACCACCAGCCTCATCAGTCCCCTGGAGCAGTCACTTCTTCCCTCCTTCTCCCTCGGCAGCTCCCAGCTTCCCACCCATTCACCCTCCTCCAGGTGGTTCCTCAGCGCCAGCATCTGTCCTTCACTACCGACGTTCGTTCTAATCGATCTCTACATCCAGTGCACCGTAAATAGCCACATCCCTCATTCATGACAGCCCCCACGAATTCTGATGCGCTATCTTGTCTCCAACGGTATACATTAGGAATGCAGGATGTTATTGCTATCCAGCATGTAACCTCCTCATAAACCATCGGGTCTTCATTGGGTGGGGGAGGAGCCTTCTGCTCCGCTATCGCGTCTCCATCTCTACAGATTACGGATGCAGGATGCGAAATGCCTCGGACAACCTCGTTATAGACAGTCTGGTTTCGTGTCGTCTGTCCTTCCCACGTACTCCCTGTTAACGAAGCTCTCGTTACATTCCCTGCTGTCTGCAACAACCGTAAGCAGCCTCATCACACACACACACACACACACACACACACACACACACACACACACACACACACACCACTGAGGTTACTGGTTGCCTGCGGTGTTTGTATATCATGTGTGAAGGTGGTGGTTGTGGTGGTGGCGGGGGCATTAGTAGCTCTGTAGCCGGGCACATACTGGGCCCCCATATTCATCTTGGGACCAGAGTTCCGCCGCAGCGATCCATGAGATAGCCAGGTAAGGTGCACATGACGGGGAGTATGGTGGGGGGGCCGGGCAGTGCCAGGGTGCAATTGGTATTAGTGTTGGT